>NC_048230.1:80151013-80204601 GCF_002007445.2 Ailuropoda melanoleuca | reverse complement strand
TCAGGTGCAGGCTCGGAACTGGCACACCGCCACTTTGTCTATATTCCCCTGGCCAAAGAACCCACACGGGGCCAAAGCAAGACTTTTTGTGGAAGAAACTGTAGAGTTACTTGGGCAAGGGTGTGGGTATGGAAAGGGATAAGGAATGGGGATAATTCCCAGCGGGGAGACCTGTGTTATCTGTGTGCAGCAAGTGGTGGTGGAGTTAGGATGTTAATGTGCGTCCCTGCTGGTGGCAAACGTGCTCGTGACAGGCAAGGACCTAGTGAAGGCAATATCCAGTAGTAAAGTGACCCTAGGTGTGTAATTTGAGACCGGGCGTGAGGAAAGGGATGGATATGGCACAGTAGTCCTTTAGAGAAGCAGAGCATGTTGTACCTTGAATCACTTTCCACAGGCAGCTCTTTCCTTTTACGGATGAGTATAAGCTATCCAACGAAAAAAGGATTCTGAAGCTCAGCTTCCAGCATGTATCAATTTAGCATTACCAGGGGCAGGCAATTCCTCTGGGTTGAATGGGTCTTGCTTTCCCCAGTAGTGGCACCTGGAGCTGTTACCTTCATTTCTCAAGGAGACTTTTCTCAGCTAAACTCCATTTACTGTAGTTACTATAACTTAAACCAAATATTGTGACGATAAGAATAGAGATGGGGGTATTCCTCTTGATGGTCATGATACCCAGGTTTTTGTTGGTGCTGTTACATATTGGAGCATACTTGATAGGAGGGCTGCATTGCGGGTTNGGGCCTGATGTGGGGCTCGATCCCATAACACCGGGATCATGCCCTGAGCCGAAGGCAGACGCTTAACTGCTGGGCCACCCAGGCGCCCCCCAATGGCTTTTTAACCTCATGCTACATGCCTTCTGGTTTTAAGTTGGGTGCTTTGGACTCAAGCATCCCCAGCGCCTTTGAGGGAGGAAGAAGGGAGAGGGCAGTAATAGAAGTTCCTTTTCTTTTTAGCAAGACAGCACAAGTTTTCTTAGGAGTCCCTTGCAAAACTATACCTATGTATCATTGGCTAGGACTAGATCAAGTGGCCACCCCTGGATGTAAAAAAAATTCTGGACATGTAGGGATTTCATTTTTGGAGTCTATAATTGTAGAAAGTAAGGAGAAGGGGATAGGGAATGGCTGCAATTAAGTTTCTACAAATTCTGCCTTCTCTTAGTTGAAACTTCATCTGCTGTGTGTGGCCAAGACTCGGCCTTGCTCACTGATAGCTGGTATATTAGTCAACTATTACCACACCTATCCTGCACGAACCACCCCAAATCTCAGTGGCATATAATAAGCAAATTTGTGAACACGAGAGATGCAAGCAGAAAGAAACAGGGACCATGGGAACAAGCCCCACGTGGAAAACATTATGCACCTAAAACACTTCCCGTTTACTGTTACTGTTAAGCCTCCCCTCTCACAAAGCGGGGTAAGGATGAGGCCAGGATGTACCCCATCTACAAGCCTGACTTAAAACAGAGGACCCTGGCTCCAAAAGGCGCCAGTGAGCTGCCTGAGTTGCTTGCCAATATCGACCAATCAGGATGAACCCCTTCTGACCAATCAGGATGAAGCCCTTCTGGCCAATCAGGACGTGGCGTTTTCAACCAATCGGGGTGAAGCTTTTTTCTTTTCCTTATTAGCATATTGGACCGGAGTGGGAACCAAGCAGGCACTTTCTCTATATAAGCAGGGTCTTCCGTGTGTTTAGAGAGGCTCTTGTGGCTGTTTTGTGTTGGTGTGATGTTTCAGTTTTAGCTGTAGCTATAATACGGGTTTGGCTGTGCCTTTGGTTTTTGGGTCCAGTCTTATTTTTGTTGTGTTTCGGCTGAGAAACCCGTCTCCTGTAATAAAGATGTGCCGTCGCGTCAGGTGCAGGCTCGGAACTGGCACACCGCCACTTTGTCTATATTCCCCTGGCCAAAGAACCCACACGGGGCCAAAGCAAGACTTTTTGTGGAAGAAACTGTAGAGTTACTTGGGCAAGGGTGTGGGTATGGAAAGGGATAAGGAATGGGGATAATTCCCAGCGGGGAGACCTGTGTTATCTGTGTGCAGCAAGTGGTGGTGGAGTTAGGATGTTAATGTGCGTCCCTGCTGGTGGCAAACGTGCTCGTGACAGGCAAGGACCTAGTGAAGGCAATATCCAGTAGTAAAGTGACCCTAGGTGTGTAATTTGAGACCGGGCGTGAGGAAAGGGATGGATATGGCACAGTAGTCCTTTAGAGAAGCAGAGCATGTTGTACCTTGAATCACTTTCCACAGGCAGCTCTTTCCTTTTACGGATGAGTATAAGCTATCCAACGAAAAAAGGATTCTGAAGCTCAGCTTCCAGCATGTATCAATTTAGCATTACCAGGGGCAGGCAATTCCTCTGGGTTGAATGGGTCTTGCTTTCCCCAGTAGTGGCACCTGGAGCTGTTACCTTCATTTCTCAAGGAGACTTTTCTCAGCTAAACTCCATTTACTGTAGTTACTATAACTTAAACCAAATATTGTGACGATAAGAATAGAGATGGGGGTATTCCTCTTGATGGTCATGATACCCAGGTTTTTGTTGGTGCTGTTACATATTGGAGCATACTTGATAGGAGGGCTGCATTGCGGGTTAATTTAAATGCTGTGTGCTCAGAGGAAAAGGACAATACAAGCAAATCGTATTTAAGGACAGGGGTGTGTCTTTGAAGAAACACGTACCTATTCTTTGAAAATGGATTCACTCATTCAATAAACACCTTCAGTTTCTCCTTTCTGGAAACCACCCACGATGAGAAGAAGCATATATGAGCTCCTGTGAGAAGTCAATCTTCTAAGAAAAATAATACATTTTTGCATAGTGTTTTGTGGTGGGTGTTTTTTTGTTTTTGTTTTTTTTTTGCCCTTGGCATCTGCCAGACTCTATTGGTAGCAATTCACAAATATTAACTAATTTAAATATAAATGTATGAGATAGGTCCTATTCTTGATCCTGTTTCACAGATGGAAACCCAAAAGCACAGTGAATTTAAACAACTTCAAGTTTGGGTAGCTTGAAAAAGGTATGGATTTCCATATGACTAATGGCAAAAAGAGGTGAGGCACTTGGCAGACAATGCCATCTTCCTCATGAAGCCACATGAATTCTGAATAACCATAATCAGTTTTGGAGAACCAAAAAAGCCTCATTGCTAAGAGTCTTGATTTACCATAGAAGGGACTTTTCCTGCCCAGCATCCCTTCTCTCCCCTCCTAGCTACAGGAACCTGATTTTCCCTTGGAAGAACCACTGTTCCTCAGCTGGCGCATGTGGTTTGAATAGGCAGATCTGACCCTTCGTTTCCAAGGCTAGGAAATAAATCAGGCCTGGGGATTAGGTGAGAAATGATCATCTCTAACACTTTTGTTTAGGCTTTTAGGAAAGAAACATGCTCTTTTGGTAGGGATGTTAAGGATGGGACATAACACTGGGATAGCTGGTGGCCATCTTGCCATGGTTGGAGAAACTCTGAGATTTAAAGCAACCCCAGGGGCACAGATGCTGGGGGACTGAGAAAAAGAAATTCCTAATGATGTTATTTGAGCCCCTGGATTTTTTAAAGGTTTTATTTATTTGACAGAGAGCACATGCGAGAGAGCACAAACAGGGTGAGCACCAGACTCCCCACTGAGCGGGGAGCCCAATTGGGGGCTGGACCCCAGGAACCTGGGATCATGACTTGAGCCAAAGGCAGACGCTTAACCGACTGAGCCACCCAGGTGCCCCTGAGCTCCTGGATTTAGCCATGCTTGAGCTTCTCATTTCAGACCCTGCAGACTTTTTAGTTACTTGAGCCAACAGAGAACCCTCACTTTCAAAGCCAGTTTGAATCCAATTTCTGTCATTTGCACCAAAGAGCCTTGTCTGATAGTGTACAGATCACTTTCTAGGTCCACTCTGCTGCCCCGGGGACCTCCATCCTTTCTGTAACAGCTTTTGGACATTTAGGCTGATTTCCTGTCTCAGAAGCTTCCACTGACATCCACCCATTCTTATGTGGAGCTTTGCTCCTTGAACCTTCACTTCCTTATTGACACCAATAACAAGAGCACAGGTTCTTTTCTTTCAAAAGCTTCAGGCTCATCATTATGAAGAAAAAATAGGTCACATAGAAAATCAGCATATGAAAGTTTTAAAGTGGAAAAAAATCTCATGTGTTCTGACAGTCATGGTCTCTGATCCAGTGTTTTGTTGTTCAGTGTGGTAGCCGTGAACCACAGCTGTGTACTGAGCACAGCAAATGTGGCCATTGTGAGTTACACTGAATTTTTAATTTAATTTAATTTAAATTAAAAATTAAATTTTAAAAATTATACTTAGTTTTTGGAAGGTATTTTTATGCATGCTTGGAACAACTCGAGTATAGAATTTTTCTTACCAACTATACATTTTGTAAATCTAAATACAGATCAGTATTTCTGATAAAAATTTAGTATCTAACTTGACACATGGTATAAGCATAAAATACACATAAGATTTCAAAGATCAGATTTGAAAAGCAGCGAAACTAGTTAATTTTTATATTGATCACATGTTGAAATATTTTTGATATATTGAGTTAAAAGCGTTTGGTTTCAAACTGAGGGCTTCAGAGGGGAGGGGGTGGGGGAATGGGATAGGCTGGCGATGGGTAGTAAGGAGGGCATGTATTGCATGGTGCGCTGGGTATTATACGCAACTAATGAATCATCGAACTTTACATCAAAAAACCAGGGATGTACTTATGGTGACTAACATAATATAATAAAAAAATATATTAAAAAAGCGTTTGTTTTAAAGATTGATTTATTTGAGAGAGGGAGTGGGGGAGGGGCACAGGAAGGGGGGGATAGAGTGGGGGGAGGGGAGAGAGAGAATCTTAGGCTGACTCTATGCTGAGTGTGCACCCAGATGCAGGGCTCGAGCTCACAACCCCGAGATCATGACCGGAGCCAAAACCAAGAATTGGATGCTCAATGAACGGCCTGAGCCACCCAGGCGCCCCCCTACAAGTGTTCTTAAATTTTACCTGTTTCCTTTTACTTTTTCAAACATGGTGTACACGGTATTTCTATTGGACAGCCTTGGTCTATAGTTTCTGTCTAACCAGTGAAGACCCTACTGGTACTCTCTAGGGCAAGTTCATCAAACCTATGGTCATGGTGTTTTGTTCTAATAGTGTTCAGGAAATGTGTCAGCAACCCCTCTTATGTGAGTCTTATAAAAGTCTAGAACAATCTAATTAAGTCGTTTTTATTTTTCATGTCATTATTTGATCAATGAACAATCTTTCTGCTTGTTCTCTATGTGATACTCTTACAGTTGAGGGTATAAAACAGAAGTTCCTGGAAAATGAAAAATGGGATAATACTCTCTTTAATACAAAGTATTAAATGTTGTAGATTATTTCCAGAAATCTTCTCGTATTGTATTATTTTGGTTGCTGTTTTGTTAATTTTTGCTCCTACATGTCTGATATTTGTATTGAAATCATCTGGCAACCCTGGGAAAGCTCTGCTTCATTTCTTCCACTTCCAAGAGATCATGGTTCTAGAGTGCTTCTTTCCACTCAGAAGCTGGAAGATACAATTACAGCAGAATGGTGAATGAGGGCTCCAGCTGCAAGGGACCTGCCAACCGGGGGAGGGGGGGGGCTCCTGACCCAGTAGGTCCCCTCCTGCATGGTAGGGACTCCCTTTGGATTTTCCTTTTAAGCATTCAAAGGTCCCTTGGCATAAACAAACAAACGAAGCTATGTTCTTCACCCAGGAAACTGAAAAGCAAAACTTTTTTTTTTTTTANCCCCTCCTGCATGGTAGGGACTCCCTTTGGATTTTCCTTTTAAGCATTCAAAGGTCCCTTGGCATAAACAAAAAAACGAAGCTATGTTCTTCACCCAGGAAACTGAAAAGCAAAACTTTTTTTTTTCCAGGACTTCATTATAAATCCAGAATATACCCTGCAAAGCATGTGCCAGACATTTGCCTGCTTGCTCTCTGATCCACTCTCCACACTTCCCCTGCTCTCCTCTGCATTGCAGAAGGCTCATCCTGCAAGCTACTTTTCTCAGACTTCCCAGCCAGCTGGCTTTGGCTCAATTCAGCCCATGGGAGGCATGGGTAGGAGACAGGAGGTAGGACAGCAAAGGAAAGACAGGGAGGAGTCAGGAAGCTTATCTCCCCTCTTTCTCTCTGAAGATGTGTCATCTTTGGTAGCAGCTTTGTGTCCTTTGTTTTCAGCTCTTGTCAAACGACCCTTCATTCTACTACCTTATATATAAAAATTGAGAAAGCACACATAAAATAGTGCTGTAAATTGATTATGGACTTATAATTAGTATTTTTTAAAATGGATACATATACATATTGAAATATGGCTATGGTTGATGGAGTGGATCAGGGCGTGCCCCTGGGGGTTAAGATTAAAGGAAACTTGATGTTCAACTGTAATGAACGTTTTATTCTTTTACAAAAAGAATGAAAGGCCATAACGTGAAGGAGAAAATATAGAAGAAAAACCACACGTCTGGATATTTTTGGGGAGAAGAAATAAACTTTATTATCATAATATATTTTTTCTTACATAGGTTTTTTTTCAGGAATTATTTATCATAATTATTAGTTTTCTGTGGCTGCGGCAACAAGTCACTGTGGATGTGGTGGCTGAAAACAACACGAACTTACTATCTTACGGTTCTGGAGGTCAGAAGTCTGACCCAGGTCTTATGGGGCTAAAATTAAGGTGTCAGTAGTGTAGCCAACCTTTCTGGAGGCTATAGGAGAGAATTTGTTTTTTTTCTGTCTCCTCCAGCTTCTAGAAGCCAGCCATATTCCTTTGGCCCCTTTCTCCATTTTTAAAGTCAGCAAGATTACATGTTTTTGACCATTCTTTCGTAGTCCCATTTCCCTCTGACTGCAACAGGGAAAGTTTGTTTGATTTTAAGGATCCTTGTAATTAGGTTGGACCTACCCAGATAATCCAGGATAACACCACATCTCAAGATCCTTAACTTAATCATATCTGCAAAATCCCATTTTGCTATGTAGGGTAACATAGTCACAGGTTCCAGGGATTAGGATGTGGACATTTTGGGGGAAGGGCCCCTTATTCTGGCTACCACCATGATTTACAGTAGGAAGATATCCTTCATCTGTTAAACTAAAGACTCTCTCCATCTATCTAGCCTGGATGTAAACCCCTCACCCATTTAGCATGCTATTTTTCTGAGAAGACAAAACATTTATTGAAGTTCAAGTCTACAGCAGTGAGGGTGTTCCTCACCTGATTGGGCATACCCGAGCAGGAAACTTGCTCTCCATTTTTACAATAGAAGACAATGAGAATTTTACAAGTTCATTAACGGTGGTTCTCATCAGGACAGCCAGGCAGATCTCAAATTAAGGTTATGACAGAGCTGTCTTGTAGATTTCCCCCAATGAAGAGACAAGCATCATTTGCTCTAATTGTTGCTTTGCTATCGCAAATCATTTTGGCTATAATGACAAATTAACACAGTTCTACGAGATATTACATTTGCACTGGTTGCAGAGGTTCTCCTGAAAATAGGTCAATTTCTTATGAAGTAAAATTTTGCTGAATTGGCTAGTTGTCTAGAAACTGGGGCTTGGAACTAATTATTAGAAAGTGCTAATGTTCAGCGACCTATGATGAGCAAGCAGATTAACTTCTCTTTCAGGGAAGAGGTAATGAAATTCAGAACCTTGCGAAGAGATCACAAGTAGACATTGGGTTAAGCAAACAAGTTAAACCAAGAACTTGGTAGATAATCATGAAAACCGTCCTTGTCAAGTCTTTTCACATTTCTTTGAGCAATTGCATTCCTCCAGCAAGCAAAGGAATAACACATTAAATGTTCAAGAAGTTGAATTATGCAATCAGCCACCAGAAATACTCAAGCTGCTTGCTCTCAGTTCATCAGAGGTTAACTGTTTTTCTTTTTTTCCTGTCATCCATTTATAGGGCTTTTGTATGCTTCGTTTCTGAAAAATGCTTTCAGCAGCTAGACATTGTTCTAAAATTTAAGATGCAAGAAAGGGGACATTTCTCTGATTTCACAGCTCAAGTCAAAATGTTGTTTGTGAAGGTTAGCAAACGTCTAATCATAGCTATTTTTTTTCCTGGTTGCTTTTCCTTTTTCCTGGACTGGTGGAAACCAAGACAAGTAGGGGTATGGTTATTGGGCTGCCAAGATACAGTACCCATCCCAAATTGGGCCAGTAAATTGTGGGCAGCTGTATTGTCAGCACCTGCTTTCTCCAGGCCTTGCTGGATGCTGTGAACTTCACAGCTGCCCCCAGGACGCCGTGCGTTTTGCTTTAAACGGATTTTCATGCAGCTTTCCTTTTATGGATGCTTCCACTTTTGAAGGGCAGAGTGGGAATTGAGCCTTCTATTCTCCCAGCCTTAAGAAACCCAACCCTGTCCCTGGCCTGGCTTCTCTGCCTGTGAGGGAGAAGGTGAAAATTACCTTTTCATTCATTCCATAAGTATTTATTCAATTTTGTCTTAGCCTAGGTCCCCTTAACAGTAGACCGTGAGATAAGGTAAGCAGTTTATTTGGGAAGTGACCCCAGGAAACACTAGTAGGGAAGTGGGAAGTGAGACAGGAAGGGAAGGCAACCATAAGGAGTGCCTTATCAAGTTAAGTCACCGCTGTGGGCAACTGGAGCTCAAGCCCAGTGGGGAACTCTGGGAGCCATGTAGGAGACCCTGAGTTGATCTACAGAGGGCAGGGGAGCTGGGTTGTAGATCCGGAAGTTCCTAATTATCCTTGCTGGAGGGCTACGAGTAGTTAATCTCCCAGATTGTCCAGTCAACTGTGCTGAGGCCAGAGTGGCTTTCTCCTGTTTGGAAGAAAGCCGTCTGGCATAGAGATGCAGAGACTGGCCATTGGAAGGACAGAAAGCTCACTCTGTAGTGGGAAGTTCTGAGACAGTCGTACAAACAACTTTGTATTTCAGCCTATGAGTAAGACATTGAAATAAGTACTGGAGAAAAGGGTAATCTACTCCAATTGGCACATTAAGCAGAAGCAGCTGTGTTTTACTGCGTGCTCAGAACGACGCCAGGTGCTGGGGAGGAAGCAGCAGCAGTAGGAGGCATTGTCTCTCTCTGGTTTTGAGGTGCTTACTAAGTAGGGAAGACAGCCCTGACTTTATCATGTAACCTGGGCAAACAAACAAAATCTAATGGTGCTGTAGGCGTTGGGGGAGGATGGGAAAAGCTTCACGGAGGAAGTAGGAGATAAAG
The DNA here is from genome assembly GCF_002007445.2 of Ailuropoda melanoleuca. Taxonomy (NCBI): domain Eukaryota; kingdom Metazoa; phylum Chordata; class Mammalia; order Carnivora; family Ursidae; genus Ailuropoda; species Ailuropoda melanoleuca. The sequence goes on along the minus strand of NC_048230.1, from coordinate 80,195,337 downwards.
GAAGGAAAGTGTTTGCAGAAACAGAGACAAAGCCCGTACAGCTGGAGGAACTGGGAAGAAACGTCAGCATGGAGACAAAGTTAGCCTAGCACGTTGGTAGACGGTGAACAAATCCATGAGATGGAGTAGATGAGACCTGTTCAAGAGTGAGAATCTTCACGCTGGATTGGTTAGGGCAGGGTCAACCTGAGCGGTTTGAAGGCAGAACAAAAATGTCTTGGCTTATTATTTTTCTAGAGATGTTAGTCATTGCCTCGAGCTTATAATCCGTTGTGAAAAAGTCCACCCATGCCACGGTACTGCTGAAGAATGCACTGTGTCTCAGAAGAGGACCCTGCCTCCACAGCTGCCTCTGATTGAGATGGGGAAGACACTGACCCCAGGTGGGCTAATCAGATTCTGGTGTTTGGGTTTTGTTTTGTTTTTGCCCTTGGCATTTGGACCTAGGGCACTAAGAGTTCGAATAAGCTGGTTTTCTGTAGAATCAGGGCAAACATTTTGTTTCCTTAGTTAAGCCACAGCCATGCGCAAGCAACCACACACTACATTAGAGTAAAGCATCACAGGAAATATTGAATTGCAGCAAAATAGATAAGTTCATGTGCTGAGAGAATCAGAGAAGGGAGACTATGTGGTCCCAATGAGTTACAGGTAACTTTCTAATTCCCCCAAGTCATGGTATGCTTCTGTAAACTTCCCATTCAAGCTCATTTGAGTGGGTTTCTCCTCCTTGGAAATCAAGGACACTTAACTAAGACAAAATAGTAGCCATCAATTTGCATATTGCTCCGATTTTTAGTCCTAAGTGTTGACCTCATAGCTGGTGATCCACGGAAGAAAATCTGGACATGAGAATCATGTGCAAATGGTTTCTTAATGTAGGGCTCCAAGGGAGATAGTAAAGGAATAGGGAAGGAAGAGGGAAGGGAAGAAGTCAAGCACCGGGTGAATTCAGACTAAGTTAGCGGAGCCCACAGGGGGCACTATAGTGGAAATCTCGTCTCAGGTTTACTTTCCTCCTTAACCCCTGAACCCCAGTGTTCACTCCGCACAGTGCCAGGGATGCAGAGGTAACTTAGGCAAGACCCTTGCCCTCAACTCCTCTACAGCCTAGTAGGGGGGAAAGAACTTGCAAAACACATATAGGCAACTAGAAAAATGGCTTCCAGGTGGTAGAGGAAATCTAGACCCAAAGGAAGTTCTCTGCAAACAGTGAATGTTTTAACATCTATGTGCCATGTGTTACCCCCACCCCCACCCACCCCAAACAGAGAACCACTGAACAACATAAGTGTGGCTGATTTCCTCCCAGGTACTTTTGGATTTTCCCTCTAGAAAGCAGAACTTCCTGAAGAATGGCTGTTGAAGGAATATGATAAGAACCTGGCAGGAGCCCAGTTTACTCTCAGCAGCCTTGACCCAAGAAAGAGAAGAGTAAATATCCCACCCAACATCGAAAAGACTGCTGTGTGCTTTTCTTTTCCTCTTTTCCCTAAAGGCATGTTTGCTCTTTCAAAGACTAGGAACACACTGTTTAAAGTATTTTTGGTCCAAGGGCCAGGCTGCCAAGAAAGCAGTGGGCATTTGCTTGCAGTAGTGGGGTTTTTACCCAATGTGACCTCTACTTATGACAGGAATTGTTGAAGTGTGGACCAGCATTCATGAGGCTTTCAGGAGTCTTAAAGGCTCAAACTAATGAAACGTTGAAAGGCGTTTTCTTTATTATGAGTAAATGATACCATATATCATTTTATTTTTTATATATAAGCAAGTGCTATATACCATTAAACTACTATAGGAAGAATTCACTATTACTAAACTTTGGTACTCGTACATTTTACATAGTACACTATTGGAGTTTACTGAGAACAGTAATTCAGGATTCCAGTGAAAGTCGGCTTCCAATAATTATTTCACAGCTGTGCACAGGTGGTAGGAGGAATTCCCACAAGGCTTTGAGAAACCTGAGCAGTGTCTCCCCAGTGGGGTCATCTATAGTTCTTAATCACAGCTATACTTGATTCTTAATCATCAGCCATTGTTGGCTCTAACTCCTTTCTTTCATATTTCAAATCTACTTTCTTTCATATTTGGTTCATTTTCTCATGTGGGAAAATGCTGTTTTAGCTTGGGTCTCCCCAGAAGTAGAGTGTGAGATAAGGATGTGAGTGCAAGTAGTTGACATGGAGGGTGATCCCAGGAACCACTTGGAGGCAAAAGTGAGTGAGGAAGTAAGACAAGGAAGGAAGAAAAGCCATTAAAGGTGTGCTAATGAGCAGAATTACTGTGGCGGTGGGCAGGGGGCACTCAGGACTTTGGGGAGACTTTGCATACCATGCCCCTGTGTTGTCCCACCAGAGAGGTGAGGATTGGGGTATTTACCCAACGTTTCCCATTGGACAGGTGTTGAGGGCTACTTCTGGAGGCATCAACTCACAGATACTTCTGGCCTTCCTTGCACACTGGATAGGGATCCTGCAGCCAGAGAAAGCCCTCAGGGAGAGTGCAGGTGCTTTATAAGATGCAGTTTGATGAAGAGAAGCATCAGAAGAGAGAGCCAGCAGAAGCTGGGCAGGGCACAGGTCTGCTCTGGATGCATACTTCCACGAACAGTATTTGGGGCCCCTAGTTTTCTAATCACTTGGCTTTGAAACACCCATGTGTTGCGTTACAAAGAACTGCATAGCCCAAATTGCTTAGTAGTCATGGAGAACTTTATGTAAGGATATAATCTTAATGTTGAACTTGGAGGATGGGAAGAAGCCAGACATGAAGAATGGAGCATGGTCCTAAAGTCTTCCGTATCAGTTTGCTCATGTAAATTCTGAGTCTAGAACATGGAGATTTAAACCCTAGATTGCTTGAAGAATAATCCTTAGCAATCCTGTTCTCATTCAGAATGAAATTGTTTTGTTTTTAGCCGTGTCCTGCAGGATAAACTTTCAGATTTTTCATTTGATCCCATTTTAAGCTTCTCACTTCTCTATGCCCACCCATTAGTCACATTTCCCAATTCCATTTTCACCAATCACTGCCTTGACATTTCCCATCTTCCATCCTACTTTTCTCTAATCTAGTTTCTTAAGAAAAAAAAAAAAATCTCATCAGAGACACGGAAATCTTCAATCTCCTCTAAAGGTGGTGAGGATAACAATTCCGATACCTGGAACTGGACTTGCCCCAATTTGTCTGGTTACAAACTTCTCCACTTTGTCTTGTCTCTCAGCCTAACAGTAATTCCGTATCTCTCATACACTAATCCTGAAGCTTGTCTTATGTTCTTGACATTCTGTGGGTAATTGTGGGCATTGAAAAGGACTTAAATGAGTATGAGAAGGGATGTCTTCCCCAAAGACCTTGCATCACAGATTTTTTTCTTGCAATGGGAGTCACTGCCAAATTGCCGGAGTCACACATTTCTTCTTTCCAATGTAACACACTCCCAAGGGACGTGGCTTCATCCTGAGCAAGTTCAGTCAGCAGTGTTAGAGGGAATACTGAACTTTAAAGAATTATGAAGCCAGCTCAGACCTCATGTCTTAAAAGATTTCCTGAAATCTTTCAGGTAGAAAGATCATCACTTGTCATCAGACGATGGCCTGTCCCCTTCCATAATATTCTACCATAGATGGCATCTCCCTTTCTTGGGCTTTCTCTGATATTTCTGACGTTTGGAAGAATCATCATCTCCCATGTGTTTTTGGACTTGTCACCTTTTCTGCATATGATGGTTTTCTATCTCTCAGAGATTCTTCACAGTGCTTGTTCCTCTGATGGAAAACTTTGTTTTCACATACCATTATGGATTATTTTCATCAACTTTTCTTTCATTTAAAAAGCTTTACAATGGGAATAGACTCCTGTACTCTGTAATTTGATTCAATTTTCAATAGCCCTTTCCTGTGACCTATTTTTTCCATATCTAACAACACAAAGTGAGCTCTCAATTAAGGCTGCATGAATAAAACATACAAGTCATTGCTTTATAAGAAAATCCAACCTAGTTGAGCCAAATTCAGGCTTCAAATATATGTGTTAAAGGAATTCTAGGTATCTGAGTTTCTGACCTTATATCTGAACTCTCATACCAACTTCATGGACTTTGTGGCACTGGATAGCAGGGAAAGAAACAATAATACATAAGCATATCTTTACATAACTACAGGGGATAAAAATCCTCACCTCAAAGCTGTAAACCAGTATTTTAATCCATCTAAAACCTCTTTTCCAGTGGTTTTCAGCCCTCTTTAAAAAACAATAATTCTAGTGATAGAAAACTCAGTATTCCCTCGCAAAGCAATTCAAACAACTTTCAGAAAGTTCTAATTGTTAAAGAAAATAGAAGTATTCAGGGGCCTAACTATAGACAATTGTAAGTGCTGTGCTAAAAAATGTGGAGAGTTTTCTGGGTTGGTCATCTTAATTAAGGGAACTCTGCAAAGTAAACCATGTTGCCAGCCCATGTGGGAAAAGAAAACAATTTATATTGAACCTCAATGTCCCCTGACATCTGTAAGGTCCTCACCCCCTAGCCAATGTATTTGTTTATCCAGCAAGTGTGTATCCATTTGGGTCACTGTCTCATNTTTCAGGTAGAAAGATCATCACTTGTCATCAGACGATGGCCTGTCCCCTTCCATAATATTCTACCATAGATGGCATCTCCCTTTCTTGGGCTTTCTCTGATATTTCTGACGTTTAGAAGAATCATCATCTCCCATGTGTTTTTGGACTTGTCACCTTTTCTGCATATGATGGTTTTCTATCTCTCAGAGATTCTTCACAGTGCTTGTTCCTCTGATGGAAAACTTTGTTTTCACATACCATTATGGATTATTTTCATCAACTCTTCTTTCATTTAAAAAGCTTTACAATGGGAATAGACTCCTGTACTCTGTAATTTGATTCAATTTTCAGTAGCCCTTTCCTGTGACCTATTTTTTCCATATCTAACAACACAAAGTGAGCTCTCAATTAAGGCTGCATGAATAAAACATACAAGTCATTGCTTTATAAGAAAATCCAACCTAGTTGAGCCAAATTCAGGCTTCAAATATATGTGTTAAAGGAATTCTAGGTATCTGAGTTTCTGACCTTATATCTGAACTCTCATACCAACTTCATGGACTTTGTGGCGCTGGATAGCAGGGAAAGAAACAATAATACATAAGCATATCTTTACATAACTACAGGGGATAAAAATCCTCACCTCAGAGCTGTAAACCAGTATTTTAATCCATCTAAAACCTCTTTTCCAGTGGTTTTTCAGCCCTCTTTAAAAAACAATAATTCTAGTGATAGAAAACTCAGTATTCCCTCGCAAAGCAATTCAAACAACTTTCAGAAAGTTCTAATTGTTAAAGAAAATAGAAGTATTCAGGGGCCTAACTATAGACAATTGTAAGTGCTGTGCTAAAAAATGTGGAGAGTTTTCTGGGTTGGTCATCTTAATTAAGGGAACTCTGCAAAGTAAACCATGTTGCCAGCCCATGTGGGAAAAGAAAACAATTTATATTGAACCTCAATGTCCCCTGACATCTGTAAGGTCCTCACCCCCAGCCAATATATTTGTTTATCCAGCAAGTGTGTACCCATTTGGGTCACTGTCTCACCAACGTACTATGAATGACTATGATTCAGTAACTGTATTGAATAGATTTACTCTTCTTTCAACCTGTAGTTCAGATAAAATAATCATGGCCCAAAGGAGTATCTTTCTAGTTCTGCGGTGGTCATATTGTCCTAGAAGGGTCTTTGAAGTAACCAACCTGAGCCATTTACTCTTCATATGTGATCTAGCACAGGTCCCTGTGTTCTGAGTTCAATTAGAGTCAACATCTAAGGTTGGCCCCCAAGTGGCATGTGAAGGGTTAAAGGACATCCTAAGCCTCCTTGATGTCCCCAATATNTTCTTCACAGTGCTTGTTCCTCTGATGGAAAACTTTGTTTTCACATACCATTATGGATTATTTTCATCAACTTTTCTTTCATTTAAAAAGCTTTACAATGGGAATAGACTCCTGTACTCTGTAATTTGATTCAATTTTCAGTAGCCCTTTCCTGTGACCTATTTTTTCCATATCTAACAACACAAAGTGAGCTCTCAATTAAGGCTGCATGAATAAAACATACAAGTCATTGCTTTATAAGAAGATCCAACCTAGTTGAGCCAAATGCAGGCTTCAAATATATGTGTTAAAGGAATTCTAGGTATCTGAGTTTCTGACCTTATATCTGAGCTCTCATACCAACTTCATGGACTTTGTGGCGCTGGATAGCAGGGAAAGAAACAATAATACATAAGCATATCTTTACATAACTACAGGGGATAAAAATCCTCACCTCAGAGCTGTAAACCAGTATTTTAATCCATCTAAAACCTCTTTTCCAGTGGTTTTTCAGCCCTCTTTAAAAAACAATAATTCTAGTGATAGAAAACTCAGTATTCCCTCGCAAAGCAATTCAAACAACTTTCAGAAAGTTCTAATTGTTAAAGAAAATAGAAGTATTCAGGGGCCTAACTATAGACAATTGTAAGTGCTGTGCTAAAAAATGTGGAGAGTTTTCTGGGTTGGTCATCTTAATTAAGGGAACTCTGCAAAGTAAACCATGTTGCCAGCCCATGTGGGAAAAGAAAACAATTTATATTGAACCTCAATGTCCCCTGACATCTGTAAGGTCCTCACCCCCAGCCAATATATTTGTTTATCCAGCAAGTGTGTACCCATTTGGGTCACTGTCTCACCAACGTACTATGAATGACTATGATTCAGTAACTGTATTGAATAGATTTACTCTTCTTTCAACCTGTAGTTCAGATAAAATAATCATGGCCCAAAGGAGTATCTTTCTAGTTCTGCGGTGGTCATATTGTCCTAGAAGGGTCTTTGAAGTAACCAACCTGAGCCATTTACTCTTCATATGTGATCTAGCACAGGTCCCTGTGTTCTGAGTTCAATTAGAGTCAACATCTAAGGTTGGGCCCCAAGTGGCATGTGAAGGGTTAAAGGACATCCTAAGCCTCCTTGATGTCCCCAATATTCATTGTCACAGGTGCCTTCATGCAGGCCCTCTCCATTTCTAGTCTGAATGGTGCCATATTTTATTGTCCCCCTGAGCCTCTGCCTTGCTGGGTCTCTCAACCCTTCCCGCTAGAGTGCTCTCTCTTTCACGCACCCCTGATCATGTCACTGTTGCTTAATTGCCTCATTGCCATCTAAGTAAAACTCAGACTTCTTACTATGAAAATACAAAGCCTATGCCGACTTCTCCCGCCGCATCTCTTGTCTTGATCTTTCTATCTTCCAACCTGTGGGATTACCTTTGTTCTTGGGTGGCATATGCTCCCTGCTGGTTCTCCTCTTCCCAGTCTTTGGCTACACGCACCCCTCAGAGCAAAGCCCCACAGCATAGCTTCCAGAAAGCTGGTTTTCCCTTACACTTTCTTCCCCAGCAGGATAGGTTTGGGCTCCATTGCATCTTGAGTTTATCTCAATTGCTGGCACTAATCACTCTGTATTGTAATTATTTCCTACTCTGCATCCTTCCCAAACTTGGAACTTTGNCGCACCCCTCAGAGCAAAGCCCCACAGCATAGCTTCCAGAAAGCTGGTTTTCCCTTACACTTTCTTCCCCAGCAGGATAGGTTTGGGCTCCATTGCATCTTGAGTTTATCTCAATTGCTGGCACTAATCACTCTGTATTGTAATTATTTCCTACTCTGCGTCCTTCCCAAACCTGGAACTTTTNCTTGGAACTTTGGGTGAGAACAGGCTGGGTGTTTATCTCTGTAACATCAGGATATAACGTAGTGTAGTTGCCCCATATTGCAAATGTGTGATGAATGCAGGTGCTCCAACTCAGGAGTGAATATTCAGCACACTGAAAAATCTAATCATGCTGCTGAAGACTGTTCTACAGAACACATCTTTTGAGTGAACTCTGAAGTAGCTAAGTAATGTTTGCTTTTAACGGAAGCACTAAAATATTAATTGTAGGGATCTCTGGTGGTTTTCTCCTGGATTATGTTTTTGTCTTAATTTTTATATTCTCAAAATTCTCTACAAGGAGCCATATGGATTACATTTATAATCAGGAAAAAGGTTAAGAAACATTGTATATTATTTTGTATTTGCACTTACCTTTATGTCAAATGTGTGCCAAGACAAGGACTGGGATAAAGTCCTCAAGGGGTGAGCAGTGGTTTTCTCTAGAGTTGGAATAATAGGTGACTTCTTTCTTCTTCCTTCTAATTTGCATTTTTCTTGTATAATTATGTGTTCCTTTTATAAGAAAAAAATTGTTAAGTATTTAAAAATTAAATAACATGACTAATAATTGGAATAATCAAATAATCAAACCATCTCTTATCAAGAGATTACTGAACTTACTCAAATCATACTTAATGTCAAGCCATTTAGCTCTTATTCTGAGAACCCATGGAAAACAACATAAATATAAGAACCTATCATTTAAAATGGAAAAAATATGACTCTGTAAATTATAAAACTCAAAAATTTGTTTTAGACCTTTTAGAAGTTAAGCATATCATTGGACTGGGAAGAGAACTTAAGTCCAGTTGTGAATTATAGCATTGGTTTTTAATGGAATGTAACTATTTCTGTTGCCAAATCTATTATCCTCCGGTACATAATACACCGGAGATTAAGGTTCCATATATTCAGTAAAAGATTTACTTTGAAGCAGTAAAAATAGCTTTAGTCATAATTTATACAGGTGCATATTTTTAAGTAGAGCATGAATATTTGAAAAAAAGGCAAAAGAAAGGTAGGAACCAACATTGTTTTAGAATCTCTTTTTACTTTGTTCTTTAAACCCATATGCTTTGCATTTATTATGAGTTAAAACTAAGCACTCCTTCAATATTTATCAAACAGTTAAGACTCTCCTCAACTGCATTTGGTGAGAGCTGAGTAAAAATCAGTTGCTTGTGCTTATTTACTGAAAAGGAGATTAGGTATTAGTTTTTAGCCATTATGAGTTGTTCTTAAGGTTCCTGTTTATTATCAATTATCGTGAACTGAAAACATGATTTACAAACTTGATGATCAATAATTTTCATGAATAATTAAATGTCAGCGTAGACACCTCTAAAGTGTCCTCCAATCCTAGGCCTGAAACTCCTATCCTGAGAGCTACACAAATGCTAATGCTTAGACGTGGAAGGCCAGCAACGACTGAACGATGGAAACATACATGTACTTAGCGCTTTATAGTGTGGTAGATAATACATAGAGCAATTGCCTAGTACATATTGTCCCACTGTGTCCTCAACACAAATCTAGGAAGAAAGTCTATTAGAGTAGTCGGCAACCTGTAATCGCTGCTGCTTATGACCTACCCCGACAGAACCTCTCTCTGTCATGTCTGTTGACAGGCAGCTCTGGACCTCGCTCTGTAACTTCTGGGTTGACAGAAGAGCCAGCAGCAGAAGGAAGCGAAGCTCAGAGATTCTCAAACCTGCAATTCAAAGCTCCAGCCTGGAAGTGACAAACATCACTTCTGCTCACAACTCGTTGTTCACAGCTAGTTGTCCGGAACCACCCAACAGAAGGGGGCAGGACAGGAAGTGTTGTCCTACCGTGTGTGGGAACAGGCAGAAAATATTTGGTGAATGGTACTAATCACTACTACAGTGAGTGAGTGTCCCTATTTTACACACAAGGAAACAATCTGAAGGAGGTCAGTTTGCAAGTCACATAGTCAGTAAGTGAAAGAACTAAGATGCTATTAAAGAATTAAGCCTGAATTTTACAGCAAATTCTGAGCCTACCGGTTCTATGCCATCTAGAAAGACATGGGAATATTAGAAAATGAATAGAAATGAGCAGGTATCTCGGTTTCGCTTTCTGGGAACTCTGAAATCCCTTAGCTATACTTCCAGCTGCCTACTTCAAAAGCTGAAGACCAAAAGTAGTGACCTTGTTACCAGAGCTGAGTTCCTTATGAAAATGTTCTGGCCCGTGGAGTTCTTGGGTAATTTACTGACTATCAGGAGCCATGTGACTTGCAATGACTTGGAAGATGTTGTTAGCAAGATAAGCCAAATAACCTTCAGAAGAGTCAATACTATCCATCCAATCTGCTTCAGTGATGTGCGGTTTTCATTAAGGTGACTTAGAGACAGATCTGTTGCATGCTGTAACTCCAGGGGCACTGTTCACAAAACATTCTATAGTCCTGGACCCTCCTGGAGTTGTACAATGCATTGTCTGAAAAGCAAGTCTGTTCTTCTAGGGGGCACGTGTCCTAGTCTCTTTCCAATTTCAGCCCCTCTCCTCTGTAGTATTTCACTTCTTATAAGTAGGAGTTAGAAGGGAGTATATTATCAGTAAAGTATTGAGAAGTCTACAAATTTTGCCTTTCCACTGAAGGAGGGTTCAGCCAATGGAAGCTCTTTCTGTCATTTCCCTTTTAGCATTTGACATCTTGGGACCTTCAGCACCTGCTCACAGGTACTGAAGAATCTCTGCTTGCCTAGATAGGGCAGCACCAAGCAGACAGCAAGTTCACGTTGCTTCTACCTAATCCCAGGGAAGTGTCTCCACCCAGGCTACACACTAATACCCCAGGGTGTTTTAAAAAAATCCCCTTGCCCTTTTCCCACCCTTGGGATCTGATTTGATCAGCCTGGGATAGGGCCATGCATATTTTACAAAGCTCCCCAGATGGTTTTAAATGTAGCCTATGTTGAGAACCACTGACCTAAGAAATAGTTAACAAGTATCCTGAGACAAAGTTATGACCAAGAAGCTCAACTTATTAAATGAGGAACATGGGAGAGCTGTAACTTTGCTCTGTGAAAAGAGCAAAGAAAGATAAACTGTAATAGATTTGATTCCTGCATCTACCAATCTGGTGTCTAGTTTATAATTTTGCCAAGACCCACAAGTACCAAATCTGCTAGATCACTGGTTCTCAACTTTGTACCGAAGGTGGTCCTGGAAAGCTTTTAAAAACCCAGACACCCTGTCCCTACCTAAGCCCAATTAAAGCAGAGGCTTTATGGGTAGAGGACAGGTACCTGTGTTTTGTTTTGTTTTTTAATGTTCTCTAGTTGATTCCAAAATGCAGCCAAGGTCAAGAACTGCTAGTTCCTTTTACTCAATATTGTACTAAACTTCACAGCAACTTTTGATATTGGCTCTTCCCTTCTTGGGAACCAGTGAGTTTGGCTTCCATGCCTCCACACTCTCCTGTTTTCCTCTTTTCTTCCAATTCCTCTATTTTTCTTTTTCATTCTCATGTGTGTAGCTTCTCTTCTTCTAGATTTCTGCATTATGGAAATCTTCAGACTTCAGCTCTTGGGGCACAATCATCACCTGGGTCTAGTTGATATAATTTATTCCTTTGCCTCTAATCGCCATCATAAAGCCAAAAGCTCCCAAATTTATGTCACTAACCCAGATTTCTTTTTGGATCTTGTTTATTCCCTTAGCTATTTACAGACGTCTTTAACTAAACACAACGTATCTCAAACTAAACCTTCGACCTCAGATGTGTGCTCTTTTCGCGTCTTCTTTGCTCTCACTATGCAATGCATTCTCTCCTGTTGTACAAGCCAGAAATCTGGGAGGTGATCTCAGTGCTGTTCCTCCTCAAATCTCACCCACAGATCCAGGCCTTGGTCTCATCCTATCTTGTCTACCTGCACACACACTTCAAAGCCGCCCTCTTCTCTATGCCTGCATAACTGCATTAGGCATTTCTTGTTGCATCATATGTTGCCCTAAAACTTAGTGCCTTAAAAAAGTGAATGTTTTATATCACATACAGTTCCTGGAGGTCGAGGATATGGGAGTGGCTTAGCTGGATGATTCTGGCTAGGGTCTCTCGTGATTCCAACATGAGATGTTGGCCGGGGCTGTCATCTTCTGAAGCACGCTCACATGATTGGGAAGGTTTGTGCTAGCAGTTGGTAGGAGGCTTCAGTTCTGCCCCACACAGACCTCTTCAGAGGGTTGCTTGAGCATTCTCAGGACATGGCGGCTGGATGCCTCCACAGGGAGTGATCCATGAGAAAGCAAAAGGGAGGCTGCAATGTCTCTTTTGGCTGACTTTTCGTAGTCATACACCGTCATTTTTGTACGGTCTCATTGCTTACCCAGATCAACCCTGTTTGATGTTCTCAGGAACATCACCAGGATGTAAATCCCAGGAGGAGAGGCTCATGGGGGCTTATTTGGAGACTGGCTAACACAACTGCCAATACTCTAAGCTGTGCTACAAACATGTCTCACCACAAATATGAAAATACCCTAACTGGTCACTTCAAACTTCGTCCTCATTTCAGCCTTTTCTATAAAGCAGCTATAATGATCTATTTTTTTTTCCACAATGACCTTTTAATAAAGAGAATTGGATCATGTCAGCTGTCAGCCTGCATCCTTTAAATGCCACTATATTGAACTTAGAATGTCACACTCCTTACTCTTCCCCGCAAGTGCTCAACGTCTGGCTCTAGCCTCCCTTTCAACCTCGTCCTCCACTCTCTCACCCTCACCACCACTGTCTTTGTTCAGAGCATTCTGGTCTCCCCTGCAGCACGCTCCTCACCGGCCAGGATCTCTCTCACTCAGAGCCTTGGAGGTGGTTACTTTGTGTACAGATTGCCTCCCTCTCTTTCCTCCCAATATGGCAGCTTCTGCTCATTCTTTAGGTCTCAGATTAGGTACTGTCTCAGAGAATCTCCCTCTGTCTCCTAACATAAAACTTCACCCAGTAACATTCATCACAATTTATTTTTTTATTTTTTTATTTTTTTAAAGATTTTATTTATTTATTTGACAGAGAGAGAGAACAAGCAGGGGGAGCAGCNTCCCTCTGTCTCCTAACATAAAACTTCACCCAGTAACATTCATCACAATTTATTTTTTTATTTTTTTAAAGATTTTATTTATTTATTTGACAGAGAGAGAGAACAAGCAGGGGGAGCAGCAGAGGAAGAGGGAAAAGCAGGCTCCCCACTGTGTGGGGCACCCGAGATGCAGGGCTCGATCCCAGGGCCCTGAGATCACGACCTGAGCCGAAGGCAGATGCTTAACTGACTGAGCCACCCAGGCACTCTCAGCACAATTTATAATGATAGTTTGTGTTTATTTACTTACTGTCTCCTCCAACCATGGCAGCAAGGGCCCAGGGAGCAGTGACGGAGCTTCGTTCAGGTTCCACACCAGGTGCCTAGGATGCTGATGGGCAAGTAGGAGATCCTTAATATTTACTGAAAGCAATGAATGAATGAATGAATGACTTGTAGTTTTTAAGTGAAGATTTCACTTGAACTCCCCCAATTTCAATTTATGTTTCTCTTCTTTCAAGCTTTGCCAACAATTCTAATGCTGGGGGTGAGAAAATAGAGATGGGAAAAGCAGATAGAACCAGAGAAGTTTAGATAAAAATGAAAACCATTCTCTCTTTCTTCTGCTAATTTTTTCCCCCAAAAGCCTAAAAAGGATGAACATTTTGGGACTTATTGATTTTGAAAATGATGTAGAAAAAAATTTAACAACATTCTGCTCTATTCAAGATGATTTCTATAAGTAGAAAAGGAGATCTAGAAAAACCCCAAACCAATTACTGTGTTCGAATCGATAAGTACATTTTACATTTTTTGTCAGATGCTTCTTACCAAATGGCTTAGAGAATATCATCTGTTCTTGTTTTTTTTTTCCTGTGCATTCCTACTCACACGTATCAAATGAAGAAAAGCCTAAGGCGAGGGGTTTGCATTTGCATCATAAAACACGTGGCACATTTAGAAATTGGCACCAAGGGTAACTTCAGTGCTATGGAACACATATATCTGCTGATGTGTGGTCTAGGAAGTATTCTTATCCTATCAGTTCTGCCCCCCACCCTACCCTCCAAAAAAGAAATGCTCTTGCCAAATCATGTGTAGAGATTTTGAGACCATTTGGTTGCTCCCTGCTTATGTGCAATTCCTTCACTTCTTCGGAATGATTGATACTTTACATGCATCCTAAAGCCTGGGGTGGAGCTGAGACTCCAATAGGAGGATGGTGGAGTAAGGGGGAGCCCCTGACCAGCGGGAACTGATGAGAAGCAGCCCTTTAGAAGAAGACTTGCTGCAGACAGATAGCTGTGTTATGAGGGGCAAAAGGGAGAGCTAATATAGTCTAGTAGAAAGAAACAAGGAAACAGGAAGAAACAGATGCAGGAGCTCAGGAGTGTTAACAGTCAGGGATGAACAAGCAACAGAACGAACCTCTCTATGGGGGACTAGGCATGAAGTACATGCATGATTTTAGTTGCTCACAATGACTCATTTTAAAATAATTTAAGTGTAGATTACCTTGCATTTTCAATGTGGCAGGAAAATCCCTTCAGAGATTTACAAGGCAACCAGATGGATTTGGGGAAGTAATTGATTTCCATTTAATTCTGCTGATCTTCCTTACTCTAGGAATTTCCTTCACTTCAGTAATACCACAGTACCTGGTGCTTTTCAATATCCTTTGAAGGGCAGTTCTTTTTGTATGGGGGCTCTCAACACAAACCAGTTTAACCAAAAGAGAACGTGATGGCCCATGAAGCTTAGAATCTCCAGGGGTGGACTGAGCGAGACTTCACGGAGGAACACTTGAGAAGTGAGTCTCTTTCCTGGGCTTGTGGGCACTCTATCTCCAGCTCCTTTGCTCCTTCAGCTCTGCTTAAATTTGTGTGAGCGCCAATCTCAGCCAGAATGTCCCCACGATGTGGCACAGATGTCCACCCACAGCTGCAGGCTCACATCCTGTTAGAATCCCTCTCCCAGTCAGTTCAGTAAAACCCTGGTTGGGTTCTCCATGGATCTGGTTTGGGCCTCTTCCTCCACCCAGTTCTCATTATACTGCCTTCATTTCATTTCTTGGAACGGATCTGCCCTTCAAAATGCTGTTCCTTCCTTCAGACTCTTCCCTGCCATCAGGGCAAACTGAATTCCTTACTCGTCCTTCAGATCTCAGCTAAAATGACATTTCATCAGTGTTAAGTTCCCTGATTCTGTAGAGACTCTGTGACTTTCTTTACATGTGGCCTCAGGACGGAACTTTGCAACTATGCTAGGCTAGCTCAGTAAATGTGTATCTGGACCCACAGTTATCTTTTTTTTTTCTTTAAAGATTTTATTTATTTATTAGAAGGAACACTCATGAGCGGGGCGGTGGGGGCGAGAGGGAGAGGAGAAGCAGACTCCCCGCTGATCAGGGAGCCTGACATGGGGCTTCGGGCTTGATCCCTAGACCCCGAGATCATTACCCGAGCTGAAGGCAGATGTTTAACTGACTGAGCCACCCAGGCGTCCCTGGGCCCACAGTTATCTTGATAGTGCATGATCTGAAGATGAAGTGTGTCCTACCTATCCCAAGTAACTAAGAAAGGCCCCGGGGGTGGAGGGGTGGAATGCCTGGAATCTTAGAGCCAAATATGATTCCTTATGCTCTGTCCTGCTATATTGTACCCTCTGCCTGTATTAAAACCTTACGTGAACATCGGAGAGGACGTGGAGAAAGGGGAGCCCTCTTGTACTGTTGGTGGGAATGCAAACTGGTGCAGCCACTCTGGGAAACAGTAGGGAGGTGCCTCAAAAAGTTAAAAATAGAACTACCCTATGATGCAGCAATCACACTACTAGGTATTTCCTTAAACAATAAAAAAAAATACTAATTCAAAGGGATACATGCACCCCAATGTTTACAGCAGCATTATCTACAAGAGCCAAATTATGGAAACAGCCCAAGTGCCCATCAATTGATGAATAAATAAAGATGTGAATGTGATCTATATCCACAATGGAAAATCAGCCATAAAAAAGAATGAAATCTTGCCATTTGCAACGACATGGATGGATCTAGAGAGTATTATGCTAAGCAAAATAAGATAGTCAGAGAAAGACAAACACCATATGATTTCACTCATGTGGAATTTAAGAAACAACACAAATGAGCAAAGGGGGAAAAGAGAGAGAAGCAAACCAAAAAACAGACTCTTAACTATAGAGAGCAAACTGATGGTTCCCAGAGGGGAGGGGGCGGGGGGAGGCGTGCAAGAGGTGAGGGGATTAAGAGCACACTTATCCTGATGAGCTCTGAGTAATGTAGAGAATTGTTGAATCACTATATTGCACACCTGAAACATAACACCGTATGTTAGCTAACTGGAATTTAAAAAAGAAAACCTTACATGAGTAGACCCTGTGGAATCTTGTCTTAATGATAATCATTAATTATCCAAACTTGTGTGATTGTCACATATGGATTTCATGGTTATTCTATTAAAATAAGCCTCTGCTACCAAACTAGCAGCTCTATCCGGGTAGGGGCCAAGCCTGATTTTTGCCTTTTATTTTCTCCTGAATGCCATCATGCTTGAGACACGGCGAGTCAGGATCCAACTAGGGAAACAGAAACCACTCTGAGTTCTTTTTTTTTTTTTTTTAAAGATTTTATTTATTTATTTGACAGAGATAGACAGCCAGCAAGAGAGGGAACACAAGCAGGGGGAGTGGGAGAGGAAGAAGCAGGCTCCTAGAGGAGGAGCCTGATGTGGGGCTCAATCCCAGAACTCCGGGATCACGCCCTGAGCCGAAGGCAAACGCTTAAGGACTGAGCCACCCAGGCGCCCCACCACTCTGAGTTCTTACAGAAGGGAAGTTAATGCAAGGATTTGGTGGCACAGCTGATAGGAGAGGCTGAGTAGCTACCAGGCACAGTGAGGCAGCCTGGATAATAACAAGCCGGCACTGTCCCCAAGCTGGAGGGACAGGCAGAGGGGTGGTGTAGAGCCCAGGGGCCAGGTTCACCCGGTGGAAGCTGAAATCACAGTGGGGTGGTCAGGGGAGAGCTGATGCCATGGGGAGACGGACACAGCTATTGCATGGGAGCTGCCCAAGGCAAGGGAGAACTGGAGAACTAGCCTGGCTTCTCCTCTCCTTCTTTTCTTCTCCCATCTTTTATCAGTGTCTGTCCTTGCCTACACCCAGCTGGAAGCCAGGTGATGCAGAAACCTGGATTTCTCTCCATGATACACCACATGGGGAATGCAAGGAACAGTTCCCGGATCGTCATTATCAGTGCTCAATAAATATATGCTGAATGAATGAATATGACCAAATTGTGCACAGAAAAAAGTGTTGCTGGTTGATTCAAAATTCTAGTGGTACCCGTCTTGAAAGGTCTAGATCTACTACAACAAAAATGCACGTGTTACAGAGCACAGAGATCCCTTGGTAGGGCAGAATCTGGAGACATAGTTGGCTTGGCTGTTGTCGTTTCATGATAATCCTATTGCCGACCAATCCTCCTTCTGGCTGACACTCTTCTTTCTTTAGCTGTGCAATATGTTGCTGTAGCTTGGGATCCATTCAGACTTGTCAGGAAGACTTTAGCTATTGTTCATTTCATTTTTTCTGTCTTAATTTCATTATCTAATTTTTGTGAGGGAATGCTTACTTCTCTTATTTCCAACGTCCTTAAGAGAGGAGTATCACATTGGAGCTTGCATGTCCCAACAACAAAGAACATAATAATCCCCCAGTTTAGAGAAACACATGGATATGTCAAGCCATCTTATAAAAAAGTCACTAAACCTATGGAAATCAAACCATCTTTTATGTATTAGTCCTTCAAAGTCTTATTTACTTAAGATAAAAGGAAAAGACCATCATTATTAATCCTGAACAAAATACACACACATATGCATCACATAATACTCAACTATCTATCTGGGATAAAAAAAAAAATCTCCAGTGATTTCCAGAATTATAACAGAATATTCAGTTCTTCTTTATCACCCAGATAAAATTCATGATGTAGTAACAATTACCTAAGGACCTAAGAATGTTAACATGAGCTCATCTGATGTGCATAAATGCATCTGCCTTCATTTATGAATCCCCCCCGGATCCATTGTTAAAGAAACACACATCCAGGAAAAAATAGACCCCCTGTACAAATATTTAGAAAATAACAACACAGTTCCAAGGACTATTTACTGCAAATTTATAGCTGTGGGTAGAAGGCATCTAAATTCTCGCCTTTCTCTCTTGTCATACCACCTCCTCAAAAACAAGCTGCAGGCTCAGTGATTCTCTTGGGCACTTTCACGGCCACGTAGGGAATTTGCTGAATTGTGAATTCAGTAAAAATTGCTAAATTAACTGCACTGAGGGGTGATTCATTTGTACCAATTAGACATGACCTTCTCCTCAGCATGGGGTTTGAACGCGTCTGTCTGTCTCTCACGGTTGTAATTTTCCATGATTGATAATGCTCAGCTCAAGCTTGAAGAAACAGAAATGACTTTCTCCTTTTATGTAGCTGCTGAATTGGCTCTTATCGCTGTTCTTGCTCATTCTGTATCCTTAAGAATGATTTAGACGAGTTTGGAAGTTTATAAAAGTTACATTTCTTTTTAAGGGAGAGAGAGCTTCTTATACAAAATGAACCCCAAGAAGTCACCATCAAAAACGTTACACCCAAATTTTGCGCCCATAAACATGTCATTTGTAGCAGATGCTACCAAATTCCCCTTACCAGCTCCGTGTCCGAGGCTGGTGGCTCAGAGCTTCCCCCCTTCTCTGGAGGGTGGCCGTTGGCTGATCGGAGCCACCTTGCGACCCGGAAGTTTTCTGCCCCCACAGGCGGTTGCCCAATGGCGGACTGATGGGGGGTACGACAGCCAGCCTCCTTCCCTCAGGGCAGGGCAACCCCTGTGGCACAATTCCTCTTCCGTTGCTCCCCCTGGAGTCAAGCTGAATCTAACTCTCTCTTCCTTAGGTCCTCCCCCTGCTTTATCCTGTATCTCTCCTGCCCTGAAAAGTCTCTTCTGGGAGCATTCCTGCAATAAAGCATTTACATAAGAGTTTCCATCTCAAGCTCTATTTCTAGGGAGGTCGAACTAAGACTCTGTTTTATTTATTTATTTATTTTATTTTTTAAAAGATTTTATTTATTTATTTATTTGACACAGAGAGAGAGCCAACGACAGAGGGAACACAAGCAGGGGGAGTGGGAGAGGGACAAGCAGACTCCCAGTGAGGCAGGGAGCCCTACTCGGGGCTCATCCCAGGACCCTGGGATCATGCCCTGAGCCGAAGGCAGACGCCCAATGACTGAGCCACCCAGGTGCCCCTAAGACTCTGTTTTAATAACCTATTTTCATTCTAGAAGAAGTTGGGTTAGGCTTTAGAAACAAACCAAAAAAAGTAAACATTTGGGCCACTAGAATTTGTATGGCTGGTATTAAGTGACTATTTTCATAGCAAAGGGGTAATGTACATCTTTTTCTGATTATTAGAAACCAAGATAAAGAAAATGTCTCCATGTTTAAATCACTTCAACTAACAGTCTGAAAGTGATTCTGCTTTTACAAACCTTTACCCCTCTGATGGTCTAGGTCTGGATCTCCATTCTTGTATCTTCTTTTGGTTTACCTTGCCCCTAGAGACTGTAGGAGGGTTAAAAACAAGTCCCTTACTGAGCACTGACTGCATAGACACAAAACTAGAAACCTTACAGATGTAATTCCATTTGATCCTCACAATGGGTTATTGCGGGTCAGATTATTATCCCTACCTCATAGAGGATGACACTGAGATTCAGAGACAATTTGTAACTCAATCCATGGACAGGCAGCTAGTAAATGGCAGAGTGAGGATTCAAATCCAGGTCTGCTGACTACAAAAGCCACATTCTTTTTTTTATTATTATTAACACATAATGTATTATTGGTTTCAGAGGTACAGGTCTATGATTCATCAGTCTTATATAATACCCAGTGCTCATTACGTCATGTGCCCTCCTTAATGTCCATCACCCAGTTACCCCATCCCCCTATCCTCGGCCCCTCCAGCTGACCTCAGTTTGTTTCCTATGATTAAGAGCCTCTTATGGTTTGTCTCCCTCTCCAGTTTTGTCTTATTTTATTTTCCTCCCTCTTCTCCTGTGATCCTCCGTTTTGTTTCAGCAAGATCATATGATAATTGTCTTTCTCTGATTGACTTTTTCAGTTAAAATTACACCCTCTAGTTCCATCCATGTCATTGCAAATGGCAAGATTTCATATTTTTGATGGCTGAGTAATATTCCAGTGCATATATAAGACCACATCTTCTTTATCCATTCATCTGTCAGTGGACATCTGGGCTCTTTCTATAGTTTGGCTCTCGTGGACATTGCTGCCCCTTCAGATCACTACATTTGTAACAAAACCACATTATTAACCAATTTACACAGTGTCAATTTAAAAATAAGGACATGCATGGAAGAGAGTATTTCCTTCCAAACTTGAGCATCTCTGTCTCCATGTTTGCAGCACTATTGGTGTCCCTTTTCCCATACTGCACCCACCCCCAGCTCCTGCATGCTTTCCAACCAGTAGTTCCCTCATGACCCACAATTCAATTCATTGAATTGCCTTTGAGCCCTGGAATAGCCTTACCAGTACCTACCCTAGGCTGTAGTTATTAACAGATGCAGGAATCCAAAAGCCCAATACTTTTTGCCTGTTCTCTATAGCTCTCCATGAGTTAAAACAAAGCTGGGGCTTCACCAGAAAGCTCACCCTTATTTAGTTTCTTTCACTTCTCTGTCCTGCGCACCCCCACCTCCCGCAACCCCCATACCCTCCAGTGGTCCCTGGTGAGAATTTTCTCAACAAATCACCTGCTCCTGAATTCCTGGCTCAGTGTCTCCTTCTGAGAGAATCATAACTAAGTCAATATACATGAAGGAATAAAACAGATAAATACTAATAAAATCACTTTGGCATTCTGGACTTCTGGATGAACTTGTTTTGTTTTTTCAAAGAAATAATTTTGTTGTTTATTGAAAAGTAATACATGCTCATTGTTAAAAAGAAGGATAGCAAATATAAATTAAGACAATAAAAGTCATTTCAGAATTCTAAGACCCAGAAAAATTACTATTTGAGTATTACATATTTACACGTCTGAAATTACTATACATTCCATTTATACTGTTTTTTTTTTTTTAAGATTTTATTTGGGAGAGAGAGAGAGAGCACGAGTGGGGGCAGGGCCAAAAGGAGAGGGAGAGGGACAGGCAGATGTCCCCCTGAGTGCAGAGCCCAACGTGGGGCTCCATCCCAGGACCCCAAGATCATGACCTGAGCCAAAGGCAGACACCTACCGACTGAGCCACCCAGGCGCCCCATGCTGGGTTTTTTTTTTTTTTAATGTCTTTGACATGCCGTCTTTTTACACTAGTAAAATTTCCTCTATAAAATATTTTTTTAAGCTTACATAGCGTTCTGTACTGTGATTTTTGGGGGTGGGACCAAGCCCTCAAGTGATGCTGCTGGTCCATGGACCACTCTTTGATTGGTACTGATGGCTTTCTAGGGCCATCAGAGAACTCTGGCTTTGGTTTGTCTGGGTTTACTATTACACCTGAAATAAACTTAGTCATTTGAATGTTCCCTCATGCAATTCCCATTCAAACATGTTGATGAGTCATTCAAATGAATAGAAACATATATGGGGAAAGAGAATTAACAAGACTTGACACTAACACTTTCTCTCAGTGTACAATTGCAAAGCGCAGAAGGTGATCACAGAACACCAGCAGCTGTAGATGTAACCAGCACTAAGGAAGTATTCTATTCACTAGGGTGACAGCAGAAAGTTAGACCCTCTGATAGTCTGTGACTTACCTTGTTCCTGATTAAAACCATGGGTAAGGCATTCCCCACCATATTCAAGAAATAAAATGTCCTCTAATAATTTGAGGAAACAACATGTGTTGTTCTCAGAAGCCACCTTGAAGGGGCTTTCCCTGGCCCAATCCAGGACAATGTGAACATCAGAATCATGTTAGTGAAGGATTATAACTCATTAAATGAAAAAGGAATGCATGGGTCCATATTTATTTAAATACATATGTCAATGGGGAAGAAGTAATAGCTCTGCCCCAAAGTAGAAAGCCAACTAAGAAATGCAGAAAGAATGATGAAATTAGAAAATCATCTTATGACAGCCATCACTGTAATAACCATTTCAGGCAAAAATCATGAATGTTAAAATTAGTAGGTGATAGGGGTAACAGGAAATTTATATAGCTTCACAGGTTCTATTCATAAGATACTAAATACAAAGGGAAAAATAATAGCTCTACAGTAGAGAAATACCACTTTACAGGTGGATACCACTCTAACCAAGAGATTAAAGTTCACAAAGTTTACATCACATTTCAGCATCACGTGCCTCCTGTTATGACGTACTGAGAAGGGCACAAGATCACAACTAGGGTATTCCTGCCTAAAATGTATCATTTGAAGCTACCTTGAGGAAATATAAGACATCAAAATTGAAGGACATTTTACAAAATAACTGGCATGCATTCTTCTAATATATCAATGTCATAAGAAAACAAAGATTGAGGAACTTCTTCAAGTTAAAGAGATGAAAGGGATGGATGGGGCAGCTAATGCAGCCCATGTTCTGGGATTTTCTTTTGCTGTAAAAGATATTATTGGGACAAAGAGCAAAATCTGAACAAGGTCTGTAGACTAGTGAATTCAAATATTAATTTCCTAATTTTGACAACTGTAATATGGTTCTATAAAAGAATGTCTGTTTTTTGTGGATACATACTGAAGTATTTAAGGTAAGGGACATCATGTCTTCCACTGACACTCCAATAGCTCAGAAAAAAAATTACACACACACACACACACACATGCACACTTGTATGTGGAGAGAGAGAGAAAGAAAGAAGCAATGTGGTTAACATGTAGGTAATCTGCGTGAAGTGCATACAGGAATTCTTTGTAAAATTCTTGCAACTTTTCTGTACATTGGACATTAACTCAAAACTTTAAAATGATTTAAAATAAGCATATATACACAAAACTCATAAAACAAACAAAACTTCGTTCTCCAGGCTCCATGATATACAACTTGTAAGGAACTCCAGCTCATGGCTGCCTCAGGGGAAAGTGGGCCTGGTTAGCCACTTGCTCACTCATCTGGCCTCCTCCCCACTCCCTCGATCCATTAATGGTTCTTCCCCAGGTGGAAAGTGAGGGAGGGGATAAAACAAAGGGCTAAAATTATTAAAAAATAAAATAAAATAAAATAAAGCAAAGGGCTTTTGTCTTATATGGCTGACAGAGTTGTAATATGGAGTCGGTGCCTTTTGCTAAGGCAATCCTAAAGTGAACTCTTTCTGTCAATGGGGATTTTGTGGAAATTTTTGGAGCTCCTGCCCAGCATTCAGTGTATTTCCTGTGCGGGTGATGCCTCCTCTTGCTTTTTACTCAGTAGTACACTTCCAGCAATGGTCAGTTTTATGTCCCAATTTGGCTAGATTATAGCACCCAGTTTCTCAGTCTAACACTAAGCGTAGGTATTGCAGTGAAGGAGCTGTGTAGATGCAATTAACACCTACAATGAGTTGACTTTATATAAAGGAGATTATCCTCTATAATCTGGGCGGGCCTGATCTTCTCAGTTCAAAGGCCTTAAGAGCAGAATTTAAGTTTCCCTGAGGAAGAAGAGACTCCACTTGCAGACCTCAGGGACAGCTCTCACCTAAGGGTTTCCAGCCTGGCCTTCTGATGGCCTGCTCTGCCAGTCCCACAATCATGAAGTCAGCTCCTTGCAGTAAATCCCTTTCTCCAACTATCTATCTATNGAGCAGAATTTAAGTTTCCCTGAGGAAGAAGAGACTCCACTTGCAGACCTCAGGGACAGCTCTCACCTAAGGGTTTCCAGCCTGGCCTTCTGATGGCCTGCTCTGCCAGTCCCACAATCATGAAGTCAGCTCCTTGCAGTAAATCCCTTTCTCCAACTATCTATCTATCTATCTATCATCTATCTATCATCTATCTCTATCTATCTGTACTACCGGTTCTACTTCTCTGGTAGAATCCTGACATAACTCTTTTCCAAGTATCAGGCCCCTGCCCTAAATCCCAATGGACAATTGTAAGGTTTCATGGTAGGTCTCTTAAATACCCCCTTCTCCCTTGCCCCTGCCGCCATGCACTTGCCTTAAGAAAAAATCACATATGATATCTGGTCATTCTTTATCATCTATATGTTTTTTTTGGCATCTGGAAATTTTTGCTCAAAGTTTCAGCTACTGTATGAATATCACTTGAACTGTTTCTCCCTCTTTTTATTTTTAAGATTTTTAAAATTTATTTGACAGTGAGAGAGGAAACACAAGCAGGGGGAGTGGAAGAGGGTGAAGCAGGCTCCCTCTGAGCAGGGAGCCTGATGTGGGGCTCCATCCTAGGACCCTGGGATCATGACCCGAGCCAAAGACAGACGCTTAATATCTATCATCTATCTATCTATCTATCTATCTATCTATCTATCTATCTATCTATCATCTATCTATCATCTATCTCTATCTATCTGTACTACCGGTTCTATTTCTCTGGTAGAATCCTGACATAACTCTTTTCCAAGTATCAGGCCCCTGCCCTAAATCCCAATGGACAATTGTAAGGTTTCATGGTAGGTCTCTTAAATACCCCCTTCTCCCTTGCCCCTGCCGCCATGCACTTGCCTTAAGAAAAAATCACATATGATATCTGGTCATTCTTTATCATCTATATGTTTTTTTTGGCATCTGGAAATTTTTGCTCAAAGTTTCAGCTACTGTATGAATACCACTTGAACTGTTTCTCCCTCTTTTTATTTTTAAGATTTTTAAAATTTATTTGACAGTGAGAGAGGGAACACAAGCAGGGGGCCTGAGCAGGGAGCCTGATGTGGGGCTCCATCCTAGGACTCTGGGATCATGACCCGAGCCAAAGACAGACGCTTAACGACTGAGCCACCCAGACACCCCACTTGAACCGTTTTGCAGTTGCACATGACCCTGGGGGCACATCCTCCTTGCTGGGGAAGTGCTTATTTTATAGTAAGCAGAAGAAATGGGAATGCACTTTTAAAATTTTTGCTAGGAGGGCTCAGAATCTAACTAGTACTGTAGCTGTTATCTTACTTTGGGTCCTTCCAGAGGCAACATTGAGACAAGGGTTTAGGTATACGTATTTCAGAGGTGATCTTGATAAACACCTGAAGGCATGGGAGAAATGTGGGAGGACAGAGAAGGGAAGGTGGTCAGTGAAGGGTGTGTTATCAAATTACCACTGTGGGCAATGTGATCTTCAACTCTTGGGGGAGATTTAGTAGTCAGTAGGAATGCGCACCTTCAAACAATCCAACCAGAGTGGTGAGGGGGCTAATACACAGTATCTGTTCAGTCGGTGTGTGAGCGCTGCTTCCAGGAGGCTCTCATTCTCATGTACTTGGGCCCTATTGTACAAGTCTAAGTGTCAGAGGCAGCTTTCCAGGGTCAGAAAGTCAGGCCTGCTTCAGTCCCAAAGCAGAGGAGACAGGGGTGGAGTGCTGACAGTGTCTTCTGGAAGTGCTAAAGTTTATCTGACCCAAGGTATCTGATACATACCAGTATCTAATACATATGGAGGTGTGTAAGAAACAATCTCCTTCCTCAACAGATTAAAATTACTTCTCTTCCCTACTATTAAACTGTTTTCATCAATTTCCACTAGAATTGTATCTTTAGCAAACATAATGACATACATCCTGTAAATTTCTTTGACAATAATGTTACGGTTATAACCAAAATGCTATTTATTCCATTATATCCTTAAAGATGATTAGGGGGTTTATCCAGAATATGTAATTCATTGCAAAATAGACACTTTCAGGTAGCTCAGAATATTTATGGTTGCTAGAGCAAAAACAAATATTTGGTTACAAATTCTTAATTTGTGGATTGCTTTGACTTTGATGGAAATACCAACTTTTTGGACCTCGAAATGTTGACCCCAAGAAGCAACTGTTGTGATTTAGATCCTGAAGGCGGCTTCCAAGGCTTTAGCTTTTTCTGTGATGTTCTTCTGAAAGGGCATCATGAAGTCCTCAAAGTCCGCCTCGTAAGTGAACCTCTCTCGCCTCAGCTCCCTTTTTCTGATCAGTTCTGCTGTTGTGGCTTCAGGACTCCAGAGCTTAAATAAATTACCATATTCAGAGCAGGCATGAGTAGGAAAGCCAGCAAACATGGCAGTTATACAGACAATGCCCCGTATGGTTAATTCAAAGCTATCAAATTTACTTCTAAATCTATTTTAACTTATGGTTTCCTCTTACATGACATCAGTGGTTACATGGGGACCGCTATTTCTCATGGTTTGATGGGCACTGGCAAAGATCGTTCCTGTTCTCCAAAGATGTCTCCACCTCTTTAATAGTGGATGTTTTAGTCAGCTACTGAATAAATCCAGTGTTGCTTAGTATGAAACTCCCAAGTGAAATGGTAGTAAGAGTACAAAGGGGAAGGTTAGGGTCTGAGAAGCATCGAGAAAATGTATCTATAGCATTTGGTGATCAAATGGCTATAGGGAATGACATTGACCAAAATATAATTTTTCAAGGACAATTAAAATGTCAATATAGAAATAGTAACAGAGGAAACTAGATCTTGGAAACTAAACGAGTTGGACTTTACTGAGTCAAAGCAGTAGGACCTGGCAAAAAGACACCTTCAAATTATAACTATGAAAGATCAACTTTGGATATTTGTTTGGGTGCTCTGCATACAAAGTATTTGGAAAATGGTATTATGAGCTTATACCATGTTATGAAGGTCTTTCCAAAGTACTTACCCTCCGTGGAATAAATGTGATATCCACTTTCTTGGTATAACCACTGGTAATCAATGAATTGAGAGAAACCACATTATCCTTACGCATTTTCTTTTCCTCTGATAGAGTTGGTATGGTATAAACAGATAAAAGTGGTTCCTGGAAATGAGACAAAAAAGAAACCAACCCTATCAATTGCCAAAACCTATATATACTTTCTAATATTATTTGCTGTTCTATATCTTACTCTGAAGCCAAGAAAAAATAGAAATAAAAATAACAATGTTACCATACAAATTATAATTTGAAACAAAATAGAATATTATTATAACTTGGGACGGGGAAAGGTAACTAGTTTGCCTTGTTTAACTCTACTTAATTTGTAGCATCAGAGACAGATCTTACAAGTCTTCAAAATATCCATCCTTGACCTATGGCCATTGATTAATTAGAAGAATTAAATTATCCTACTAAAAAGATAATGATGTATGTAGTAGAACTTGGCCGATTGATCTTCCTTCACCTCTGGCCATGTTTACTCTCGTCTTCCAGGTTTATTACTCTCTACTGTTTACTGTTCTCCATGTCCTTTCAACTTCTCCACATCTTACCACCTTTTTCTTCAACCCTTTCCAATTTGATAACATTAGAGCTTTTTCTTTTTGAATTTCAGCCCCGTCTTATGTCTGCCAAGAATTTCCAGGGATTCTCTTCCTTCCTTAAAAGAAGCTTCTAGCCTAGAAATACACTTGGGCTTCCCTGCTAATGACAAAGTCTTGCTCTCTCCGTAATCTGCCTGGGCAAAAACCTCAACCTTTTGCTGGTAGTTTAGAGGCATCCACATCATTGCCAGGAACAGTCCCTTTGGCACCTTTAAAACTTTCTGGAATCATTCTGCGGGATACCCAAGTCACAAGTGGCCTGATAACCCCAGGGTTCAGTGGTAGGCATTAAAATTCCTTAGAAGGGGGGTAAGGTGGGTAATGAAAGATTATAAGACCAAAATGAAGGAAAATCATGCTTGGCTTCATTTTTCTTACCCTCCTTCCCTGTCTGAGCCATTTCATCAAATCTATATGACCTAGAACCAAATATATATGTATCCAAGACCAATTCCTTTGGTCTTGTATTTGGCTGAGCCAACTTGGTTTTTACATGGATTCTATTTGCAATGAGCACTTTTTAGAATTTTCAGTAATTGGAATTTCTTTGCTAAGTATTTTTTTTCAGTGCTGCATAACAGTGCTGAAAATATGGCTTGCATATTATTTTGTCCATGCTGTGTAACGATATGTAAATAGTGATGCTATCCTACCCCCAACAAGTTTTTAGGAAGTTCCATTTACTAAATGGGTAGTCGATCACCTTGCTTACCTCTTCCTTCTTAACTTCAGGGCCTTCAGTCTTCGCTTTAGGAGGTGGCTTGCCCTTCATTTTTTGATTTTCTGCTTGTTTTGGCAGGTTATCCAGCTTTTCTTGAATCAAACTAATTATTCTATAGTCAGCATACGCCTTTGCAATATCCATGGCAGTATGGCCTGCTCAAGACATAAATTCAGAGTTGCAATAAACAGACTGATAAGAAACCATGCAGAAAAACCTCAGCACATCAGCCCTCAGCATGTGACAATAAGGGTGATTACTACAGCCGACGGTGTAAGGTCATAGAGGTAGATCAGGCACCCTCTAAGGTGCACCCATCTCTGAACTCTCATAATGGTTTTTTAAAGATTTTATTTATTTATTGGACAGAGAGAGAGCCAGCCGGCGAGACAGGGAACACAAGCAGGGGGAGTGGGAGAGGAAGAAGCAGGCTCCCCGCGGAGGAGCCTGATGTGGGGCTCTATCCCAGGACCCTGGGATCATGCCCTGAGCCGAAGGCAGACGCCTAACGACTGAGCCACCCAGGCGCCCCTGAAATCTCATAATTTAAAGTGCCATTTACTGGCAACACAACATTTTCTTGTTAATTTTTTTGAGCATGTTTCTTAAAAAGCAGATAGGAAATATTGGTAGAATATTAACATTTGAATATTTGATTGATGGTTCTCTTCCCACCTTGCACACATTTCCTTTCATGTGACAATTTTACATTATTCTCCCCTTTCCCTGATACAAGGAAGTATATTCAAAAAGGCCTGGGGAAGCTGGTGTCACAGTGCTCTATGCAGAAGACTGGGTATTATGACGCCTGTAATATCCTCAGGCAGGCCTGAAACAACACCACCAGTGACCCAGGGGAAGCCCGAAGCAGCCAGAAAGGTTAATGCTCTCTCCGATCAAAAGGAAGCAATGGGTTCCACTGTAAGAAAATGAAACCTCCAAGCAATGAGGTCAAACATTTATTCAAATGATTATTTTTCAGGTTGTGGATTTATGACATAAGATGGGCCCCTCCTATTTACTTCCTAGAGAGAGCCTCAAACTCAGGAATTATTTTGTTCAGCTTCAGAAAGAATCCAAATTCTACGGCCTTTAAAATTATGCCACTTCCTAAGGACTTGGTAGTTATGACAGCGTGATAACCTGAGTTATAGTCTAAAACCAGTACAAGCCCACAAACCAATGCTTCCTGGACCACAGTGAAATAACTAAGAAATTAAGAGTGGGCATTTATAAATTTTGGGATGGAATTGATGGAATTTTCCATCATTTTAATCTAGTGATTAAAAACAACCTTGTATTTTATTTCCCCACCTCATTTTCTAGTATATCACTTTTTATTGTACTTTACAAAAGTGTCCACCCACGAGAGGTTGCAAACATAAGAACTGGTCCTTTCGCACCAGTGATTTGAGAGGCACCGTGTATAAAACCAACTTCCAGAATATTCAATTTAGGACTGTAGCTGCAGTAGCGACTCGCAGGGAAATGTGGTCTTACAAGAAGAGAATCAGAAGGAGTTTGGAACCTAACATACATTCTCCTCTTCTGACCCTAACCATCAATCATGCAAACGCGCACCTTTTCTATCTTCCAGCTGGAATTTAGCGCCAATATCAAGGAGGTACTTCACGGTATCCAGTCTACAGCTCTCGATGGCTCTGCTCAAAGGAGTGGAGTTGTTAATGGAGAGTGCATCTATCACCGCTCCGGCTTTAACAAGAAGCTCAACAATGTCTTGTTGGCCTGCATGGCATGCAAAATGAAGCGGGGTCCACAGGAAATTATCTGTTGCATTAACGTTAGCCCTATAAAATAAGATAGATACACAAGCTAAAAATGTGGGTTGTTCCAAGCACCAGAGGCTGGAAATGCAAAGCAGTTCATATTACTGTTATCAAGTTGTTCAACTGTAAACCAGGGAAGCTCTGAGTGAAGTTAAACTCTGTGCCATTTCTTGACTTGTGCTCTGCATTATCTGACAGTCTTTTCTTTGCATATATATATATATATATACACACACACACACACACACACACACACACACACACACACACATTTTGTTTAGTTTTAAAAGGCACTTAGATTCCAGGGGTTACACTTTTTGCAAAGGTTAAAATTAAGGAAAATTGTATAACTGGATCCTATGAAGGTAAAAGCTGATAAGAAATATAAAGTCCTATTATTTCATTCTGTATCTACTTTCTCTGCATGTTATAGATTTTTAAATGCACCTTCATTATTCAACTTCTAAGCATGAAAATGTATTATTTTACATGTTAGTCTTTTTTAAAAAGTCACTGTCCAGAAGTTCAAATTCTCACTAATTGCTTTATACTCCCTCCTCTTGATAATACACTAATCTGAATGCTTCTTTGACCTTGACCATTATAGAACAATAATACCCTTTTATCAAATATGCAGTTGCTTTGCTAATAAGTGCTTTACATATTTTAACTCATTTAATCTTCAAAAAATCTGCAAGTTGAGTCCTATTAGAGCCCCATTTTAAAAATGAGAAAAGTGAGACACAAAAAAGAAACTTATGCCAGGTTATTCAGCTATGGTAAAAGAAGGAATTAGACCTGAGTAGTTGCTTTAGAAGTTCAATAAAAATGTCATGCTTGGATATTTTAAAGATACTTACAAATGAAGCAAGGAACAGACAGCTGCTTCTGCAGGAGGGAATGAGACATGCCTTTACAGTCATCATGACCACTGTCCCACTTGTTTGAATTTGTTAGGATCCCCACACAGAGGAGACAGAATAAAAAGCAACGTGCAAAATGAATAAATTCTAGAGATCTACTATGCAATATTGTGATTATAGTTAATATTGTACTGTACACTTATAATCTGTTAAGAGGGTAGATCATATTATCTGTTCCTACCACAATTAAAAAAAAATTCTTTCTGCTTCTCCCTCTACCCTTCCCTCTTGCTCGTGATCTCTCTCTCAAATAAATAAATAAAATCTCCTAAAAAATAGTTTTAAAAATTCTTTCGGTAATTTAAAATAAAATAAAAAGCGACTCCACACCATGTAGAGAAATCTCTAGGCAAAGCTGCTTGGTGCATAGTTGTTATTGGTGTTCACACATTCTCTGTGTTCACACATTCCCAGGTTTCCGTTAGCCCACTTTCCCATACAAGATCTATCTGTAATTTAGATGTCAGGAATGAAGCACTTTCTTTGTCCTTAATTCTGGAGTTGAATGTGAACTCAACCAAGAAAACATACCCCTTTTCAAGAAGAAACTTGACGGCGTCTATGTTTCCAGTGGCACACGCGGTCATCAGCGGTGTTTTGTAATAATTATCCTTCATATCCACAGGTGTTCCTGATTCAAACGCCTTTTTCAGAGAAGCCAGGTCTCCTGCCTTGGTGATGAAATTAATATTTGAAAATATCTTCGGTGGATCATCAATGTACCAAGCAGAGTCATCCTGAATAGGGTGTTCCGGTGGCCGGTCTCGGTTAAACCGACTGCTATCTGTTACGTTCTTGTAGGTTTCAATCATGTAATAGGGCGGCCCGCCGTCACTCCAGCGGGGAAACACGTGGTCGGGGATGATGCAGATTGGGAGGGGTAAGACATATTTGCCTTTCTTTGGCTTTTTGGCCATCCCTTTTTTCTTTTTCTTAGGCCCATAGGACCCCAAGACATAAGACTTACTCAAGTACCTGGTTCCTTTAAAGAAATCATTAATGTTGACCCCAGCTCCCCGCAATTTTTCATGAAATTGAGCTATCATAGCCAGCTGTTCTGAGGTCACATATTCTTGCCTCTCCTCCAGCGTCAACACGAAGTCCTCCTTGCTGACTGTCCCATCGCCTCTGTCCACAAACGAAAAGGCTTCCCGAAGGAAAGTCTCATGTTCCAGCGACCAGTCGTGAAGTCTCAGGGCCCAGAGCGGATTTGGATTTTTGGCTCCTGGCCGGGCTAGCTTATTAGCGGTCCGCTCTGCCCGCTGTATTTCTTTGCTCGCTGCTTTGAAGCCGCCTTCCTTGGCCACAGTCCTGGGCGTTTTATGTTCTAAGTTCTTCCATTTCAGGTCACATCCTACGACATGAAGCATCATTATTATGAATAGTGCCTAGGCAGGTGCATGGCTCTACAAATGACGTTCGTGCAACCTTTCACCCACTGGTCAAAAGTTTATCCCTAAATTATTTGTATAGAGTGATGAGCACATTCAGCTGTTATAATTACAAAATGAAGCTGAGAATTTTTTTTTCCCTGTGAGCTTCACTTTGGTGAATTCTGAGGGAAATACGTTTCCAATTCACAGGCTCTGCTCCTAAAGGGTTAGGACATGAATCCCTATAGGTAATTGAAACAAATTTCATATTGGGATACTTGCTAAGGAGACTTCCTGCCAAACAGGAAAAGAATAAGGATGGCATTGGAATTTGGCCCTTAGGAACTCAGAGTGCCGAACACTTGCTTCTTTTTGAATGATTATGACTGCAAATCTAGGTACCATCTTAAACTATATTTACCTGCATTCTCCATGCAGTCAATGTAATTTATATCGATCTGCTATTTTGTGATAGGCCATGTGAACAAACTGACAGAGGACAAAGTCATTTGTTCATCAAATCTGAAAGGATTCCAGGATTACGTTTGTGCAAATTAAGCATTATAATTCATTTTCCTTCTTGGACCCTTCCTTAAAATGATGACACCAACATTATAGGTAAGTATTCCTCAAATACATAAACGTCTCTGAGTGCACTGGGGAGCCTACTTAGTGCCACTAGGAAGGCTGTGCTGTCTGTTAAGTGCCTTGAGACATTAAAAATCCTTTATGTATATAAATAAGTCCGACTATGAGGAAGCTCCTTCTAGTGTTTTGAGCCTTCTAGAAGAAGGCTCTTCTGCTGCTTTGCCAACATCCCATAATCAAAAAGATTGTTACTCAGTCAGTATGTCTGGCAACCAAAATATATAGGCAGCTGCATGCAAACCAAGACACGCCCCTCCAATACTTTATAGTTTCATCCCTTGTCAAAAAGAAAATGAGTCACCAGTACTGTTTAAGATTAATACTTCCTTTGGCATTGTCAAAACTTAAAATTTTATACCAAGATTGGTAATTTTTTTAAAAAGATTTTATTTATTTATTTATTTATTTATTTATTTATTTATTAGAGAGAGAGTCAAGCAAGGGGAGGGACAGAGGGAGAAGCAGACTCCCTGCTGAGGAGGGAGCCTGACGTGGGGCTTGATCCCAGAACAGTGACTTATTAAAAACGGGACCTGAGACTGATCTTGATAGTATCATTCCATAGCAATTTTGAGAATGCTGTTTTTACTTCGCTTTTTTGCTTATTCAAGGTATCTGGGTGTTTATCTACCATCTCCCAAGCCATTTCTTCTATATTTACCCCTAAGGATCAAAGGATTTTAAAGCTGTTTTATCTTGCCTCCTTCTGCTCCCAGTTTCCTCCTGGTTAGAAAACTTTATGTGGATAAAAGACTCCAATGCGCCAGCTTAAAGATCTGAGGCCTTCTTCTTCTCCTTTTGCCTTGGGACTTTTTGTCTCCTCCTTTATAATTAGTAAAAATAAAGATCGATTCATTCCCTTTGTGACATATGATCTGCGGTCAAATGTACTCAGCTTACAGCTGGTGTGTGCGCAGAGCACCAGCCGCCAAAGGCCCAAGAGAAATAGAAGCCTCCTGGGCTGCTTCCCTAGAAATACTCCAAACTCCCTGCTTCTGCCCTTGGATATGGCACTTGCACTGCTTATGGGGACGTGTAAATTTCACCAGCAACAGGACCCCAGGGCAAAGGAGAACATTGAAGAAGATAGTTTAATGTGTCAAAAGAATCCAGCCTTCACATTTAGTGAAGTATAGAAGACACGAAACCCAGCGAGTTTACTCAGAAATGAGCATTTTGTTGCAAATGCATTGTTTGTTGCTGTTCTGATTGCCTTAGATCCAAGACTCAAAAGGTGGACATGTAACTGGCCACGCTTCTGCAATGGAACTGGGTCCCCCACCTAGGATCCAGTGAAGTGATTTTACTTCCAAACATGTTACAGAACCCTGAATGCTTTCAGACCCTTGTTTTAGAAACACAGTCTAGTCTTATGACTGCCAGGAAGATAATATACTTTTCTGCATCCTTGGGCAAGACCTTTGGCATGGCCCACGCTCTGACCAAATGTGCTTCTCAATTTGCTTTTTGTGACTTTCTTCCAGGACTACACAAATGACAGAGTAGATGTCTAGTGATGTTTGTCCCAATAATAAAGTGGTCAACATGTTAAAGTTGAAGAAGCTTGTCTTAATCTGGGGAGATCTTTAGTTTTTAGAAATATACAGTGTTTAAAATGTCAGAATAAATTGCTGATAGGGATGGGTTTGAAAACAAGACTGATGAGACAGTTTGTGGGGGCAAAAGTTGCATTTGATATATTTTCCTTTATTTGTTAAATGTGTTTATGTGTTATGTGTAAATTTGTTATGTGTTTGGGGGAATGGGGAAAGAGTATGAACTTATATAAGTTCATAAAAAGTAGAAGTGAATCAGTTATTACATTCTTAGTTTTGCAGCCACATTAGTCTTATTTATATTAGTGGTTACAATACAGGATCTCTAGGTCCCAGGAATTTCTAAAATTCTCTGCTCTCTTCTATTCTAGAGTTGTAGAATAGACTCTAATTTTTGCCTATTTCTCAAACTGGAAAAAAAGAAAAAAAAACACTACCATAAAGTTCAGCAGAATGCAGTTCCAATTCTAATGAAGAGTTAGAAACTTTTTTTAAAAATAAAGATTTTATTTATTTGTGAGAGAGACAGAAAGAGAGAGAGAGCACAAGCAGGGGGAGGGGCAGAGGGAGAGGAAGAAGCAGACTCCCTGCTGAGCAGGGAGGACAAGGGGCTAGATCCCAGAACCCGGAGAGCATGACCTGAGCCAAAGGCAAATGTTTAACTGACTGAGCCACCCAGGCACCCTGAGTTAAAAACTTTTAATGTACATCTAGACAGCATGTAATTAACACCAGTTTGATCCATAAACTTAATTAGCTAATATTACCATTTTAAGGAATACATTAAGCTATACGTACATACTTCATATTCCTAAATTAATAGTTACATAGAAGCTACAGGAAAATCTAAAGTATTACATTTCAAATTTTCCATGAAAATTTTCATTTTATTTTCTATTTCTCCCATAATTTCAAATTATTTAGAAAAGTTATCCTTTGCATTTGATACAATTGAACACTTTTTATTAAAATAGTTAAGAATTCAGACAAAAAGACATAGTTTTCAGCATTTCTCCTTCAGATTGATGTTGACATTTTTTTAAAAGGAGTTTAATAACTATAAGTGTTTTAATAATTAGTTGACCCATGAACAATCTTGTTTAGCTTTTTAACGATAACCTAAAAATACTTGAGAATATGGGTTTTCATCACGTTAAGACCAGATTCATGATTTGACAGAAGGTAGAGTAGAAAAGATTTTCAATTTTCTTTTTACATCTATAACTGAGGTTGGGCTATTGAAAAAGATAAGCAACTGACAAGTGACAGGCCCAGATTCTCTGCTCATCTACAACATGGGTAAATCATAAATACTTTAAGCATAAAATTGCTAGACAATTTTACCTCGCTGAGCTATATATTTACAGCAATCGGCAAAACCACCCATGGCAGCATAATGAAGTGGTGTGTTCCCATCCATGGCAATCAGCCCCATGTCTCCATTGTAAGCAAAGAGAAGCTTCAATATCTGTAAAATAAATAGTAGATATTATAGAGAGATATCAATGTACATTCATTGAATGAAGACTGGCACCTAAACCTGTTATCCAATAGTTACTTAGGCTACATGTGGCTATTTAAAATTAAATTGAATTAAATAGAAAATAATTTTAAAAAATCCAGTTCCTTAGTTTCACTAGCCGTATTTAAAATACTCAAAAGCCACACATGGCTACTATATTATACAGCACAGATATAGAACTTTTCCACCATTGCCAAAAGTTCTATCAAATAGCATTGATCTTGAGTTTAGAAAATTCTATACTCAGCTGGGGCATGCCATCTTAGTGAATTCTAATAATTCTAGGAAACATCAGCATATGGGAAATATCATCAGGGAAGCAAATTCTTTACCAAATGTGACTTCTACTGTGGTGTAGATTTTTATTGCAGGGAAGAGACTCAATGACAAAAATAAAGATAATTGTTAAAAGCTCAGAAAATTGAGTAAGGAAATTTTAGATGTAATTGAGAATTAAAAAAAAAAAAGGATATGGGCGCCTGAGTGGTGCAGTCCTTAAGCCTCTGCCTTCAGCTCAGGGCGTGATCCCAGGGTTCTGGGATCGAGCCCCGCATCAGGCTCCACCGCTGGGAGCCTGCTTCTTCCTCTCCCACTCCCCCTGCTTGTGTTCTCTCTCTCGCTGCCTGTCTCTCTCTCTGTCACATAAATAAATAAAATCTTTAAAAAAATAAATAAATAAATAATAGGGTAGCACTGTTTCCTATCTCATTTCTTCAGTGTCACTGTACCTATGAGATATCCTTTGCTGGTATATCCAGATAACCAGAATACTTAAGAGTTTAAAATCGAGGTGAGTCATTAGATACACACAAAAAATCAGGGAAATAAGAATATGTTGACATTATTCTCCCCACAATTTGGTCATGCCGTACATTTTATGAAGATTCTATTATGTAATGGAGGCATAAAATAAAGTAGTCCTGGTTGGCAAAACTTTTAAATTGCCATAGCTAAGAATACAGAAAAACATTGTTAGTAAAATAAATGAATAAATGTGGCAAGCAGATAAAACTGAATAAAGAGCTAGAAAACATTTTTAAAAAATAATATTTGGTATAAAATAGAATTTTAGAATTATTTAGGGAAATCAAGATGGTAATGTGGAAAAAATTCTTAGTGTAACCTATACGATATTTAAAAACTTTGAGGAAAAGGTAAGAATTGGTGAGCAACAAATTTTAAAGCAAAAGGCAGATTATTACATCAAAAAAGCCTCCTTTGGCAGCAAAATGTGCAGCTTGTTTTCTCTCATTGTCAAAGGCATTCACTTCACCTCCTCTTTCCAAAATACCTCGAACTAGTTCTATCACTCCTTCTCTTGATGCTTCCATTAAGGCCGTTCGACCTGTGGACTGGACGAGAAACAGATCAAATCCTGGTTATACTTGTCATCTTAAATAACACTTCGGGTATACATATGTTCTCAATCCATTTGGCCTTAGATTCACACTGGCATGTTTAGTTCTCTACATCTTTATTAGTTTCACAAAGCAAATAGGAAATGAAGTAAGTGCAATGGGTCGATGTAGAGTTCCAATATCAGAGTCGAGGTCACACCAGATGTCCCTGTGAAAAAATTATGCTAAAAAATGCATTTTTTTTTTTGCAAAGAAAGTAGAGCAAAAGGGGAGAAAAGAGGGTATAATATATGCTAAGATTAGATTATAAGTGTTTTCTAATGAGAAAAAAATTTATTATTATTGTCTTGAAATGACTCTTGAACAATTAGAAAACTCAATAAAATTGGCCAAATGAGGAGAGGGAGCAAAATGGATAAGAGAAATAGCACAATTACATATTTTCTTTCCAAAAAGATAAATTTTTATTAGGCATCAGTGATATCTTTTCTATTTTCTCTAATGATGTTTTCCCGTTATGCATAATAAATACCAATTTTCCAAATGTAATTAGGAAATAAACTGTAAAATCATGGCAATAGAAAGATAATGAGAGTATATCATCTTAAAGCATTTTGAATAGGAATGAACAGTCTATAAGCTAACAGGATAATTTTACCATATTTAAATGCAAAGATTGCACTACTAAGACTCTATAATTGGAAAAAAAAGGAATATTTATAATCACAGGAATAGCCATACTGAGTTCATAGCATTTGGATTGGCTCCCTTTTCCAAAAATGTCAGGCACGTGTCCTTAACATCATGTGCTTCTTCACAAGCTCTAAGAAATATTGGTCTTCCTTCATAGGTAGAGTTGTTGACATCTGCGCCATTTTCCAGGGCAATCAATGCACAACGATAATGCCGCTTAGTAGGTAAAATGCAGTAAAACAAAATACCTGTAGAAAATAGAATCCCCAAAGAGTACTTCATTAATAGTCTCTCTATATTTGAGCCGGATAGCAAAGAAAAACTAATAATTTTGAAATTGTAATCGGCCTGTTGAAGGTGGCAGAGCAAAGGCGTAGCTACCTTCTTTTCCTTCTGAAACCAACTGAAACATCAAGACAGAGGAAAAAAAGAGTCAACCTCTGATAGAATTAGAAAACAGTCACAACCAAATGTGATAGGACCTGGTTCAGGGAAGAATCTGAGTGCTGAGATGTGAGCCCCCGTCAACCTTGGGTATTTGGCATCTTGCAGTCTATACCCCACATGCAGGACTGTGTGTGCTGGAGGGGTCATGGTGGGTTGCTGTGTCCCCTCCAAAACTTCAGAGTGACAAAGCAGATGGTAGTGAATGATGAAATATGCAGACCAGCCATGTGTATAAGAAGCAGGCTGTCCATATAGCAGCATTAAGAAGAAAAGGTAGATGACAAGGAGCTCTGCCATTTTGGCAACTTGTTTTATTCCAATGAAGAGAGGAAAATGTGAAATCCCCCCACCTATGACCTCTGACATATAGGCCCTCCACATAATCCTTGTCAAAAATGTACTACAGATCAGGGGTATTGTTGTAATCTGGGCAAAAAACACTTAAACTCCAAACTGATTTTGTAAGGACCTCACTCTAAACAGAGGCTTCATTCAAAGAGGAACAGTAATCAACAAAAAACCAGCACATGACCTATGAAAAATACAGATACCAAAAGGAAGAAACCTGATAATAAAAGTTAGGCAAAAAGTACACACTAGAAAAACTATACTATGTGAAAATTATTGACTGTCTTATTTCTATGATAGCAAAGAAGTTAAATTTAACTTTTTTTCTAAAACAAAAGTGCAAAGATGGACCAAAACTAAACACAGGGCTTCTAGGACAATAGAAGATAAATAGGAAAAGATGAAGTTAAGCCAGCTGAACTTAGAGAAGATATGGTAGAGGAAAATAAAACCACCAAAGAAAGAAAAGTCAAACTGGAGATGGGAAAAAGGAAAGCACAAAAACCACAGTCATGGATGTGAAGGAAAAACTTGAAAGTTCTAAGGAAAATGTAACAGATGATGGAAGAGCTGAAATGGTCCAAAGAGGCAAAGAAGAGTTAACATATATGTAATTGGTGTTCAATAATAAAACACCAAGTAGAACAGAAAAAAATATATAGATACAATAGAAGAAAACTTTCTTGAAGTGAAAACTTAAATTTGAAGATTGAAAAAGCATACTGGGGTCTCAGGAAAAATGAATTAAGAAAAATCAGTGAGGTGTGCCTAGGTAAAGCTAGGTAGAGGACATGTCCTGTGAGCATCTGGGTAACAATTCAAGTCCTCTATAAAGAGGGAAAGTCAACCTGGCCTCCAGATTTTGCCACGGCAACATTCAATGCTAGAAAATAACTAAAGGGTCTCTACAATATCACTTGAGAAAGAAAACGGGAGTTTTTCGTATCTATCAAGCCGGCTGTTCATATGTAAAAGCAGTGGACATGTAAGTTTAAGGATGCAAAAGTTATTGTACTATTCTCTTCTTTCATAGCAAAATATTAATGAATACTATATAAAGTGCTAATTCAATAAGCAAAGTGCAGTGTTTTTATAAGCAGTGTTTTTATGTATATGAAAAGCTATCAAATCAGCCATTAAAACAATCAAAAACAGTTCTCTTCCCAAGAAGCAAAAATCTGTAACTATGTAAGGTGGTGGGTGTTAACTAGACTTATTATGGTGATCATTTTGCAATGCATATGAAAATCAAATTATGTGCACACCTGAAACTGATATAATGTTGCTGTCAATTATACCTCAGTTTTTAAAAGTTAATCAGTAAATAACAGTAAATAAAACTACCATTCCAACAACCAAAAAAAAGACCTAAAAGCAGACCATTAACCTTAGAAAACACAACATGGACACGCACACACAACAAAATAAAGAACATATGGACTATATAGGAAAATATTTTTATACATATTTATTTATATATTTATACATATTTTACCTTCATAACATAAAATAAATGATGTTTCTGAGGCCAAAGCTTTGGGCCATCTAGATAAATAGAAATTGGATAAATTCTACCATTAAAATAAAAACCACAATTCATATAAAATCTAAATCTAAATATATTTCATATAAACAAATGCATCTAAAATAGGGTTACTCAGAACAGTTAAAAACAGAAAGATGGCCAAGGACATGGCTGAAAATAGAAAATCAAAGACACAACAAATCATAGCAGGTGAAAGTGGGCTGAAACAATAACAACCAACAATCCACCTAGAGAATACCAGATGAGGTTGAATTCATTACAAAAGGCTCTAAGGTACTTAGGAAATGGATATCTTGTCATGATGGCAGGTGCAACTCACAGTTAAAGTCTACCTGGGCTGACTCTTTAAGACACAAAAAACATGAATCAACATTCTAAAACTGTAGCAAAAAGAGAGGGCAAAGATGATAGACTGTAGAATTCGCATACTGCATTTATGGGACTGGGTAGGCATTCCTATAAATGGGAGAACCAATGGAATGGGTGCTCGTAGGAGCTAGTCTAGCTTAACCCTTGAAGAGAATAGACACCATTCTGTTCTCCAGAATAGACAGACACTAATTAATCACCTAGGACAACATATGGGAAAGAGCTTCTTGGCTTAGAGATTTACCTTTTCCATGTTCTGCAAAATTGTTCAAAGTACAATTGAGCCTAGAGTATGTCCCACATCCTTCTAAAGATCCAGTAAGTGTTTTAACCATTTAAATGTTGGCTTGTCCTTTAGGACCAATGCGCAGTGAGTGATACATCAATTGCTGGAAAATAGGATGTCAATGGCAGAGACTTCTGTGGAATAAGCAAAGCAGTTGGGCAAGCAGCAGCCAAACCAGAGCTGCGCAAGGTGAGCTAGATTCTTTGATGTGAGGAAGACAGGGCTCGCAGGGCAATAAGCACATCACGAGTTACACAGACTCAAGGCTCTATGGGCAGGACTAACAAGGTCATGCGTGCAACAAGATTTATATTGGTTTCAAGTCTTATTTGATATTTTTAATTCTTCCTATGTCAGTGGTCAGTTTGTTTTCTCATACTTCCATCTCCCAGAACCTTGACAGGTTTAATATAAATTTGAATGAGCTTAGATATTAACCAGATGGCTGCTGCACTTGCTACCAGCATTCACTTGATCCTGTTTCTAATTTTACTTGTTTAGTTTTATAATTTTAGATTTTTATGATAAAATTTCTCAGCCTTTTTTTTAAAGCTTTTACTTCTGCTTCAAACTCCCAAAGGTAGACTGTTCTCCACCACAGTGTTTCCCCAAAGTATATCTCACAAAGCTCCAGGTATATAAGGTGCCATAAGGAAAAACTATTTCAAGGGTCAAAGACAAATGGAAAATGTCACTGTCTTTAGTCTGCCTCACAAATGTGAAATCAACATGTCTCAATTTGTTTTATCCAATGTTTCTCTAACGAGTCTGACAGTGGAACCAATTTTGCATGTAATGCTTATCAATATCCCAGCGATTCAGGGGTCCATGGAACACACTTTGGGAAATGATATTCTATAGAGCTTTATGAGGTTTCTTTTTTTTTTTTTTCTTTTTCAGGATTTAACATTTTAAAATACATTTGATCCCTGAACGCATCTGAATTTCATTTCATTATGAGGTGCTATTAAGTAATTAAATGATTGTTCCTTTCCTTGTCCTCTCCTATTGTTTTAAGAAAGTCACTTATCAAATACCAAGTGTGGAGAGAATTACAAAAGCAGATTTCGTTCCTTTCAGAAAACATTAACACTAAAAAATGGGATTTATTTCTCCAGTGTGGGACTGATGTTAATGGCTTTGTACTTGAAGCAACTCCTTGGGACAACTGATTAAATCTACCAATTTATATTAAGCTTGGTGGTAATTTTCTTGGTGATTTTCATGAGGCTGTGTCAAGTCCTTCTGGAACCTTGAGTATTTTGGGCAAGAAGCTCCCAGGCATGGTGTTGAGATGAGATTAGGGAGAATAGAGTGGAGAAGTGGTGCTGTCTCACCTGAAAAAGCATGGAAATGCCATGCCTCGAGTTTTAAGTCATATTTTCAAATACATTTAAACTGACCCTAGAAAATTGGATTTTATGCCAGAATCCACCTTAGCCCTTCCAGTTCCCAACTGCAACCCCTTTCTATATCAGACTGCTATTGAGAGGGGACAAAATCCTTTTGGAGTCCAAGTCGAGGACCATTTATGGTTCTACAGTATAAAAAAGAATAAGAAATACTCTCCCTCATCTTTTGTTCTAAACAAGATTCTTATGTTTTATAATCAATGATTCTGACTATGGTTATATCAGTGTGTATTATTAAAAATTCTCCACATTTAGAAAAGCCACCAAACACAGATTAATCTAACTCTAATCTTTTTAAGGGAGACATCTGTCAGAACTCATTTCCCTAAGATAGACCTTAATACCACTTCCAAATTATAGGGAGATGGTGTCCTTGGGTACAAGAGTGAGAACATGGCTTTTCACTTAAACTCATGAATAATTCACTTCTACAGTTGGAAAGCAAAATAGTTCACTTTGTGGATTTCTGGCTACACAGTGGATTGCATCTACTGGATAGAGTATTGGGATTTTTACCTTTTCCTTCATTATCAACTATAGTCATGTCAGCCTTTGCCTTGGCTAATATTTCCATGGACAATTCATGCCCCAGTTCTGCAGCCCTCATTGTTGGAGTACAGCCCATCTTGTCTTGCACATCAGGATGGGCACCAAGGCTAAGGAGAAAGCTGACCATGTCGACGTCATTGGAAACTGAGGCCAAGTGCAGAGCACTATGTCCATTGAGGGGGTCTGTGAAATTGATTAGTTCAGGGTATCCAAGCCTGATGAGCTTTTCTATCTGCTTCGTGTCTTTGTTCCGAACACACTGAAGAACTTTGTAGATCTGCAAGTTCTTGAGCCTCTTATCTGCTAAAGCCATACTCGACCACCTTCTTGAAAGTGCTTTTCTTGACCAAAACAAAAACTATAGCAGCAAAAACAAAAACAGAACATACAACTCCAAGTTAATTTTGTCATCTTTATTTTGGTATAAATAATAATATTTTAAGTCTTCCCTAAGAAGAGAGGCTGTTTCTCACGAAATGTTATTACCACAATTTATTGGAACTGATTTCACAAAAAGTATTAATTACACATAAATACAGAGGATATTGAGCTAGCATAAAGCTAAAATATT
The DNA here is from genome assembly GCF_002007445.2 of Ailuropoda melanoleuca. Lineage (NCBI taxonomy): Eukaryota > Metazoa > Chordata > Mammalia > Carnivora > Ursidae > Ailuropoda > Ailuropoda melanoleuca. Next base: position 80,151,905 of record NC_048230.1, on the reverse strand, counting down.
TCAAAACAATTCTTTCATCATAATGAATACCAGCTTGCTAATGCAGTTTTCTTGTTAATTTAATTTCTTGATTCATTTAACCCTCCTTCCTTGACACAGCCTCCCTATTTTATCCATGAGGAAGGTAAGGCTAACAAAAGTGCCAAGGTAAGGATTTGAGCTCCCCACTCTATGGCTCTGTACCAGCATGTCCTCCAAACCTAGAGACCATGGCAGGAGCCATGTTGGCTATCAGGAGTGCATGTTACAGAGACTGAGGCTGAGGGCAGACGTTGCACTTGGGGCTCAGTTGTGCCAGAATTCCCCTACCACTTCAGTTAGTCCATGCGACGTGTTGGTTAGTGCATTAGCTCAGGGTTGCAGGAGTAAATACGTCCTCCCCACCACCCCCTTAATTTAGCATAAGCTAGGTAGCTGAGTTTCTGTCTTTTGCGATGGAAAGGATTCCATCTTACTACAAAATCTGAAACTGTGCCACCTTTTCTCCCCAAACCTACTCCTTCGCCTGCATTCCCTGTGGCAGTGAGTAGCACTGGTGACCACTTGCTCCTCTCTAGTTCTGTCTCTCTAGGCAACACTATCTCCATTGCCTGTTCCCCTCCTGCTTCACCATCCACTCGTCACCCCCCTTTGCTGGCTCCCCTCCTCTGTCAGAAGCCTAACTGTTGGGGTGCCCAGGGTTCGGCCGTCAGGGCTCTCTATTCTCACACACTGCCCTGATAGTCTCATCCCATCTCATGACCTTCATCCCAATTTGAGGCTTCTGGTCGTTCACTCTCAAATTTATACAGCCATCTCTGACTCTCCCCAGAGGTCCAAAGTGATGTCTCTACCTGTTGACTCTTCATTCTCGCATGGACTCTACAAGGCACATAAAATTCTGCTCCTGTCC
>NC_048230.1:80092124-80149939 GCF_002007445.2 Ailuropoda melanoleuca | reverse complement strand
ATTGCATCTACTGGATAGAGTATTGGGATTTTTACCTTTTCCTTCATTATCAACTATAGTCATGTCAGCCTTTGCCTTGGCTAATATTTCCATGGACAATTCATGCCCCAGTTCTGCAGCCCTCATTGTTGGAGTACAGCCCATCTTGTCTTGCACATCAGGATGGGCACCAAGGCTAAGGAGAAAGCTGACCATGTCGACGTCATTGGAAACTGAGGCCAAGTGCAGAGCACTATGTCCATTGAGGGGGTCTGTGAAATTGATTAGTTCAGGGTATCCAAGCCTGATGAGCTTTTCTAATCTGCTTCGTGTCTTTGTTCCGAACACACTGAAGAACTTTGTAGATCTGCAAGTTCTTGAGCCTCTTATCTGCTAAAGCCATACTCGACCACCTTCTTGAAAGTGCTTTTCTTGACCAAAACAAAAACTATAGCAGCAAAAACAAAAACAGAACATACAACTCCAAGTTAATTTTGTCATCTTTATTTTGGTATAAATAATAATATTTTAAGTCTTCCCTAAGAAGAGAGGCTGTTTCTCACGAAATGTTATTACCACAATTTATTGGAACTGATTTCACAAAAAGTATTAATTACACATAAATACAGAGGATATTGAGCTAGCATAAAGCTAAAATATTTCAAAACAATTCTTTCATCATAATGAATACCAGCTTGCTAATGCAGTTTTCTTGTTAATTTAATTTCTTGATTCATTTAACCCTCCTTCCTTGACACAGCCTCCCTATTTTATCCATGAGGAAGGTAAGGCTAACAAAAGTGCCAAGGTAAGGATTTGAGCTCCCCACTCTATGGCTCTGTACCAGCATGTCCTCCAAACCTAGAGACCATGGCAGGAGCCATGTTGGCTATCAGGAGTGCATGTTACAGAGACTGAGGCTGAGGGCAGACGTTGCACTTGGGGCTCAGTTGTGCCAGAATTCCCCTACCACTTCAGTTAGTCCATGCGACGTGTTGGTTAGTGCATTAGCTCAGGGTTGCAGGAGTAAATACGTCCTCCCCACCACCCCCTTAATTTAGCATAAGCTAGGTAGCTGAGTTTCTGTCTTTTGCGATGGAAAGGATTCCATCTTACTACAAAATCTGAAACTGTGCCACCTTTTCTCCCCAAACCTACTCCTTCGCCTGCATTCCCTGTGGCAGTGAGTAGCACTGGTGACCACTTGCTCCTCTCTAGTTCTGTCTCTCTAGGCAACACTATCTCCATTGCCTGTTCCCCTCCTGCTTCACCATCCACTCGTCACCCCCCTTTGCTGGCTCCCCTCCTCTGTCAGAAGCCTAACTGTTGGGGTGCCCAGGGTTCGGCCGTCAGGGCTCTCTATTCTCACACACTGCCCTGATGGTCTCATCCCATCTCATGACCTTCATCCCAATTTGAGGCTTCTGGTCGTTCACTCTCAAATTTATACAGCCATCTCTGACTCTCCCCAGAGGTCCAAAGTGATGTCTCTACCTGTTGACTCTTCATTCTCGCATGGACTCTACAAGGCACATAAAATTCTGCTCCTGTCCGGAGCAGAACAACTGAGAGCAACCTACTTCACTTCTCCCCACTTCCAGTGATGCCATCACCATCCATGAGTCTACTCCAAGGAAATACTAGAAGTTATTTTTCATTCTTTCTTTCCCCACAGATCCCCTACTCTTTAAATCCATCAGCAAACCCCATAACTCCACCTTCGGAACATAGCCCGACATCAGCAACCAGTGATGCCGTCCTCAGCCAAATCCTTGCCACAGACTCTAGCTTGTCTCACTGCTTCTTCAGGAGCCCTCCACGGCCCCTTCTTTATTCAGTCCCCAGAAAAAAATCTCTCTAAAATGTAGATCAGACAAGCCTCCACCCCCAACATCTTAGCATAACTATTTTTGAACATAAAGAAATGTTGAACACGCATATATCTACCTCTGAGATCCTACCGTGAATTCTTTACTTGCTTTGTCACAGAACTATCGATCTCTCTGTCTATCCACCCACCCATCTTATTCTTTGATCCATTTCAAAATAAATTGCAGACATATTCCAGCATACAATATCCTTAACTGGGGTTCAATATTTGCTTACAGCTTTTTTTTCCTCTTTTTTGTCTTTTGAATATAAAATGAAATGTACAAGCATTAAGTGTACCATTCCATGGGTTTTGACAAATGCATACATCTATGTGACCCAAACTCCTGTTAGGATATAGAACATGACGTTCATGCCAGGAAGTTCTCCCCCAAATGATCTTTTAAAATAAGTTCAATTGCTTTTCATCGTAATCAGAATAAATCCAAACACCTCATGATGATCTTTTAAGAACATTTTCTCTGCCCCTCTGATCTTACTTCACTCCAACCTCCCTTGATAAGGTGATCTCCAGCCACACTGGCCACCTTTCTGTTTATGGAACAAAAGCACATTCCTGCCTCTGCAACTTCTTGATCCCTCTGCCTGGAGTGCCCTTTGCTCAGAATTTGTTAGTTGGCACTTCTCACCATTAGAACTGCGGCCACCATGTCACTTCATCCTGTTCTTCTCTTCATAATGAAACATTTCTGTATACCACACTTCTATGTGTCTGTAGATACAGATATATCCAATTTATGTATTGTGTGACTTCCCCACTAGTATAGAGCCTTCATGGAACAGAAGTTTTATATCATAATGACCTTTATTTCTCCATCAGCCCGAACTTGACTCATGTGAGGCATTCAAGTAATGGTTGCTCAATAAAGGATGACCAAAAGTTATGACATTGAGGAGTGGAAGAAACCAAAGAAAATGCCCAGGTTTCTGGCTTGAGTCACTGGCTACCTGTGTCTGAGATGGGGAGCTCAAGATGCAGTCCAGATTGGGTCAGAGAGTGTAGACGGTTACGCTCTGGGCATGCTGAGTCAGAATCCATAAGGCAATAGGGCACACAATTCAAGACAGCGATCTGAGCCTGGCCTATGCGGAGCTGTGGGAGGTTTGGTGGCTGCAGGGCAGCCGGAGACTGGGAGAAGTCAAAGGGGAGAGCGAGTCAAGGGTGAAGAGTGCCCACCACTGTCATGAGTGCTGCTGCCTCATCCTTTTCTCCCCACTCTTCTGCCTGCTGTTTTTTCTTTGTGCTTCCTCCTTTGCCACTGGGACATCAGTCATCACGTGGCTTGTGGCTTCACTATCCTGTTTGCTGTGGCCCCTCTCTTGCCTTCTAATCTGTTTATAACATGTGGTGGACTAGGAAACCAGATAACGCAGCTGGTTAGAGCCATGTGTGTACATAGGCTCCCACTAAGTCCTAAGCTGCCCCACAAGTCACCCAGTTGGCCTTTGCTGTGTGCCATGGTGATATTTACTTTAGCAGCTGTTTATGGTTTGTCTTATTACTGCCAGCCATATCCTAGTTAGGTGCTGTGTCATACAGCGTACGTAGGCATGATGTACACGGAATAGGATTTGGTGCTTCCGAATAGCTCATTGACTGTCCTGAATCTACGTCCCCTCCTTTGTGTGAACAGAGACATCCTCATCAATGACTTCAGTGCTGTCTCTGAGGCACCCACCCCTGACAAAGAATTAGCAGCATGAGGCACCGGCCAATCAAGCTACGCTGGTGAATTCCAGAGTCCCTGGGTGGGTTCTACAGCTTGCGCTCTTCCAGCTAAGGCCCTGAAGGGCAGGGGGTGGGGAGAGAGGTATTCCGTGCTGTCCTTCACAACCTACTGCCAAGATGACCAAGATCCTCGCCCCTCTGGAGGAAATATCAAAAGTCCTGCCCTCTAGTTCTGGGGTCTTTAGTTTTATTATTATTATTTTTTTATTAGTTTCAGGGGTAGAATTTAGTGATTCATCACTTGCATATAACACCCAATGGTCATTACAAGTGTCCTCCTTAATGCCCATCATCCAGTTACCCCATCCCCTCACCCACCCAGCAACCCTGTTTGTCCCCTAGAGTTAAGAGTCTCTTATGGTTTGCCTCCCTCTCTGTTTTTATCTTATTTTATTTTCCCTTCCCTTCCCTTATGTTCACCTGTTTTGTTTCTTAAATTCCACATATGAGTGAAATCATATGGTATCTATCTTTCTCTGACGGGCTTATTTCACTTAGCACAATACATTCTAGTTCTGAGTTCTTCGAAAACTTATGTCACATCCCTGGTCTTCAGGGGGTCATCACATGTACATACGCCCCAGCGTGTATACTCTACCTCTGTGTGGCCCTGGAGCCACCTTGGCATACCCCCATCTGATCATCTATGTGGACAGTCTCAAAAGATGGGGGAATAGAACAGGATTTCTTGACCCAAGGTCCACATTTGGGTCTGAATCTTCTAAAATTAAATGGCAATCTGCAGTGCGTGGGGAAAAGATCCATAGAACTCATCAACTTCTCCAAAGAGTCTGTGACGTCAGAGTGGTGGAAAGAGGAATGAAGGGAGACATGCTTGGAACAGTGGAAAGAGTGTAGGATTGCAGGCGGGGAAATCTGTTATTGTTTGGGACTGCTCCCTTCTCTGCATCATTTATACAAACTGGTTACATAAATCTGGACATATTATCTACCTGGTTTGTGCCTCAGTCTTTTTATCTGTGAAATGGGGATGATGGTACCCACTCCATGGGCCATGTGAAGAGGAAATGAGACAATCCTAGTAAAATATTTAGCAAAGTCCCTCAATGCAGGCTTGCTAGGAATAAATCAAATTTCCCTGGGTTTCAATTCCCCCATAAACCACAGTGTACATTTGGGGGGTTCTTTACTGTCCCTTTCAGTTTTGGGGTGGGTTTTTTGGGAAGATTTTATTTATTTATTTGAAAGAGAGAGCAGAGAGGGAGAGAGTAGGAGCGGGGGTGAGGGGCAGAGGGAGAGGGACAAGTGGACTTCCCGCTGAGCAGGGAGCCCCATGCAGGGCTAGATGCCAAGACCCTGAGATCAGGGCTTGATCCCAAGGCAGATGCTTAACCTACTGAGCCACCCAGACACCCCTGTCCTTTCAGTTTTAAGTCTCAAAAAAATCTGGAGGGGAGGGGGGTTAAGAAGTAATTTCAAGGGAAAGGCCAGGTGGCAAGGAGCAAGGTGCCAAGCTCACCTCTTAGTCCTGGGGGTGATCAGTAGCCGCGGATGACCTGGCACCACGCGCCTCGGCCTTGCGGGGGCGCCCTGCGGCCGCGGCCCTTGTTCTCTGCCACCTGGCTGGGGGTCCCAGCCACGACCTCGGGCTTCCAGAGCCCGGCTTGGGCACCCAGCCGTAAATGGTGTCTCCGTGGGCAGAGCAGGCGAGTCGGCGCACGGGGTAGCAGGGACGGGGTGTGTGTGTCTATGGGCCCCGGGTCCGCTGCGGGGGAGCTCGCAGCCAGGTGAGCGCAGGGGGCGGGGTGAGAGCCCCGAGACAGGGCCGATTGTGAGCTTCGGCGGCGCACCGCCCAGCTGCCAGGGCAACGGCTAGGGTGCGCTGCGCCGGGGGCGGGGCTGGTGTCCGTCCGCCACTGGGTCCAGCCAGGTGGCTCGGGCCCCGCCAGGTGGTCGGCCCGGGATGCTGCTCCGCGAATGGCAAAGCCCATGGCCCAACGCCGGGGTCCGCACCGGTCCTCTCTTCTTTCATCCTTTTCTCCCACCCCCTGCCCTTATTCTAAAAATCATTTAATTCGGAACGTCAAGCTCCTATAATAAAACCAACCAACCAATTGATTACAATATAGAATAAAATAATTTAAAAAGTAAAGTTAAATGAAAAATACATTATACAACAGAATGAAAAAATCTACTTGTCAGAGACAACTGCTGTAGATTCTTGTAAATCTTCCCAGAATTTTTTTTTTGCATACTCGAGGATGCATATAGGCTTAAAAATATTTATACACAAATGGCAGCAGATCTATCAGGGAGATCATTTTACTTCAGGGCCTACAAGTGCGCCCTAACATCCCAACCCCCAACCTGCAACACCTTTTTGCAGGCAAATTCTGGAAGCTTTTGTTTATGTGAGTGCAAAACATGTATGCTTTTAAAAATAGTATGCAATAGCTTCTGATTAAAAACAATAGTTCTCCCATCCCAATCTGTTCTATTTTCTACCCAGAGACTCTGTTTGAAAATATGATTAAGGACTATTTCATGAACACACAGGAATATACTCTATAACCTGTGGAAAGGATGAAGAAACAAAGCATACCATGGCTAAAGAAGTTTGTTTCTACTGCCGGACTCCCTGAATATTTCTTCCCCAAACTGCCTCCTCCCGTTCCTGTCCCCATAGGTAAACACTACTCTGAAATTGGTATTTAGCACCCCCTTGCCTTTTTTTTTTTTTAAGATTTTATTTATTTATTTGACACAGAGAGAGACCTCAGCCAGCAAGAGAGGGAACACAGGCAGGGGGAGGTGGGAGAGGAAGAAGCAGGCTCCCAGCGGAGCAGGGAGCCTCACTCGGGGCTGGATTCCCTGGGATCGATCCCTGGGATCACGCCCTGAGCCGAGGGCAGATGCTTAACGACTGAGCCACCCAGGCACACTCCCCACCCCTTGCCTTTTAAAAATATGTTGCTTCATATGAATGCTTCCCTTAAAAATGTGTATTTAGCGTTGCATATTTTGAGAATTTTTAAAAGTGGGGTAGAATGGTATGTATTCTTTTGACATTTTTTCCTTCTAACATCTTATTTTTGAAATATACCTTTTTTGTTTAATTCTAGCTCTTTTATCTTAACAGCTGTATCCTATTCCATTTTATTATCATTCCTTATCCCTTTTGAATCAATTCTACTATTGATGGACATCTGAGATGTCTCTAGTAGTCGGTATTATAAGGGATGCTGCTATGATCATGTTTGTACGTGTCCACAGACGCAGAAGTTCAGGAGCTTTTCTGGGGTATATGCCCAGGAACGTAGTTTCTGGGTCATAGGTTATTTATAACATCAAGATAATGTCAACTTGTTTGCCAAGCATTTATAGCAATTTAGACTCCCCATCAGCGGTGTGTGTCTTAACCAAGACTTGGTTTTGCCGCCCTAAACTTTTTGCCAATCTAGTGAGTATAAATTGGTATTTCGTGGTTTTATTTTACAAGCTCTGCTTAATGATTATTAGTTTAAGAGCTTGAGTTTTTTGGAAATATTTGAATGTGACTTTACTGGCAAGCTACACTGTTCACCCTCACCTACTTACCACATAACTCTCTTAGATATTTTAACAGGATCGATGTGAACTGCGCAATATTGGTGCAAATACTGAGTAGCCATAGGGTAGGCATTCGTTAGCTGAATGAAATCTTGGAGATGACCAGTCTGACTTACTGTCCTCACTTGGTTTCTGGGATGTTTTTTTCCCCTGAAAGGATACTCTGAGTTTCACAAAAATGCTTTTTGTTTTTATGAGCAAGTAGCTGAAAAGGAGCTTGTCCATGATAATCCTATTTGATTTCAAACTTTTTGCAGTCTGAGGAGGCTAGGTATGTTGATTTACTGACCCAGTAGCTTCTGTCAATGAGGGGCCAGGCAGAACATGGGCGAAATGTTAGAGACATCACAAATTGGTAAATAGACACAATCATTCCCCACTTTCACCAGAAGTTTTCAACACACGCGAAGTTCTTAGCTTGAACTTTGCTTATAGTTTTGCTCTTAGCCATTTGGCAGTCAAGTCATCCGAAGTTGGGCAACACAAAGGAAGAATGGGAGGCAAGGGTGCTAATAGTCCCACTGCTTGAAATAAAGCTAATCGAAAAGTGGCAGAAAAGTTTCTGTAGTTCTTACCGATACAGACGATGAGACAGACTGATGCATGGGCTAAGTTCCTTACCAGTGATCGAATTTGCACTTCTGTCTTTATCTGGTATTCAATAAAATTTTATCTTTAAGTCACAACTATGCAAAAGGATTATACATTTAGTACTTCTTATGTAGTCCCAGGCATTCTGCAAAATGCTTGGTAAATAAAGTGATTCTATTGAATTACTTTCCACGTCTTTATACAAGTTGTCATGAAAATCCAGTAATAAATTGCACTAGATACCAAAGCCCTTAAATTCTTATTACTGGCCTGAAAGGCTGGCCACAGAGTAGTTGTTCTGTAGCAATACTATATTAATTAATTTAGATGTGGAAATAATTGAAATATGAGTTAGTAACTGGTGTGGCATTTCAGTGGGTGATGGTATAGTTGACTGGAAATAAAATCTGTTAAATCATTAAGGATCTTTTCGTAAGATTGAGGCAAAATTTGTAGCGTTATTGTTGTTACCTTTTCAAAATACTTAAAAAATTCATCTTTTATATTGCCCATGTGTTAGTGTTTTTTTCCTTCTAGAAATAAATCTTTCAGGGTGCCTTGGAGCCATGGGGGAGGCTGTTTGCTATGTTGCCCTGCACATTGATTTAAAGCTGTATGTATTGTCCAAGTAAAGGATGGATTGCTAACATATTTAGTTGTTTCTTTCCAAAAGGGAAATAAAAACATGTCAAAAAGCTTTGAAATGGAAAATAAATTCACCGACAACACAGAGCACTGCTTACTACTTTCAGTAAGGACTTACACAGCTTCTTTTATATCATAGCAATTATAAAACACCTCTCGAAGGAATGAATGTCAAGCAGGAATAGAAAAGTCTGGATAAATGGATAAATGTATTCATATCACGATCTGTACTTCTCTCTGGCCTAGAGTAAGACCTTCTAAGATCATGGAGAAAAATGTGAATCTGAAATAAACATCTCAAAAGTTCTCTTGTTCCCAAGCATTTTTCATATTTGTAGGCTATTGCTGTATTATTCAGATTTCCTAAGTACTTGTTTATTTTTAAATGTACTGTATCAATCTAATTCTTAGAATATATTAAATCTCTCACAGTTAGAACTTCTGTCAATTTATTCCATTTCTAGTAATTTTCACCGCCGTACTGTTTGTGCATATAGATTTATGATCTATCTGATTCCTAGTTTTTGCTTTTTACTGTTATGTGATGTCTCCCCTTTTCTTAGGGAGTGTCCATAGCCTTTCATTCCCCTGGTCTAGTAATCTTTTAGTTGTCTTCTGTCCAAGGTCTTATTTTTAACCTTTCATTATCATTTTATAGATAAGGTTCTGTAAATAATATATAGCTAGCTTTTTCTATTATTATATCCAATCTACCTCTGTCTTTTGATGAGAGCATGGAATATATTGACAATTTAGTGTAACAAGGGATATACTTGACTTTAGTCTCTTAATCCCATTGCTTATTATTTCATTTTCTCTGTTATGATGTCTTTTTTTCCTTATTTTTCTGGTTTGCTCAAATTCCTCCTTGTTAACTTGGGAAATCTGATGAACTTTCCCCTCCCATTAATAATCACCTTGCATTTTCAGACACTAATATTCAATTTTTTCATTTTTTAAAAATAAGAAAACTTCCCGACTTACTTCCAGATGCTTTGTGCTCTCGATGCTTTCCCCACTGTCATTTCCCCCAATACTCTTCTGCTCTTAGATCCTGGGGATGCCACATTTCTCCACATCTCTCTCAAGAGTTGACACCAACCTTTGAGTTTGGCCAAAATAACTTAGAACTTCTAATTTCAGGCATTTATTATGTTATCACTGGCAGTATGCATCTTCCATATTAATGCATATGACACATTTCTGGGAAATCTAACCTTTTTCATTGAAAGGCCATTTCACATCACAGCTTGTAGTTACGAGCTTGGGGTTGTGAATCTGAATACCTGGGCTTGTGTCTCAGCTGCCCTGCCTACTAACCACGTAAATTTGGAAAAGTTAAATAACTTATTTGTGCCTCAGTGTAGAGAATAATACCACTGTGGTCAGTTAAAATGTCCACACATTCTTTGACCCTCCCCTCCAAGAAGTGGAGCCAAATTCTGCCCTCCCCCTTGTGTGTGCTGGATTTCGTTTCTTGCTTCCAGTGATTAGAATAAAGTGGAAGTGACAGTGTGTGACATCAGAGATGAGATCATAAAAGACACTGTGGCTTCTGAATTTCTCTCTCACACAATATTCGCTCAGGGGGACGTCACCTGCCATGTCACAAGGACACTCAGGCAGCCCAATGGAGAGGCCCATGGGGTGAGGAGCTGAAGCCTCCAGCCAATGGTCATATGAGTAAAGTCTTCTAGGAAGAAGACTCTTCAGCTAGAGTCAAACCTTCAGATGCCTACAGCCCTGGCTGACATTCTCACTCCATCCTCAAGAAAGTCCTTGAGCCAGAACACTCTTCCCAGATTCTTGCCCCGCAGAAAGTGTAAAATCATAACTGTTGTGTTAAGCTGCTAAATTTGGGAGTAGAATTGTGATGAGGAATGAGTAAGATAGAGCATGTAAAGAACTTCACTATTATTTTTATTATCTGACCCAGAAAGTTATGTTGAAAGATTCTTTCCTAATCACTTTCTCCTTTTCATCTCCTTATCTTGACAGTTTTGTCTGGGTCATTTGTTTTCAGTTAGAGTTGTGCCTCCAGAATTTTCCAGAAGCTGGGTACATAAATGCTAGATTTTTCTGAACCTTTGCATATCTTTGCAAATATTTTTTATTTTACTTGACGGGTAAATGGCATCTCGGTTGTGTATTCAATTTCTGGGGAAAGCCCTTCTTCCTCAGCACTCTGTAATGTTATCCTTCTCCCTTCTAGCTGCTTGCTCCCATTTTCCTCTAGTGGATAATTATTCTACTCCTGTCTAGTGGGTGATGCTTGTCACCAGATAGTTTTTCCTTTTTGCTTGGTATATCAGTTGTTATTTTTTCCTTCAAGTTTTTTATGTTTCCCTTTGTTATATGAATTTTGCATATATAACCAGATGTGTTTGGCTGATATCTTATCTTTTCTTATCAATTCTGCATAGAAGTCAGAAGCCTATTTCTATATGCGAACTTGGGTCTTCAGCTCAGAATAAGCATTATTTTATCGTTTGTTTAATTACTGTCTTTAGTTTTTCTGGACCCGGAAAGCCCCAGAACTGGTAAGGCAGGTCTTCTAAAACTTAAAATGCATAAGAGTTACCTGGGGATCTTGTTAAAATGCAGATTCTGATTTAAAGTATGTGGAAGGCAAGTGCCTGTCAACTAAGGGAGTCGGGCACTTTGTGGCAAGAGATAAGTCAGTAATAAAATATATGTGCATAAAGTTACTTATGATATACACTGGAGACATTGGGCTTTTTTCTCTCAAGATGATCCCCCAGCCTAGATGACTTGTGGCTAGGGTAAGTGGGGACTGCCACAAAATGATCGATTTGTTCCTATCCCATTCCCAACCATGACACAGGATGTATAAGCAGAAGATAAGGGAGAGAGAAATATTCTGGAGGAGGCAGAGTTTAGGGAAGCTAGTTTGGGGCCTGAACATGTCCTAAATCCAAGATGATCAGGCAGAGTAGACAGAAGACTGAACTTAAAACTTTTGAAGTGTGCGTGTATGCCGGACACTACAGATAATTTCTCCTTCTTCTCATCTGCAGATAACTGAAGACAAGGGGTTTCATGAAGGATCTGAGCCAACAGGACAGGCTGGGATCTCTGACTAGTCACCCACCCTCTCTTTAGTCTCCTAAGCTCTGGGAGGGCAGCAAATTTGACCCCACAAGTTTCTGCCTTTCCAAATGAGAGCTCTCTGAGATTAGCGGAGGAGCAGGAGCTGTGGGCTACCCTGATGGTGGCTCAATGGGACAACAAGACACACCCCCTAATGGGAGTGTGCCTGACTTAGGAGTTCCAAAGAAAAATCAGCCAAGATTAGGCTAAACAGAGGTCTAGAAAAGCATGTCCACCAGCTCTGTTGAAACCAGCATGTCAGTAATAATTTAAAAATCAGATACCCCTGGGATGCCGGGGTGGCTCAGTCCGTTGAGTGCCTGACTTTTGATATCAGCTCTGTCTTTGATCTCAGAGTCCTGAATTCAAGCCCCACATTGGCTCCTTTCTGGGTATGGAGCCTACTTAAAAGAAAAAAATCAGACACCCTTATCTGCTCAGCACCTGGGCAGGACCAGCTACTGACCCCAGCAGTAGAAGACAGCAGAGTCCCGCTGTGTCCCTTACCTCCCCTCTCCCTCCCACCAGCACACACCAGTGATGGACACTGTGCTAATTCTGATAATATTTGGATTTCATTCACTAATTACTTGTGACTATTACATCAGGATTAGACAGAAAACCCTAGATTAGATTAGATAATTAAATAGGAAAACATTTAATTTTCTCATCACCAAGTGAGAATGAGGGCTTTGCAAAGAATGATATGATTGGTTAAAGACATGTTGACCCTGTGTAAATGGTTTGGCTGGGACAAGCTGGTTTACACCTTGTATTCAGGCTTCATTGTTAGGAGGTACTGCAACCATCAGACAAGCCTCAGGATAATAGCCAACCAGCTAAGACAAGTAGAGAAAATTCCAAGAACTTGGAAGTTTTAATTAACTTGAATTTACTTGGACCAGCTCTTTCTCTGACTTCATACTATGTGAGTGAATGCTTACATTTTTAAGCCATCTTGAGATGTGCATCTTCTTATAGACAAAAACATCATTGACACAGCATCCTTTTGGTACCCAATGAAATGTTCATCGATATTTGATACATTCATTAAATAAATCTGTCGATGTCTGTCTTTTCTATGTAATATACATATGACCTGAATATCTATCCAGAAACTTTAGTTGGTCTGAAATATATAATTACTATAGGGTCTGTATTAATTGATAGTTATTCCTTTTCAAACTTCTTTTACTATTCCATATATGTGCAGAGTCAATCTGCATTGTTATGTTAATTAAACAAAACATAGCAGTGAAATCAGGAAGTTACTCTTCATCGTACGTATATATCAATTTCGGAAAAAGCCAAAACCTTTCTCTTTTATTTAACACTTCTCTAGGAAAGCAGTTGAGATAAGCTAGTATAATTCTGAAATAATTTGTGTACTAGATAGACCAGAGTATAGGGACGTACCGACAAAAAATACAGGCACAATTGTTCTAGAAATTAGGTCTTCATGAAAAAAACAAACTTAAATGATTGACTAACTCAAGCTGATTAGATATTTTTATTAAATTTATCCTTAACCAGTGTTTCTTTTCATGGCTGCAATAATTAAAATATAATACATATTCAAATGAGTAATTGAATTTGTTAAAAGAACATGCTCAGCTCAGTGAAGACTTTTGAATAAATAGAATTCAAGTACCATGTTTTCATACTTCATAACAGTTGTTTCATCTTAGTTTAATGACTGCCATGTATTGTACTCTAAGAAGATTTTATTTTGAACTCACTTCGTGTTATGCATAAGCTTCGATGTGTATGAGTGCATGAGTCATCTAGGTATAACCGCAGACTCAGAGTTTGTTAACTACACTTGAGATAAATATTCCGGAGACAGTCTGATTAGTTTTGCATACTTTCAGTCCTATTGCCCACTACTTTGTCCAGCTTTGCCAGTAAGATCCATGCTATTTTCATCTCGTACAACCAAGCAGTGAAATGATGGTTGCATTGAAAATTTTGTTTGCTTTTCTGTGCTAAGTTCTCAAAAGTTTAAAATAACGTATGTTCAAAACAGTGAAGGAAGACTTTATAAAATACTTCGGAAAGGAAACTATTTCTGGTGATGGCTATTCTCAATACGTTAATGATTTAGAGTGTCTTTCAGACATTTTAGGAAGACCATTTAGGAAAAAAGTATAAATAATAAACTCCTATTGTGTTAAATGGTTAACATTTCTTTTTCTTTTCAATTCTTTTTGAAATTACCTTTATTCAGATACAGAAAAGAAGAATACAGAAAGAATATACAGAAAGAAGAATCCCACAGAGTACTATAATGGAGCAAAATGAATTTGTGTTCCAGTTCCTATTAGCTACATCCCTGTTCGCATCTAGAAGAGATCCAGCCATGACACAAAGCCATTACAGCGGATAAGGGTGATGGCAGATAATAAGAAGATCGAGATCTTGGTCTTCACAGCATTATCATTTAACTTTCATTGGCATCACAGCAATTCATTCATCATTCATCTTTTCCAGGGAGTTTTGAATAGATGAAAAATGTAAACATAATGTTCTGTGCAAAAGGAAATTTATTCATTGATTCACTGATTTTACAGATCATTATTAAGTACTTGTCATGTGTCAGGCACTGTTCTAGGCATGGAGGTTATAGCAGTGAACAAGAGAAATAACTTCTCTATTCTCACAGAGTTCATAAACTAGTAGGGGGAGGAGACACATGCAACAAAACACATATGATAAATCAGGAAATGATAGGTCTTATGAAGAAAAGTAAACCATGGGAGAGGTTACATAGAGTGCTGGATGGACATAGTAGCTTATACGGGTCACCAGAAGTCGAACTATAAAACTTTCAGCAAAAATATAGGAATGAATCTCCATGACCTTGGATTAGGCAATGGTTTTTACTGTGACACCTAAATATACCTAAATTACAAGCACCCAAAGAAAAAATAAATCTGTTTTAATAAAATAAAAATTTGTGCATCAAAGAACACTAT
This sequence comes from Ailuropoda melanoleuca, assembly GCF_002007445.2. Taxonomy (NCBI): domain Eukaryota; kingdom Metazoa; phylum Chordata; class Mammalia; order Carnivora; family Ursidae; genus Ailuropoda; species Ailuropoda melanoleuca. The sequence continues at coordinate 80,135,449 of NC_048230.1, read as the reverse complement.
CAAGAAATTGAAACAGCAACCTATGCCATGGGAGAAAATATTTGCAAATAGTATGTCTGATAACGTTATAGAACCCACAATATATAAAGAACTCCTCCAATTCAACAATTAAAGACAAGTGAGCCAATTTAAAAATGGCTAAAGGTTTTGAATTTTCTTCTCCAAAGAAGATCTACAAATGGCCAAGAAGTCCATGAAGAAAAGCTCAGTTTCATTATCTAGTGGAAATGAGAGGAGTTAAGATAATAAATCCAAGAGAAATTAGACAAATCACCTGGACACTGCAGAGAGCACCATAAAACAAGAGGCAGAACTGATGGAAAAATTACATTTTTTGACCTTAAAAATAATAGCATAACAGGGGCCCCTGGGTGGCTCAGTCAGGCAACTACTCTCGCTTTCCACTCCAGTCATGATCTCTGTCTGGGCTGTGAGATCGAGCCTCAAGTCAGGGTCAGCAGGGAGTCTGCTTCGGATTCCCTCCCCTCAGAAAGGGGAAGTATTGATTTTTGATGTGGGAAGAAAAAGCACAATTTACACAATTCACCCTGCTTTTCTTGAAATATGTAACGCCCAGTTTTTGTTTTGTTTTCTTTGTGTTGTCCCGCTTTCCGCTTTCCCTAGTTACTGAAAAAATTAGAGTTTTGTGTTTAACATTTCAACCTTCTTTTTTTTTTTTTTTTACCATTGTGAAAGGATTATCTTCACAAATTGTCTTTGCTACTTGGAGATACTTTCAAATACTTCTCACATATTAGGAGCAAATTTAAATAAAACATTTTCCTTGTTAAACCATTTCTTTTTCAGTGATTAAAGCAAAAATGAAAATGCTTAATATTTTAGAGCACTGGTTCTCAAATTTGCCTGTACACAAGAATCACGTGGGGATCTTGTTACAGATTTTGCTAGTGGAGGTGAGACCTAAGATTCTGAATTTATTATTTTTTAAAGATTTTATTTATTTGACAGAGCACAGGCAGGGGGAGCAGCAGAGGAAGAGGGAGAAGCAAGCTCTCTACTGAGCAGGGAGCCTGATGCGGGGCTTGATCCCAGGGATCATGACCTGAGCCGAAGCCAGAGGCTCAACCAACTGAGCCACCCAGGCGCCCCACGATTCTGGATTTCTAACTAGCTCCCAAGTAATGCCACTGCTGGAGGTTCAAGGATCTCCCTTTGAGTAGCAAGATTTTCATTCATTATATAAATGATAATTCGGTAATTAAACGTTGACCAAATGTAATATAATATAATAATGTAATATTTTGTTTCTTTTTCATTTGTGGAAACAGGTTTTGTCAGATTTAGTCTTCTTTCACAAATTACACCAAGTAGTGCATAGTTATAAAAAACTGACTAATTATAGAAATAGATGGAGTTAAAGTAAAAAAGTTATCTTCATTCTCCTTTCTTCTCCCTCAGTCTGTCTCCTCCGTGGATAATAAATACTTTGGCATAATAAACACTAAATAAAAAGAAATGAGAGGTCTAATGAACCCTTTGGTATTTATTGAGAACTTTTATAATGCTGCAATAATGCTACATAATAAATTCATCCCAAAATTCAGAGGTTTATGACCGTAAGCATCCATCTACATGCTTGAGTCCTCAGTTGACTGCTCTTGTCTCATCTAGAATAGGTTTGGCTGGGCAGCTTTACTTCCTCCGTTGTGTTTCACGACAGAAGCTCCCAGCTGCGAATGGGGGCCGGTTGGCTCCCAGGCTGAAGGAGGAGGGGCAGTTACTGAGGGCATGTTCTTCTCATGGAGGATCACAGTGGCCAAGAAGACAAGCCCAACATTCAGGTCTATGTCATGTCTGCTATGCAGCCAAGCCCGTTCAGAAGGAGGTGCTGTCTCAGCTCGCTCTAAGGCTATGGCAGAGGTGTGTAAAGAAAATGAAGAATCAGGGTGAATTTTTAATCTATGAAGCCATTGAAAGTATTTCCTTTGTAGCCTCTCTTTTGTGCTCCGTGTGGTCTTCCACTGTGAAATCCACGGAGTCCTCCGCAAGTTGCGTGCATCCGTCATTGAGCTTTTCCAACAAAGCGTCGGGTGGAGGAAAAAAGTAGAAACCCCCTCTGATCTTTGAGTGACTCCACATTGGTGGTGGTCCAGGGCAATGACTAGTACAAGAGAATCAACCCCCACTCCCCCACACCCAGGTTTCCACGTGTTCACGTAGGAAGAGAGCCAAGCGGTTGGTATTTAACAGGGGTCCGTGAGGTCCTTTGTTTCTAGGCCAAAGCAATAAAGATGTTGGTTTCTTTCCCAATTTGTTCTTCAGTAATAGTAAAGGAGATTTTTCTAAGGGGATTCAATGCCATTGTGAAGTTTTTGTCTGCAAAGTTTAATAATCTCAGTTTCAAAGCTAATTTTAATTCCTTCTGACCCTGTACTAATGAACTCTTCTTTCCATCGAGATGCCACCAGGAGGTTGTTGCTGCTGTTTTTCTCCATGTTTGGGTATTTTACCCTTTGCAACAGCATCTCAGCGTGTGTAGTGGAAACCTCCGATGCCCCAGTCTAGAGCTCTTCTACCGTCTTCTGGATTCCTCGCAGCTGGAGTATACACCCATTCCCGCCCCCCAACCATCCACACTTCTCTGCTTGCTTTCTCTGCCTGGAGGCTTCCTTAGCACTAGGGGGGTTTGCTCTGCCTGTGTGCAGGGCAGCTGCGAACTACAGAGGCTCATGAGGAATTGGAGCCCGTGCATAGACACCCCAGCTTCCCTGTCCCTCGGTGAGGCAAACTCCCAGAAAAACTGGATGCTAATAACCTGCTCAGGCACACACCCTTACTGGCTGCCTTCCTCCCACCCCTCCCCCCCACTCACAGCACTTCCTGGGGTCAAGCGTACCCAAGCGAAGACTACTTGTATCCACATTCTTTCCTCAGGGTCAGCTTTTGGAGCAACCCAAACTAAGACAGGTTAGGAGCAGAAAAAGCTGGAAGCGCTCCCTAAAACTCAGAGCACTGAAAGCAATACAGTAAATTAATGAGCAGGTAAGAAACGCTGGCAGGTGGCATGGCTGTGTTAGAGTGGGCAAGCTGAAATCAGCAGCAACCAAATATCCAACACGTGAATAGGGAGAAAGAGAAACTCCCACCCAGGTGTTGGTCTGCGTTTGAAGCACAGAAAAGGTGGAGCTTGGTTCTAGGCAAGGGCAATGTCCCCGATGTTCTGGCTTCTTCCTCTTCCCAACTAGTTTCTCTCTCTGGCTACTCCTTGGTCTTTGTGCCCCTTTCTCTGACTTTTGTTCAGAAGGTATGGGTACGATCCTGTGCTTATTACTGCCAGGGCAGACAGATTCGCATTAGACTCATGTGCTCCGAAGAGCTGGTGGCGGCCCCCTCTTGTGCCCTCCATCACATCCTCTTTGTCCACCTTTTTACAGCAACCAGCTTGGTGAAGGGGTCACCCCCCACACACACCCTACATCAGTGGCCACACCCATCTCTTGCTTTCGGCTCTGGAGCTTCTTTGCCATGTCTCAAGATACCTTCTGGAAACCAGCTATTCTGAAGCAGGTGCAATCCTGGAAGTGCAAGGTCATGAACATGCCCCCCTGCCCACGTAACTTGACCAATGGGGAAAGAAAGCTGATGGATAGTTTCTCCTTGTCCTTCTGGAGGACAACTTTGAGGTGTGCTTTCCACCCTTCTCAGAGCGCCCCCTGGAGGATGGAGCCCCAATTGCCCATGGTATTGTTGAGCCTGGTAACATACTTTCCTAGTATGACCCTTTCCAGTCTCCCAATCCAGTTCCTCAGGATGGAACTTCCCAAAGTAAAGTTCCTGGATACACACCCTTGTGTCCAGCTCAGCTTCCTGGAGAATCCAGTGCTGGTTAAGTCCACATTCCAGGATGCCAAGCTTCCCCTGTTTCCCCTTTTCCCAGTGACTCCTCAGACACCTTCCCAGCCCAGCTGTTTTACTGACACTGTCATAGTCTCGTCTTCACTTCCAATTAACAATGGTAGAAGCTAGAATTCTAAAAGCTAGAATTCTGCTAACTACTCTTAAGGAATTAACCTTTACTTAGACATGAACAAATATTTAGGACTCTAACTTCTGCTCCTTCCTATTGAAGTTTTGAGGATTCTGATAAGCTCATTCATCAGCTGATGGTCCTCCTTCATTCATTTCCACCTTCCCTTGCAATAGGCAGCATTTATCCCTGTAGCTGTAGATTTTGTGGGGGATTTATTGATTCAGAAACGTGTCTATTAACATTCACAGGACTTGCATTGGCACTGTGGACAATACAGAGCAGCTAAGAGGCAGTTGCTGAAGTTTAAGGATGAAATAGGAAAAACAACAAATAACCAAAGCACATAAAACAGAGAATGTGATGTGTGACAAGTACAGTATTGACGGGGTGTCATGGTGGAGAGAGAAATCCTATCTGGGCAAAGCAGAAGGAAGCATGGGCTTGACACTGGTCTTCAGTCGTGTAGAGAAGGATTCCCCACTTGGCCCAGGCTGAGACCAGTGAAAGCAATGGTCGGTTTGGCCATGACGGCAAACATGCCCGCCTTTGGTTGGCTTAGGCATTTTGAAGAAACATTTTTCAATTTCACTCTTGAACACTTTGGCGGCTCTAGATATTTCAAGCTCCAAAGGCATTTCGACAAGTTTCAGTACTATGTTGTTGCCTAGCATGTTTATCCTCTCCAAGGTTCAGTTTTTAGAGTTCTAAAATCTATCTTTTCTGCATCCGTACTGTCATAAGATCTGCATTTTTGAGGTATTAAAACTCTTCATGCCTCTTGGGTGTTTCTGCTTGTTTATGAGAATTTCTTTGTTATTCATGTGTAGATGGCAGTTTGAATGACCTAGAAAGAACAAAACATTAAAAATAATGATTACATAATTCATGTGATCCCTAATTAACTATGTTTTATTTTCTAAAAGCTACAGATGTTGTATTATTCATAAGTCTGTTCACATATTATTTATGTCACACAAATAGGATGTTTGTTAGCTTAAAACAAGCAAATTCTGTGCATTTCTTTAAGCTAAAAAAGCAGGTATTGGGGTATATTAACTATAATTTTTTGTGTCTACAAAATGAGGAGCTAAACTACTAAAGTCTAAAGCCTTCCGGCCTCGGAGTGTGGTCGTTAGACCCGCATCATCTACAGGTTTTTAGAAATGCAGAATCCTGGGCCCCACCCCAAAACTACTGACTCCAAATCTGCATTTGAACACGATGTCCAGTGATTTATGAGTACTTTAAAATCTGAAAAGCCCTGATCTGTTTCCTAGAGCAAGTTTTAAGAGCTAACTTCGGTCTTAATTGCAACTGTATCTGACACGTGGGGCACCCAAGATACCTGATGACCATGGTACTTGGGTTTTAGAATGGATCAATATATTTTGAAATATTAATTTCTAGTAAAAATATTTTTGCTCCTTTAAAAAAAAATATTTAGAGCGAGAAAGTGTGAGTGGGGAAGGGGCAGAGGGTGAGGGAGAGAGAGACACAGAGAGAGAGAAGCAGGCTCCCTTCTGAGCACGGAACCTGATTCGGGCTCGATTCCCCCAAGATGATGACCTGAGCTAAAACCAAGTGTCAGATGGTTAACGGACTGAGCCTCCCAGACACCCGTATTTTTGCTCCTTCTAAAACAAGCCAGCTTATAGGCTTAAAGGATCTTTAATTACTATGGTCCATTTTCTATACCTCTAATCATTTGTGTACTGATTCACAGGGGAAAGTTTTAGGTTTTAGAAACTTAGAACCACTTAAATGGTCACATATTTGTTATATCTCTTGGAGAGTAAAGGAACATTTTTCAAATGACAAATGTCCAATAATATATTTAATGATGTTCAACCATATTTAGAATTTTTTTAACTGTTTTTTTAAAGATAGAATTTTTTCCTACCCATCAGATTGAATAATGAACATTACTCCAGGATTTGGGAAGGGAAAGCAGCCTGATATACAACTGATAAGGATATAAATTGACATGAACTTTTTGGAGGACACATCTACCAACTTTTCAGTGGGCCTACATTCTGACCAGAAAGTTCCACTTTACAGATTTACTCTACAGATATATTCCAATATGATTACAAAGAAATATGTGCAAGAATGTGCAATGATGGGGGGCCTGGGTGGCACAGTCATTAAGCGTCTGCCTTCGGCTCAGGGTGTGATCCCAGCATTCTGGGATCGAGCCCCACATCAGGCTTTCTCCGCTGGGAGCCTGCTTCTTCCTCTCCCACTCCCCCTACTTGTGTTCCCTCTCTCGCTGGCTGTCTCTGTCAAATAAATAAGTAAAATCTTTAAAAAAAAAAAAAAAGAATGTGCAATGAACCATTTATATAAACATGAAAGCTGGAATTACCTAAATGTCTATCAACACTAAGAAGTGATTTAATAAATTGTAGCATGTTAATACAGTGAAATATTACATAGCTATTAAAGAGGAAGAGATAAGCTGGTGTCTAAGATATGTATATATAATTAGATTCAGATACATATGGAGATTACAGATCCAGCTTAGATGAGCTATAGATATATGTCTCTGCATAGAAAATGCTCATAAGAATAAACACCAAGCTGTTCACAGTGGCTGCCTCTGGGACGTGGAATGCGGGAGGATGGAGGACTTTTTATTTTGCAGTTTATCTACGGTTTGATTTTTTTAAAAAAATCAAAATAAATGTATAACTTAAAAATATTTTTCTTTTGAATGTCTTCCTCCTAGCCAAAAAAAAAAAAATATGCATAGCTAGCTGGAGAAGATAGGCTTATAAATTTCAGAATCTGTGTGCAATCCAAAGAAATTAAAAACAGAAAAAAATTCAAGAGTTGCTCAAGAAATACTTCTTAGCAATTCTCAACCATAGGGTTTCTGAGAAATATCTGAATTCTGAATTAATATGTTTTCCATTACTAGGTTAAGATATTTTGGAATATAAGCAATATTAAACTCACAGATAACTTTTTTTCCTGATAGTCAGTTTTTACTATTTTATTTTATTTTGTTTCTTCATATTTGTATTTAAATTCTAGTTAGTTAACATGCAGTGCAATATTCGTTTCAGGAGTAGAATTCAGTGATTCATCACTTACATATAATAGCCAGTGCTCATCACAACAAGTGCCCTCCTTAATGCCCATCACCCATCTAGCCCAACCCCCACCCACATCCCTCCATCAATCCTCAGTTTGTTCTCGGTAATTAGAAGTTTCTTATGGTTTCTTTCCCTCTTTCTCTCTCTCTGCCTCTTTTCCCCCTCCCATATATTCATTTGTTTTGTTTCTTAAATTCCACATACGAGTAAAATCACATGGTAATTGTCTTTCTCTGACTCATTTTTTCTTAGCATAATACACTCTAGCTCTATCCACATTGTTGCAAATAGCAAGATGTCATTCTTTTAGATGGCTGAGTAATAACATATATATGGCACATCTTTATCCATTCAAGCACATCTGGGCTCTTTCCATAGTTTGGCTATTGTTGATAATGCTGCTATAAACAACGGGTGCATATACCCCTTCAAATTCGTATTTTTGTATCCTTTGGGTAAATACCTAGTAATGCAATTGCTGATCGTAGGGTAATTCTATTTTTAACTTTTTGAGGAACCTCCACACTGTTCCCCAGAGTGACTGTACTAGCTTGCATTCCCACCAACAGTGCAAGGTTTCCCTTTCTCCTCATCCTCGCCAACACCTGTTGTTTCTTGTGTTGTTAATTTTAGCCATTACGACAAGTGTGAGGTGGTATCTCATTGTGGTTTTGATTTGTATTTCCCTGATGATGAATGATGTTGATTTTTCAAAATGCAAACTAAAATGACATTGTTCTCCACTTACCAATCTGGCAAAACATTTGCCAATATTAAAAAGGTTGCTCATATTCAGCAATCATAAGTAGGTACACACGTAATGACTTGGGAATATATATACATTTTTAAATGGAACAGCCAAGTTTAATCTGATATGTGTAGCCTGATACTATTTTGTAAGTACATAATATATTTCAGAGTAAGCATAAGAGAAAATTGAGAAGAACAAATATCAAGCTCTTGGACAATGGCTATCTCAAAGGAAGGGGATTTGAGAACGACATTTTGACTTTTTCCCTTTGTAGAATTTGGTTTTTAATGTGAGAATATGGTAGGCCTTTTTTTCCCCAAAATATTTTCAAATTTGAAAGACTTAATTAAACTAATTTATTTATTTGAGAGAGAGAGTGAACATGAATGGGGAAGGGGCAAAAGGACAGAGTCCCCACTGAGTGGGAGCCTGACATGGGGCTCGATCCCAGGACCCTGAGATCATGACCTGAGCTGAAGTTAGATACTTAACCAACTGAGCCACCCAGGTGCCCCCAAATATTTTCAAATTTCAAAACATGTAAAGAGAACCAGTGAAATTCATTTAATTAAAAAACATTCTCCACATCTTTGTGGTTCTAACTCCTCCAGAGTTTCAATCTCCCTTTGAGAATAAAATAACACAAATTAAAAAATTTTCTCCTTGTAATTAGGCTTGTGAAAAGGCATAAGGGGTGAATTTGGAAGGGAATTTTTTTTTTTTAAAGATTTTATTTATTTGACAGAGATAGAGACAGCCAGTGAGAGAAGGAACACAAGCAGGGGGAGTGGGAGAGGAAGAAGCAGGCTCACAGCGGAGGAGCCTGATGTGGGGCTCGATCCCATAACGCCGGGATCACGCCCTGAGCCGAAGGCAGACGCCCAACCGCTGTGCCACCCAGGCGCCCCAGGAAGGGAATGTTTATATATGGCACCTTCCAAACTGGGAACAAAGAAGTGCATGGAATTCTATCCCATATTCTCATCTTAACGGCATTTGAAAGGAAAAAAAAAATATTGAGAGAAGGGGTATAATAGTGTGTTTTCCATGACTCAAGAGGCATAAATTTTAAGTAAACAAATACTATCTTAAAGTGTTCTATGGCACTCCTTTGAGGAACACATTTGAGAGTTCTAGGTGTGGGCTTGTTTTTCTAAGAGCTTTTATTTTTAAGAAGCTATTGGGAACTGGGGGAAAAGAGGCAATGAGAATGTTGAGCCAGAATTATGATTCAAATAATTTTGAGTGAAAAGTGGGGTTTCTCGGAGACTGAAAGAGCTCTAGGACATTTCACCTTTTTTTTTTTTTTTTTGCTCAGTGGGAAGTCGGCTTCTCCCTCTGCCCCTTCCCCCGCTCTTGCTCTCTCTCTCCCAAATAAATAAAAATCTTTTTACAAAATAATAATTATCCCAATATATAACTCAAGCCTCACTAAAACTGAATCAAATAGCATTCTTAAAGTACTTAAGAACTGTCAGAATTCCCCATTTCACTTTACATGTGAATAGTTTTGTTTTGTGGATTTTTTTTTTTTTTGGTTTTTTCTGTTGTTGTTCTTTTAATGTGAATGGTTTATTGAGCCAGAAAATGACTGATGCGTACTTTCTAGATTCCTTCTTTTTATCTCCAGTTTTGATCTCTTGCGGTTTTACCAAATAACATGTCTATGAAACACTATGATTTCAAGTCATTGTTGGTTCTTGACAAGTTCAAAAGGAGCAAATCGCAGTTTTCTTTTAGAAAAAGATTCATGTATCTGGAACAAGCTTGCCCAATTTAGACACATATATCTGGAAAGACTCTTTATTCCAAAGAGTTATGTTCCTCACAGCCAGGCTTATTTCACTGAAGACTGATTGTAGTATGAGTGAGAAAAATAATATGAACATAAATTTTGTGGAATCAGGGAATAGTTTATATTCTTACCAATCTCAGATATGTAAATTAATCATTCAGGAAAAAAAAAAACTCCTGAAAATGGGCATAATTATAATAAAACCCATCAGTAGCTGTGTAAAATCCGTCTTGCTTAAGTAATACTAGTGTTTTATAAATACCAATATATGAAAAAATATTAATTTTCTCCAATTCCTATAGTCTGAAAAGTAAGGACACTTGCAAAGTTCATAAGTTGCTATGTGAACATTTTTGATACTCCCAGAGTTAAGAAAATCTCACAACTTCATAATGGAAATGCTGACATCAGGACATAAAAATACATTTTAAAAGCCTCCAAACGAATTGCTGCACAATAGGCTTCTCTCCATTTTTAAAACATGATGAAGTCGTCTTCCTTTTATTTATTTTGTTATTGTTTTTTAGTCTTCCTTTTATTTATTTTTTTAAGATTTTATTTATTTATTTGACAGAAAGAGGGAGCAAGAGAGCACAAGCAGGAGGAGTAGCAGAGGGAGAGGAGAAGCAGGCTCCCCGTTGAGCAGGGAGCCCGATGCGGGGCTCAGTCCCAGGCCCCTGGGATCATGACCTGAGCCGAAGGCAGATGCTTAAACGACTGAGCCACCCAGGCGCCCCTTTAGTCTTCCTTTTAATGAAGAATGCTCAAGCTTCTAAGAAATCCTGAGGTGCATGAAGTAGAGGAGATGAATGCAAAAGGATTTTAATTCCAAGTAGTAACATATCTCTGGCTACTGTGTTTCAATTCATCCTTCATCCTCTTTGCCACTGTGACTTTACAATCACCATCAGAAGGTGGCTAGATCTGTTTTCCCACCTCTTGAATCTGGGCTGGCCTTTGGACTTGGCTTGGCTAACAGAACACGTCAGATGTGAGAGCGAGCCAGTTCCTAGTCTGGGTGTCAGGGACCTCCTGCTTCCACACTCACTCTCGGGAGTACTGCCAGCACCTTGGGAAAAAGCCCCTGCCATGCTGCTAGAGGATGAGCTCGCATGTACAGAGAGCCCATTTGTCCTAGCTGCGGCCATACTAGTCCAGCCTACAGCCAGCAACCCCCAAATAGGTGAGAGAGCCCACCTGTCTCACCCCCATCTGACCATAGGTGTGTAAGGGAGTCCTGTGAGACCAGAAGACCCACTCCACTGGCTCATAAACCTTTGAGCAGTAAATACCTACTTATCCTTCTTTAGGCATTGTTTTTGGGCTGTTCTCACTCTTGTTGAGAATGCAGTTTCTTAGAAGACCTGAAAGTTTTTTGCTTTTGTTTTTATTTTTGTTTTTGGGTTTTGTTTTTTTTTTTTTTCTGCAGAAACTATTTTCATGCTAGCTTTGCTCAAACTCATGTTGGTTTTGTAGTTTTGAGGAGAATTCTTTGGCTTAAGCCGGTTTTCACAGAAACTCCTGTGTGATATCATTTTGTCCTATATCTTAGGCTACAAGAAGCCTCGTAATGTCATTGGCAAAGAAGTAGCTAAATAATTTCAAAGAGCAAAGAGTCCAAATCCCCTCCTCCAAAAACAAAAGTTTAGTAAAATGCATATTAGTTTGCAGATTTAAAGGCTGGTTCAGTTGAACTCACAGTAGTGAAAGCAGAAAAGATGTCAAGAAGACAGAATCAAGTCTGAATATAAATTTTCCTTCAAAATGTCTACGTATACATTAAAATGAATAAAAAATTATGACAGGTTGGACAACAATACATGTTGTATAAAATATAGATAATATAAGGGAATACAGAAAGGGCAAACTTTTAAGGGATGAACAAATCCAGATCAAGAAAACATTAACAAAATTTGAGGGTGTGGTACTAACATTAGATAAGTTCAAATTTAAGGAAGAGAAGCTTGAAACAGATGAAACACAGAAAGACAAAACATCCAACCCACAGCAAAAATTACTAAGTAATAAGTTGCAAAAAATGTTAACCAATAAATCATAACAAAAAAATGAACCCTGAATGGTAAGAAATGCTAGAAACAAAACAGACCATAGATATGTAAGAATTGGAAGTTCTGAACAAAATAATTAAGGCTAAAGTCATCAAAACATATTAAATGCTATATCCTAATAACAAAGAATATATTTTATTTCAATCAGTCTTATTTACAAAATAATTTCCATGAATTAGAACAAAAAGTAGAAATAGCACAGACTACATTCTAAGTGTACAGTCGTACATACACAAAGCAAAACTAAAAAAATAATAACCAAAATCAAAGAGAAAAACTGCAACTACCTAGAATCTTAAAATTTTTCTCCCATAAAATGTCTGGGATCCAATAAGTGATCAAAATTGCAATTGCAGAGTATTTGCAAGGTTATTATAATTAAAACAATAAACATTGAAACTTAAAAGCAGAGAAAAATACATAGCCTTACATATCTATGTAACTAACAAGAAAGAGTAAAAGCAAAAGAATGAGCTATGAAAGGTCCAGAGGTAGAAAGAATAATGACATAAACTTAAGAAAGAAAATAACAAATATAAAAAGAAACTTAATGAACTAGAAAACAGAAAAAAAGGTGGATAAAGAAATTGAAAAGCAAGTAACTAAGGGCAAAATAGTAACACAACAGGTAACGTATCAACAAACCTAATTAACAAGGAGACAACACAATATTAACTTTTTAAAATAAAGAAATAAAAAACACAGAGGTACTTAAAACTACCCAAAGGAAGTATTTTGCAAACTGCATTAAACTTGAAAATTTTTGGTGATATTGAGGATAGTCTTGAAAAGTAGAATTCACAAGATTGACCTCAGTCAGAGAATATAAAGTATTTACCCATTAGTTTTCCTGGAAGGAAGCATAAAAAATTAATCATTTACCCTTTGGAGAAAGAAATCTGTAGGGGAAGGAGAGAATTGCGCTTTTCATTTCATCCCCTTTCAAGTCATGCCTATATACTATTGTTTTTTTTATCTTCTGGTTTCCGTGGTTGGGCGCACGGGTTGGAGATCAAGAAGTCAGGTGGGGTAGTGGGGGGCGGGGGTGGGGTGGTGGAAATTGGAGGAAAAGGACCCTGAGAACAGATTCTGGGCAAGGTTCATCTGGAAGCAAGGAAGGGGCTGAAGGAGGAGGTGGCTAGCTAGGGGTCAGCAGCCAAGCCAAGGCAGGGAGGGAGAGAGCCCATAACAGAGTCCCTGCATGTAAGCGGGCCCATTGCTGGGCAGCGACCACCTCAGAGCGTCCAAGTGAGCCTGCAACAGGCTTATATTTGATAAACCTCATCTTTTGGTACCCCCTTGGTGTAAAATGCACTATGTGTATTTGTTTGTTTTTCAGTATTTACTGATATTTTGTAGCGAATCTCTGAACTAGATCTATTTAACAAATCACGTGTTAGCATAATGGGATTTGGTGCTCCTGTTTTGGGACATACATATTACTCCAACAGGACTGTCGCTGATGAAAACCTCTTTNTTTTTTTTTTTTCTGCAGAAACTATTTTCATGCTAGCTTTGCTCAAACTCATGTTGGTTTTGTAGTTTTGAGGAGAATTCTTTGGCTTAAGCCGGTTTTCACAGAAACTCCTGTGTGATATCATTTTGTCCTATATCTTAGGCTACAAGAAGCCTCGTAATGTCATTGGCAAAGAAGTAGCTAAATAATTTCAAAGAGCAAAGAGTCCAAATCCCCTCCTCCAAAAACAAAAGTTTAGTAAAATGCATATTAGTTTGCAGATTTAAAGGCTGGTTCAGTTGAACTCACAGTAGTGAAAGCAGAAAAGATGTCAAGAAGACAGAATCAAGTCTGAATATAAATTTTCCTTCAAAATGTCTACGTATACATTAAAATGAATAAAAAATTATGACAGGTTGGACAACAATACATGTTGTATAAAATATAGATAATATAAGGGAATACAGAAAGGGCAAACTTTTAAGGGATGAACAAATCCAGATCAAGAAAACATTAACAAAATTTGAGGGTGTGGTACTAACATTAGATAAGTTCAAATTTAAGGAAGAGAAGCTTGAAACAGATGAAACACAGAAAGACAAAACATCCAACCCACAGCAAAAATTACTAAGTAATAAGTTGCAAAAAATGTTAACCAATAAATCATAACAAAAAAATGAACCCTGAATGGTAAGAAATGCTAGAAACAAAACAGACCATAGATATGTAAGAATTGGAAGTTCTGAACAAAATAATTAAGGCTAAAGTCATCAAAACATATTAAATGCTATATCCTAATAACAAAGAATATATTTTATTTCAATCAGTCTTATTTACAAAATAATTTCCATGAATTAGAACAAAAAGTAGAAATAGCACAGACTACATTCTAAGTGTACAGTCGTACATACACAAAGCAAAACTAAAAAAATAATAACCAAAATCAAAGAGAAAAACTGCAACTACCTAGAATCTTAAAATTTTTCTCCCATAAAATGTCTGGGATCCAATAAGTGATCAAAATTGCAATTGCAGAGTATTTGCAAGGTTATTATAATTAAAACAATAAACATTGAAACTTAAAAGCAGAGAAAAATACATAGCCTTACATATCTATGTAACTAACAAGAAAGAGTAAAAGCAAAAGAATGAGCTATGAAAGGTCCAGAGGTAGAAAGAATAATGACATAAACTTAAGAAAGAAAATAACAAATATAAAAAGAAACTTAATGAACTAGAAAACAGAAAAAAAGGTGGATAAAGAAATTGAAAAGCAAGTAACTAAGGGCAAAATAGTAACACAACAGGTAACGTATCAACAAACCTAATTAACAAGGAGACAACACAATATTAACTTTTTAAAATAAAGAAATAAAAAACACAGAGGTACTTAAAACTACCCAAAGGAAGTATTTTGCAAACTGCATTAAACTTGAAAATTTTTGGTGATATTGAGGATAGTCTTGAAAAGTAGAATTCACAAGATTGACCTCAGTCAGAGAATATAAAGTATTTACCCATTAGTTTTCCTGGAAGGAAGCATAAAAAATTAATCATTTACCCTTTGGAGAAAGAAATCTGTAGGGGAAGGAGAGAATTGCGCTTTTCATTTCATCCCCTTTCAAGTCATGCCTATATACTATTGTTTTTTTTATCTTCTGGTTTCCGTGGTTGGGCGCACGGGTTGGAGATCAAGAAGTCAGGTGGGGTAGTGGGGGGCGGGGGTGGGGTGGTGGAAATTGGAGGAAAAGGACCCTGAGAACAGATTCTGGGCAAGGGTTCATCTGGAAGCAAGGAAGGGGCTGAAGGAGGAGGTGGCTAGCTAGGGGTCAGCAGCCAAGCCAAGGCAGGGAGGGAGAGAGCCCATAACAGAGTCCCTGCATGTAAGCGGGCCCATTGCTGGGCAGCGACCACCTCAGAGCGTCCAAGTGAGCCTGCAACAGGCTTATATTTGATAAACCTCATCTTTTGGTACCCCCTTGGTGTAAAATGCACTATGTGTATTTGTTTGTTTTTCAGTATTTACTGATATTTTGTAGCGAATCTCTGAACTAGATCTATTTAACAAATCACGTGTTAGCATAATGGGATTTGGTGCTCCTGTTTTGGGACATACATATTACTCCAACAGGACTGTCGCTGATGAAAACCTCTTTGTTCCCTCCAGGACAACGGGAATTAGTTAAGGGCGGGTTCTTCATTCGTAAAAGAAGCCAGTTAGCTGAAATACAATGTTTTGTTTCTTCCATTTTCCATTTGAAAGTGCATTTTAAACAAGCAAAATAGATACCATATGACCTGTCAGTCACTTGACACTGAATAGTAATGCACAATTTGTATCTTATTTCCAGTTTCCCACAGTGAGTGTTAATTTCTCCCTGCCTTTGTTCTGGCTGTTTCTCACCAGCGGGACATTTACTTGTTCATTTCCTCTCTTCTTTATTTGGTAAGCTCCAAACCAGGTTCAAACTAAAAAACAGTTTTAAGTTTAAACTAAATACCTCCATTTTAAGGAAAGTTTTCCTGGGAACTGCAGGCAAAATAAACCACCACTGCCGTGAATTCATATTGTTTTGCTCACATCTGTAAGCATAGCACTAACTTTATCTTGTGACTGTATTTGCAGTCCTGTCTTCTCCTATTAAACCACAAGCTCTTCAAAGGTCCAGAGCAGGAATCAGTAGCCCCTGAAATGTTACAGATTTTTTTTTTTTTTAAAAAGGTTAAGATAAATGCATTAGAAATTAAATACTTAAATATTTTTATTTAAATATTTTTAAAGCAAACTGAAATGTACTCACATTATAAACTTTGGTCCACATGTTCAAATTTGCATTGCAGTAATGGCAATGGTACTTGGCTTTACTAAGTCTACTCCAAATTTTAGTCAATTAAAATAGTTTTAATGCAGCAAGATGATTATCTTTCCAGAGGGAATAATTGTTCTCTATTAGGATTATTAATTAGATTTTCCAATTAGGTTTGATTGAAGAGAGCCACAGTTTTAAATATGCCGGTTCATTCCTCATTTTATCTAGCGCGTGAATACATATGACTATATTTGGATTCCAAATATGTCACGAGAGAAAGAGAAGCATTTGGTGTTTGAAAAAAATGAATCATACCACCCCAAGGGGATCTGTTTGTCTGTCATGATAATGAATGCAGCTTTCTTTGATATCCAAGAGGAATAAGAGATACCTTACAAATATACTATATTTAAAATAAGGTTTTGTTTATTTTTTGAAAAGATTATTTGAGAGATGCTTTTATTCATTTCTCTTTTTTCAGTATACTAGATGCCTTATTTTTAAAAATTTTTAAAAAGATTGTATTTATTTA
This sequence comes from Ailuropoda melanoleuca, assembly GCF_002007445.2. Classification (NCBI taxonomy): domain Eukaryota; kingdom Metazoa; phylum Chordata; class Mammalia; order Carnivora; family Ursidae; genus Ailuropoda; species Ailuropoda melanoleuca. Next base: position 80,118,947 of record NC_048230.1, on the reverse strand, counting down.
TTTGAGAGAGAGAGTATAAAAGGTAGGGAGGGGCAGAGGGAGAGGGAGAAGAGGGTCCCCGCTGAGCAAGGAGCCCAATTTGGGGCTAATCCCAGAAACCCAGGATCATGACCTGAGCCAAAGTCAGATGCTTAACTGACTGAGCTACCTAGGTGCTCTGGAATAATTACCAGTTTTAACAAAAAAGAGAAAAATCACTTGCTTCAATAAGTTATCTCATTTGTGGTCAATATCTATTAGGTGATATTCCGAAGTGGAAATTTTGAAACAAGTATGGTATCCCATATTATTAAAACCAAATTTAAATAATTCACAATTGGTCATTTTTATTATAATTTATTTCTGTCAGTGGTCTCTAAAAATAGTCAATACAGGAATGCTATTTAGCTTTTATCCATAAGAGAAAAATTTTGCTCTGTTCTTAATGACACCTTACTACTAAGTACAGACGAATCGAGTAGATGAACACAGTGGAAGAGAACAAAACCCACAAAAATTGTAATCTAGACAAACTATAAATAAGGATATGTATTTTCTGGTTAATATTTTGAACTACATTTCTATATTTTATCTCATTTAATCAACACAGCAAACTATTTGTCAGTTTGGGCAAATTTTACTAAATAAACGATGGACTTGAGAGTTTACATGATTTTCCCAAGTTCAGAGCCAGTCTATGATAGACGCAGGATGTTGCTGCCCCAAACCCCTGTTCTTCCAAGACAGCACTGATATTTGGCCCTATCTATGTACACTTGTCAGGGAGCTGAGCCACCAGCAGTGATGACGGAGGCTGAGGAAGGAGTTCAGACAACACAAGATGGAATAATTTCCAGGCTTGAAAATTGACACGGAAAGGGCAGACACAGCTTCTACGCGCTTCTTTGCAGCAAATAGCCCCAATTTCTTTTGAACTGGAATCGTGGAAAATCTCAAAAAGTAAAGCATGTGGATTTCAACTCCTATATTTAACTTCACACTGGCAATGTTAAATCTGCATTTTATTTCATAGCAAAGAAGGAACAATGAATAATATTGATAATGCTATTAATTGTAGAAATTTTATTCTTTTCATATCTTGTGGGTATATTCAATTACTATTCAGCGAATACTCATTCCCTTTCATAACCTCCACAGAAGGAGTGTAGTTCTTTATCCTACTGATGTTATGGGACTTTCTTCAGCCAAAGGAATATGATTCAATGTGACAGTGTACCAAAACCCACCTACACCTTAGTGTCCATAAGTGTCTCTATGTCCTTCTTGAGACATAGAGGAGCTATCAGTCCAAGGAGCTATCAGTCCAAGGAGCTATCAGTCCAAGGAGGTTGAGGGACCTGTGGACCAGACATGGACCCAACCTGCAGCTGGGAGCCCAGCCCAACCATGTACAACCTACATCAGCTGAATCTCAGCCAACCCACAGTGGCGTGATCGGTGATATGTGGTTAGAAGGCTAAGACTCCCAGATTACGATATTCACCTTACTCTCCTTCAGGTGAGTAGAAGCTACAGCAAGTCTTCAAGCATAAAAACAAGTACCACATTCTGTTTTACCAAGATTACTCTGCAGCAATGTGTAGGACAAAGACTTCAAATGGGGTTTATTCCTATAGCTCCTCCCCCAGAAGAGGGGGGAACAAAAGCCATGATTCAATTTGATGCCAAGACTTTTGTTTTTATTTTTGATTTAATTTTTTAACTTTTTTTTTTTTTTTTAGAGGGATGGGGGGTTGACAAGGGGAGAGGGTGGGAGAGAATCCTAAGCAGATTCCACACCTAGCACAGAGCCCAACATGGGGCTTGATCCCACAACCCTGAGATCATGACCTGAGCTGAAATCAAGAGTTGGTTGCTTAACTGACTGAGCCACCCAGGATCCCCTGATGCCAAGACTTCTAGCATGCATGAAGCAATATGAGGAATGGCTACAACTATGAGAAGAACTCAGGGTTGGACATTTGCAGCGTGATGGCTTAATACCCAAGGAAATCATGAACCCAGGACCTCTGGAAATGGTTGTCACTTAGTTTGAGTGTCTTGAACAAGAACAATCACATAGTAAATATTCTGTAATTTTTTGTTTTCTATGGTCCCCACTTGGTCTTTATTGATAGGAGCCTTCAAATGAGGCGTTCAGTTAATTATTAAGTTAATTGACTTAATGGTTGTACTTTCTCCAAAGTATTTGAATGGCCTTCCTAAGATTTAACTACATCTGAGCATCGAGTGAATTATTGACTTGTCTTGTTCAAGACTGAAAGAAAATCTAATAAATGCTGTTGAAATCTGTTATGAATTGTTTTCAATTTACCTGCGAACCTACAGTACTTATTTGTAGGATTTCCATGGTGGGGGTATGAGTATTGAATTCTTCATCATGAGGAGTTCATCAATGAGGGAGACCCCATGTTTATTAGTGCCAAGAACAAACCAAATATCACTGGCGAATAAAGATAATTCAGTGGGGGAGAGCTTAGATTAGTTGTTCCCTGGCCAGTTAATTCTGGCCATACAACACAACCACTTGGGGATATTTAAAAAACAAAACCAAACAAACCTACCCATATTGGGGCTTTACCCCAGACCGAACAATGATTGTTTTTTAAAAACTCTCTGAATGATTTTTCTATGCAGCCAAGGTTGAGACAAAGCATGTATGTTTCATGCAATTTTTGTGCCTAGTTTACCTATATAAAATGCTGCATAAAGAACATCATTTCCTAAAGCCTAGTTTTTAGAGCCAGGCTAAAAAAAAACCAAAAACAAAAAACAAAAAACCTACTTTAATTTGTACACTATTCTATATATTGATTCAGAAACTTAATATAATTTTGACAATATTATAATTCACTTACTTTTCTTCTTTATTATTGTTTTCAATTGTTGTAAAATACACATAGCATAAACTTTACCATTCTAACTATTTTTAAGTGTGTGGTTTAGTGTCATTAAGGACATTCCCATTGTCACGCAACCATAACCACCATGCATCTCCAGATCTCTTTCAATCTTGCAAAGCTGGAACTCTATACTCTTCATTTCCCTCTCCCTCCAGTCTCTGGCAGTCACTATTCTACTTCCTGTCTCTATGAATTTGACAATTCTAGGTACCTCATGTAAGTGGAATCATAACTGTATTTGTCCTTTTGTAACAGGCTTATTTCACATAATATCCTTAAGGTCCCTCCATGCTGTAGCATCTGTAAGAATTTCCTTTTTTATAAGGCTGAATAATATTCTATTGTATATATATACTATATTTTGCTTATTCATCTGTCAATGGACAATTCTACCCTTTGGCTATTGTGAGTAGTGCTGCTATGGCCATGGATGTATGAATATCTCTCCAAGACCCTGTTTTCAATTTTGGGGGTTATAATACCCACAGGTTGAATAGTTGGATCATATGGTAATTCTTTTTTTACTTTTTTGAGGAACTACCATGCTGTTTTCTATAGTGACTGCACCATTTGATGTTCCCATCAATGGAGAACAAGAGTTCCGATTTCTCCACACCTCTACTAACACTTTGTTCTTTTCTGGTTTTTAATAGTAGTCATTCTCATGGGTGTGAGGTGGTATTTCACTGCAGTTTTGATTTGCATTTCCCTAATAATTAGTGAAATTGATCATCTTTTCATGTGCTTATTGACCATATATATATCTTCTTTGAAGAAAAGTCTGATTAAGTCCTTTGTTCTCTTTATAATTAGGTTGTTTGTTTTGTTGTTGGTGGTGTTGAGTTGTAAAAGTTCTTTATATATTTTGGATATTAACCTTTTGTCAGATACATAATTTGCACATATCTTCTCACATCTTGTGGGCTGCTTTTCCAATCTGTTGTTTGTGTTCTTTGATGCACAGAAGTTTTTAAAATTTTGATGCAGTCCGGTTTATCTATTTTTACCTTTTTGTCTGTGCTTTTGGCACTATAGTCAAAAAATCGTTGCTAAACAATCCATTTACTTTTAGCAAAGCCTGTCTTCTAAGGCACGAAGACGATTTACAATGCAAATCAATTGGATAACCTGGGTTAATTTGCCCATTCAAAACACAGGCTATTAAAAATGAATAAATCAAAATTGGGAAACCCTCAGCTTTTACTGAAACTTTGACTTTTGCAAAATTACTGAATCTTATTTAAGTAGTTGATAACTTTGCATGAGTTTTCTTACTCATGTCAAGTTCACAGATTCTTTCAAATTGGAACATAATGGAAACCCATTTGAAGTCAAAGTTTACATATTACATGTCTTTGTTTTGCCAAACTGTCTAGTACCCTGAGTTGCAATAAGCATCTATTCATTAAAGCCTTCAAAAAAAAATATTAGCCCAGGAATGGCAATTAACATTATTTATACCATGTATTTATTTTGTGGATGAACTAATTGAGATCCTGAAGGAGAAGTAATGTATGTGGTCAGTATAGAATACAAGAGATGTCTTGCTTGCAGATATAAGACAAATGCAAAGGTGTAGGAGTTTGGACAGCCTGTCTGAACTAATGGGATAATTGATGCCCGTGGGATACAGGTGTGTATGTGATGTCACCCTTTAATTATGAGCAGGTGGTGCAATAGGAATGCTGGGATAAATCTGAGGTCTCTAGGAAAACTTATTCCAAGAGTTTTTCCCTCAGTTCTATAAATGCTCCAGAAAACTGTCACCTTGTCTCTTGGGGGCTCCCACATCTCATGCATCCCCCGGGTAGTAGCAAGACATTTTGAGAGATGCTAAGCAGTTTGCCATCTTGGTTGACCACATTTCATATTTCTAACTCATGCTATTCTATAAAATTTACAGTATTATAGACCTGGAGGAGCCTTCCAAGTCATTGGGTTCACATTCCCCTCTTTTCAGGTCTGGCAGCAGAGGCCTAGGGAGGCAGTGACTTGACATAAACCACCAATGGAGTGTGGTCAAGATCCTAATTGGGCTCCCAGATTCTATTGTTAGAAACGTCACCAAAAGCAGAAACAAAAAGAGATAATGCATTCCAGGTATGCATTCCAAAACCTTGGTTCCCTCCTTGTCTTGCAGCTTCTGAAAGCTTGCTCTCCCTCAGCCATCCACAAAGCCAGAAAAATTTTTGACTTCTAACATTCTAACTGCCCAGCCTAATGACAAAGCCACAGGGAATGTGGCCGTGGGAACTTCCCCTCACAAGCCTTAGATAGACTTTAGCTGGTCTCAGTGCCACCAGAAACAGGATGGCTGGACCCTGTCCTGATTTTCTGCACTTTCAGCTATCTTTGATAAAGGGGGCTTCATTCTGTAAAGATTAGCCTACTTGAAGTGTTGCTGTTTCTGAACTCATACAAAAAAATTATATCGACAAGTTTGCCAATCTTCTAAAATGTTCAAATTCATCTGACCTTCTAAATAACAACATCCACCGGAAAATTATTGGACATCTGGAGACACAACTGGGGTTGAATTAAATTTTTGATGTGCTGTGAAGTTGGGTCAGCACATTAGAATTACATTTTAATAGTTATGAATGCGCTAATAAAATGCTGCTTTTTGGTGCAAATTGGCAACCCTCCCAGACTTCGGAAGCTTCGAAGAAATGAATTTCAAAATTCTTGATTAACAAATATGTACAAGAAGTCAGAAAAGACAAATTAAGAATCCTCTATTAAAGTACACAATAAACCCTGGATTTATTTTACGAGTTATGATTTTAAATGGGGCCTATTTGCACTGCAAAGGGCAACATTGTTCAATGGTGTGAGTAGCAAGTAGAAAATCAAGAGGGAAGCTCCTTTTTCTTCTTAGGATTTGTGGTTTCGGGGAAGTCATTGTACTTAGTCAACTATTTTCTAGACTGCTTAATAGAGCAAAAATAGGACAAAGACATGGCACTTGGGGGGCTCAGACTTCTACTGGATGTTATAAAGAACTTCTTAACAATGGGTTGTCTTGTGTATCTCATGAAAAGTGTTTAAGCAGAAGCTGAAGAACCATCTTTCGGGGATATCACAGAATATATTTCTTAATTGGATGAGAAGTGTATTCAAAGACTTTCAAGGTCCTTTCAAATTTTACGACTGAGCTGCTACATTCTATAAAATAAAGCTAAAAGGAGCCCTAGTTGAATTGCTGGAAAATAATACGTCTCAGAAATGAAGTCTCACTTAACAGCATTTAGAATTTAGCTAAACTAAAGCTAAGTTTCTGGAACCCACATAGAAGCTAACGGATAGTCACAGCATTGGATGCAAAAAAGACCTCAAGGGAGCTGCATCAGCCTGGCAAGGCATATGCACCCAGCACCCTGCAGGGCCAACAGGTCTCCGAAGGTACCTGTAAGGCAGGTGTGCAGTGGAGACTGAGGCAAGCCTCAAGATATTCAAAAGGTAAAGCAACTTCGGTTTCTTTTCTTACCAAATCATGACCACTGACCTAATCCTTTACAATAGGAAACATAGAAGATAAGAGAACTCGGACAAATGGCAGAGACCGTACAAGAAGTCTTTGTTGGGGGACGACTGTGGCTCATTACTCCTGAATGCTAGCACAGTTGAGTGTAGAAGTTTCTTAGGTATCCAAAAGGTCTACAAGGCAAAATTGTACTATGTTTGACTTGGTGCCCTTCAGTTTATTTTTTAAAGATTATTTATTTATTTGTCAGAGAGAGAGAGCACAAGCAGGGGGAGCAGCAGGGAGAGGGAGCAGCAGGCTCCCCACTGAGCAAGGAGCCTGATGTGACTTTATCCCAGGACCCTGGGATCATGACCTGAGCCCAAGGCAGACGCTTAATTGACTGAGCCACCCAGGTGTCCCAGTGCCCTTCAGTTTAATCACACCCAAGGCTCGAATGTCATTCTCCTCTTCTCCATGCTCCTCTCCCTCATCCCTGTCCCTTAGTTCTTCCCTAAGATTCCTGACTTCAGGCAATCCTTATAATAAGGACCTGTTCTGCTGCCACCTTTGAATCAAAATTGACCTTAGCTGTGGTCTCATCCTTCTGTGCCTTCTAGATAAGCTTCTGAGTGAATTAAGACTTAAAGACAAATACATACACACTCTGTGTACTGCTTTCATGATATTTCATGATAGCTGAGTTTTCTTAGAATTGAAAAACCATTTCACAAAATAATTCTGTGATTGTAAGTTGAACATAGGTGGGCAACAGTTAGAGGCAACTGTTTAAAGTGTGGTCTGATTGTACACCCCACATCCCAACAGACAGGTTACCCGTGCTACCTCTGAACATAAAATTGGAAACTATGTAATGGAGAATTATTCTTAAATCCCTTACGACAGTCTGTACTCATTCAATAAAATGTATCAATTTCTTGTATCAATTTATTGTGTGGAACAGTTATTATACTCTTGAACAAGCACCATGGCTGAAACATAGGTAACATTATTAAACTAAAGTCAATTTATTGTTTTCTAAAAGTTTAAGTATTTCTTTCTTTCTTACTGCATTTATTTATTTTTAATTTTTTTCACATTCCTTTTCTTTTCACTTTATTGATTAGGAATTATATATATTTGATGAGTACAACTTGATGTTTTACATGTAGCATAAATTTATAGTAATATAATAATTACCTATAATATTACATATTTAGTACATATTTAAGGTGTATAACCTGATGTTTTGATATACATATACATTATGGAGTAATCACAATCAAGCTACTTAACCCATCACCTCATGTAATTATTTTCCTTCTGTTGTGTGTGTGTGTGTGTATGTGGTGAGGATGCTTAAGATCAACTAAAAGTTTAAGTATTTGTTGTTCCTTGGGCCAAGCTTATTCTTTTTTCCTTACTGAGTCAAATTTTGCTACTTTTTTGGTAGGAGTTCATTTAAGTTTTATTACTTATAGACTAAAATGATTTTTCAGTGTATTGGGGGAGAAATACTTTTAAAAGTTTAGGTATCAAAAGCCCACAAAGCAATGCAGATGAAAGATGAGGACAGGGTTTGGTTTTAAGAAGCTAAAATTGAATCAATTTACCCCAGTCTTCTGCAAACAAGCCAGATATTATTCCTGAGAAAATATATCTATATGCCATAGACTATATGGATTTATACCATAAACACCCAAACACAGACCACCTCTGGTGGCCATTTACCTGATAAAAACCAAGACAAAACTGATCCATCTGTCTCCACTGGACCAAAGTGATAGAATAAACAACACAGTAATTCCAAATGAACCCAGTTTCAGAGTTGGGAGCGTTATCCTTACACCACCATGACTTTTTTTCCCTTAAAATCTCTAGTGTTCCAGGGCACCAACCAAAAAAAAAAAAATAGTAAGTCTCCTTTCTGTCATCTCACACGTTTCAAATACTGCTTTTGCTCCAAGAACCATTTTGAAAATACATAGTCCACTTCAGGACAGCCACCTGGAGTCAAGGAAAGAGCCCATAGATAGAACGAACATCGATTTTCTCAAACTTCCTTTTCTACCAAGCCTTTTAGTCACACTACTAGAGAAGACTAAAACAAAAGTTTCAACTACTTTTGACCTGTGCCTAACCAATGCTTAGGAGAGAAAATAACACAGGTGGGATTCCCTGATTTGCTGGGTTAGTGAGGCTTTCAGCTGAAAACAAATACAGTTTGTAGTCCCTATAGAGACTGCTGACTCCATTTTTGAAAAATGGAGGGCAGGGATACGAAACACTGCTTTTCTTCCTCTCACCTCAAACATACATATTACTTGTATGATCTCATTCACAAAAGGGATAATTAAAATGTACCTGACACCTGCTCACCTTAAAAATAACCTCATACAAAAAAAATAATAATCTCACACAAAAGAAAAGATGCTCGTGGGTCCAAATTCCTCAAGGAATAAGATATAATATTGTACACAAGTTTCTTTTATTTAACAAAAGGTATCACTCAGTGGTTGTGAACCCAGAATTAATGGGACCAGAAACTGATCTAATTTGGGGGGCAAGATGTCTTTAAAAAAAATACCTCTCAGTTGGGTGGGTGCGGCATTCTGGCAGGTCCTCCCGCACACCTCTTCCACCACAGAGGGCTCCTCACTGTCTAGCAGACAAAAACACACTCCTTGAGCCTCTTCTCTTGAAGCTGGAAAATGGACGGGAAGCGTCCTGGAACTGACTCTCCCCATGTCTCCTGCAAATGCCTTCCCAGCAGCACTGCTGGAATCCAGCATGCGGACTCTGCCCTTGCTGAAGTCGCAGTGTTTGTCCATCCCTTTGAAAAGATAGAAGAGGACGAAGATGAATATACTTGTGGTTGCTAGTAAGGAAACAGCATAGAGGAGACCAAAAGTGGCCAAAGCAAGTGTGAGATCCACCATGAAAATGATCAGCTTGGCCAACATGTCTGCATTTCTCCTCATTCACAGAAGGTATTTAAAACTTCCCAAAGGCTTCCACTATGTAATTATGTCTTTATAAGATGTGGGCAGGGAAAAGGATATTTCTAAACACGCTAAACTGTGTTGTAATTCCTCCAAGTATCTACCAGGAGGGCTGTATAATGAAACTTTGATTTCCCAACTGGTATGTAACAGTGGCTAAAGGTAAAGTGTGGGATATTGCTTCACACTTGCTTCTCTAGTGGAGAGAAGTCCAGGGATTTATTTTATCCCCTTAACTATGTTACTGAGTCACTTGGACTGTAATTGCCAAGGGGTAGGAACCCACAAATGTGCATTTACAAACATAGAAGGCTACAGTAGAGATGTGATGTTTCTTGGGAAATTAAAATATGCCAGTAAAGTCTGAAAGGAAAATAAAGCCATTTTTCAAACATGCAAAACTCAGAAAGTTGACCTCTCTGCATGTGTTTGAAAAAAAAATTTATTAGAGGATATAATTCAATAAAATACCTCTTTTTAAAAACAGGAATACTTGGCATATAAAAAACTGACTTGAACCAATAGAGCAATGGAATTAAATCTCAGAATCACAGCTCAGCCGCAGATATACAAGGTAATAAATTCAAATTAGAAAAGGAAGTTGGTAGGCTACAGGGGCAGTTTTTAAGAAGACAGTCATCTTCCTGTATTAAATGGCATGATTAAAAATTTTGATGATCTAAAAACAAAATGACCAGGATATTTCTTAGTTAACAAGGTAAATGAAAGGTAATAAGAGAATCCAAGAAGATACATAAAGTTGAATGATGAAGCTATGTCCTCAAATGAAGCAAAGTAAACTGAAATGTGCTTTTTTTAAAAAAACATTTTATTTATTTATTCGAGAGAGAGACAGAGAGTGCATGAGTAGAGGGAGGGGCAGAGGGAGAGCATGAAGTAGACTCCCCAGTGAGCAGGGAGCCTGATGCAGGGTTGATCTCAGGACCCTGAGATCATGACCTGAACAGAAGTCAGATGCTTAACTGACTGCGCCACACAGGTGCCCCAAAATGTGTGCTTTTTTTGTTTTTTTAAGATTTTATTTATTTATTTATTTATTTATTTTTATTTTAAAAAGAGGAAGAGAGAGAGCGAGTGAGAGAGCACATGTGCACCCGAGATGGGGGAGAGGCAGAGGGAGAGGGAGTCTCAAGTGCACTCCCGGCTGAGCATGGAGCCTGATGTGGGGCTCAATCTCACAACCCCGAGACCATGACCTGAGCTGAGGTCAAGAGTCGGATGCTCAACCAACTGAGCCACCCAGGCGCCGCATGAAGTGTACTTTTGAGTAAGGCATGGAATATGAGAAATGAGACTCTGTTGGTCCTTAATATTCAGAATGTTCTGCTCCATGTAGCATAGATTACAAGTGTGAGATTATATATCCAAAGGGTTTAATCACACTGCTTGACTTTACAAATATTTTTAAACTCTTAACATTCTGAATGCTATCTTACCAGTTTTACATTTCTGGAAACCTAAAACACGACAAGAAAATTTATTATAGTCATAGAACAATAATGCGTAAGTTAGAACCCTTGGCATTTTAGAAGTAATGGGGGTGTAGTGAGGGAGATGAAGAGCAGTGAGGGAATATGGATTTCCACATCTCGCACAGGTGGAATTCAAGGGATACTGGTTTACAATTGGTGTAAGAAATAAAGATTTGGTATAGTTTTACAAATAATAAAAGGGACCAATGGGAGAACCAAAAATTCAAATTTAACAATATTTATAAGATATAATGGGTAGTAGAAGGTATTAGATTTTTCATTTTCATGGCAAGAAATCAGCAAATACTGTTTAAAATTGCTAAATAACTGGGGCCCCTGGGTGGCTCAGTCAGTTACGTGTCTGCCTTTGGCTCAGGTCATGATCCCGGGGTCTTGGGATCCAGACTCTTATCAGGTTCCTTTCTCAGTAGGGAGCCTGCTTCTCCCTCTCCCTTTGCCTGCTGCTCCCCCTGCTTGTGCTCTCTCTCTCTCTCTGTGTCAAATAAATAAATAAAATCTTTTAAAAAATTAATTAAAATTGCTAAANTGGGATCCAGACTCTTATCAGGTTCCTTTCTCAGTAGGGAGCCTGCTTCTCCCTCTCCCTTTGCCTGCTGCTCCCCCTGCTTGTGCTCTCTCTCTCTGTGTCAAATAAATAAATAAAATCTTTTAAAAAATTAATTAAAATTGCTAACTAACAAACTAGATTTATAAGTATATTATCTAGACCTGTGGTGTCCAATATGGTGGCCACCAACCACATGGGACTATCAAACATTTGTAATGTAGCTAGTCTGAATTGATATGTGCTCTAAGTATGAAATACACTTAACATTTAAAAAAACTCAGAATTTAAAATAGCTCATTCATAGTTTTTATATTGACTACATGTGAAAGGACAACATTTTGGTTAGATGGGATTAAATAAAATACAACATTAAAATTATTTTCGCCCTTTCAAATATAGCTACTAAAGTAACTAATTGTGGCTCATATTATATTCCTATTGGATAGCATGGTTCTAGAATTTTAGAGCTAATCACCAGGGGCACCAAAACCAAAAAATGTTGAATTAGATCTCTCTAGAGAGTAGGACAGGTGTGGCGTGAGGGAAAGATTTCATGTTTTCATTTTGGGCCCTTTTGTATGGTCCAAGTTTTTATTACCAAGTCCATCTATTATTCTTTAAGTAAACATTTGATAAAATACAAATAAAATATAATGTGCAGTAAATAAAGATTATGGGTGAACTGAAGGCAAAAATCAAAAGAACAAAGTGAGGACAATAATTTAAATAAAGTTCAAAAACAAAATACCTTTCAGGGCACCTGAGTGGCTCAGTGGATTAAGCATCTGGCTTCACCTCAGGTCATGATTCCAGGGCCCTGAGATCGAGCCCAGTGTCAGGCTCCCTGCTCAGCGGGGAGTCTGCTTCTCCTTCTCCCTCTGCCCCTCCCTCTGCTCATGGTCTGTCTCTCACTCTGCTCTCTCTCTCTCAAATAAACAGATAAGCTCTTGAAAAAAAAAAACAAACCAAAACAAACAAAATAACATACCTTTCCACATATAGGAAAGCAATGGCAGGTAATTAAAATTGGGAAGGGAGGTTAAAGTTATAAAATGTCTTAGGGCACCTGGGTGGCACAGCGGTTAAGCGTCTGCCTTCGGCTCAGGGCGTGATCCTGGCGTTGTGGGATCGAGCCCCACATCAGGCTCCTCTGCTCTGAGCCTGCTTCTTCCTCTCCCACTCCCCCTGCTTGTGTTCCCTCTCTTGCTGGCTGTCTCTATCTCTGTTGAATAAATAAATAAAATCTTTAAAAATAAAGTTATAAAATGTCTTAGAGTGATCAATAGTGCATTTTTTTTAAGCTTAAAACTCAATGTTAGGAATTGATGGTTTTCTGCAGATGAGATTAAACAATAAATGNCACTCCCCCTGCTTGTGTTCTCTCTCTCGCTGGCTGTCTCTATCTCTGTTGAATAAATAAATAAAATCTTTAGAAATAAAGTTATAAAATGTCTTATAGTGATCAATAGTGCATTTTTTAAGCTTAAAACTCAATGTTAGGAATTGATGGTTTTCTGCAGATGAGATTAAACAATAAATATAAAATAATTTTTTATTTGAATTGTATTGTACAGGTTTATATTGTACAATTACATTGTAACCATGCATTGTGATGGTTAATACAGGTGTTATTAGCTTAAATAATACATGTGTGCTCCAATTTAACAAAGAGAGAGAACAGGTTGTGTTTACTCGCCTTACTGAAGAAGCTTGTCCTTAACTGAAAGAAACAACAACGAACTTCAAAATCAAACACCTTTAAATATTATCTCATAAATTTGAACTCCTGATTTTACAAAGCTGTGGGAGAAGTAACAGTCAGGGGAAAAAATTCAAATTTTCTATTAAAATTGCAATTAAAGAACAGCTTTTTTTAGAGGAATACTTATAAAACTAACTTTACATAAACCATTTGATGAATGTGTATATTCAAAATTTCTCACATTATTTATATAAAATTAAATTAATTTTCATATTAATTAGAAAAAATACAAGTTTAGACTTTCCTTCCTGATAGTATCTTTTCAAAGGTCATACTAGGGAGGGAACTTCTCTCTTCCCTTAAGAATTTGTTCTATCAAAAATTCCTGTAAATTTTTCAATGGGGTGACAGAAATGTAACATCAATACAAATCAATTGTCTTTTGGATCATTGCTTTTAAATTTTCTCTACTGTATGATTTCACAAAAGAGAGAAATGTACCCCACTTTCACTTTTAATTGTCAGGGCGTGATCTGGAGTCCTGGGATCGAGCCCCACATCGGGCTCCTCTGCTGGGGAGCCTGCTTTTTCCTCTCCCATTACCCTNATACAAATCAATTGTCTTTTGGATCATTGCTTTTAAATTTTCTCTACTGTATGATTTCACAAAAGAGAGAAAGGTACCCCACTTTCACTTTTAATTGTCTTTAATTTCCCATTAGGACATCATTCCTTTGGCTAACACGTTGGTTTTTTAATTGATAGTTGCATGCCATGGCCAATGCTAACAGATATAATTTCCTGTCAGTGAGGTATTGATATCTGCTGGAAAAATTTTAATAAAAATATGGGGCTCCTGGGTGGCTCAGTCGTTAAGCGTCTGCCTTCGGCTCAGGGCGTGATCTGGAGTCCTGAGATCGAGCCCCACATCGGGCTCCTCTGCTGGGGAGCCTGCTTTTTCCTCTCCCATTACCCTTGCTTGTCTCTCTCTCACTGGCTGTCTCTCTCACTGGCTGTCTCTGTGTCAAATAAATAAATAAAATCTTTAAAAAAAATAAAAATAAAAATAATTTATTCTAAAGAATAGGTTTTGATAGGAAAAGGGAAAAAGGGAAAATGAGGCATTAGAGAACACCAAGAGATTTAAACAAAGGAAGCAAGACAGAAATGGTTGGGCTCCGAGAAAACTATAGCAAACACCACCTACTTTGCAGACTTAAAACTCAAGGTGGGGCGCCTGGGTGGCACAGCGGTTAAGCGTCTGCCTTTGGCTCAGGGCGTGATCCTGGCATTCTGGGATTGAGTCCCACATCAGGCTTCTCCGCTACGAGCCTGCTTCTTCCTCTCCCACTCCCCCTACTTGTGTTCCCTCTCTCGCTGGCTATCTCTCTGTCAAAAAAATGAATAAAATCTTAAAAAAAAAACAAAAAAACTCAAGGTGCCTGGCTAGTGTGAGACCCTGAGGACATAAATTGGGATTGTAGCCTTTCATGCCCTTTGTGTGAAAACTGCGATGATTTTAAATGTAGCCTGATCTCAGGCTCAAGACTAGAGGGATATGGGAAATTCTCTCATCCAACATGAAGATCTTGGGTTCTTATCCCAAAGTAGATTTAGGTAAAAATCAGTAGATCTAGGACAAGTTAAGGTGGAGAACAGTGCTTTAAGATATAAAGAGGTTTTCTGGGGCGCCTGGGTGGCACAGCGGTTGGGCGTCTGCCTTCGGCTCAGGGCGTGATCTCAGCGTTATGGGATCGAGCCCCACATCAGGCTCCTCCGCTGTGAGCCTGCTTCTTCCTCTCCCACTCCCCCTGCTTGTGTTCCCTCTCTCGCTGGCTGTCTCTCTATCCCTGTCAAATAAATAAATAAAATCTTAAAAAAAAAAAAAGATATGNTAGATCTAGGACAAGTTAAGGTGGAGAACAGTGCTTTAAGATATAAAGAGGTTTTCTAACATACATTTTTATTGATGGATAGGTTTATTTCTTTGTGCAAATGAGATCTTAGTTTGGACCACCAAACATCGCATTCAACTCTTCCTCCTAAAGTGCCCCCCCACAAATATATTTCCAGTCATTTAAAATACATTTTAAATCAGCAGCAATCAAGGTCTCAGTCGATTTAAAATGACTGCCGTGACTCCTGAAGCAAAATTATACATTTAATATCTCTTGCCTTTCAGATCAGCAAATCCCCAAAGACTAAAATGACTGCCGATTTAAAATGACTAAAATGACTGCCGTGACTCCTGAAGCAAAATTATACATTTAATATCTCTTGCCTTTCAGATCAGCAAATCCCCAAAGACTAGCTATAAATCTCTCTGCTTCCATCCCGTAATGACTTGGGCAGAAACATTCTGAATTAAATGATGCTGTGACGTGATTTATGTACATCTGGACTTTCAACCCAATGACTTCCCAGCACTCCATCAATCTTTATAAAGTCCTGGCAATATACTTGAAAAGAATTGCTATGCTGTGAGTTAAAAGCGAGCTCTGGGCTTTTGCCAATGTGACAAGATAAGAAGCTATGTGACCTGGCCCACACTGTGTAGCCGGAGCTGAAGGAGTGATTGCACTTTGGGCTCAGAAGCCCCCTGAGCTCTGCCGCTTGCCGTCTGCATTCAGCTGCCACAGCTTGACATGACTACTGCAGGGAGAGGGTGAGAGGAACTTCAATGCGGGGGCTTCTTTAATATTTCTTTCATGAGGTTAAGTTGAAGCTGCTGGAGCATGCTTGCATTTTTACCCTTTTAATTTATTCACATAGGCGCCTCCCTAAACCTATACAATATAATTCAATAAGTCTGAGGATTGTATTATTGTTCCCAATATTAGGTAACTCTTTCTGCCTATGAGGGGATTAAATCTTCCAGGGCCATGGACATCAGGTTTGGCTATGGAACTTGCTTTGGCCAATGAAATGTGGTCAGAAATGCTAGATGTGAGTTGTGAGTAAGAGCTCTAGGAGCTGTTGTGGGATTTCACCATCATTCTTTTCCCAGAGCCAGGGGGCTGGCAGGTCCCAGATGGAGACTGCTCTTTCAGCCTGAGTGGACTCCAGATGGAAGAGCCAAAGCCAACCTATGATTGGCATATAAAATGAGCAAGAAGAAAATTCTGTTATGAGATACTAAGGTCTGAGGGTAGAAGGTGTCTTTTGTTATTGTAACATAACTCAGTCTAAGCTGACTGATAAAATCAGTATACTTAATAGAAACTATAAGAACTGTCCAAACATGAATAAGCCAAAAAAAATCAGCAAATCTTTGGCCAATAAGAGTGCTGTCTTATTTCTTGAGGTTTCGATTTCTGCACTGCCGGCCTATCTTTTTTATTTGTCCTTTGGAAAATATTGGAGATTGGGCATGTCGCTTTTAGGAATGCTACATGCCTGAACCTGAAGGGATCTCGTACTCTTCCCTTTACTTAACAGAATGGAGGTAGGTCTGGATTCTCAAAGTGTAGAGATCTCTCTCTTAGCACTTATCCACTGATGGCAGCATTAAGCCAGCCACAGTAAACTTCTCAGATGAGAGCTAATATCTGGAAAGATTCCTGGGAGAGCAGAGAAACTCAATTTACTGGTCAAGTGCAGAGAAGTATCTCTGGTAGACCAGTTAGACTGGTACAGTCTAAATGGCACTTATTTTCAAGGGGGGGGGGTGTAATTTTTGACATGTCTTGGGTTGTCCAAATCAAAATGGAATATAATTTGGGGAACACCATCAGGCCATCAATCATTAAGATCTTAGTTCTAAATTCAATATCACCTTTAACAGACTATTATATAAACTTCAGTGCTCTTTTTGTCTTTAAAAATAACAATTGGGTGGTTGCACAAGTCAGCTTGCCGGGGTTTTAATTGCAGTGATGCTGATTACTAGTTGTATACTCTTGGGAAGCTACTTAAACTTTTCTGTACTTCAATGTCTTCTGTTAGGAAAGGAGGATGATAATACGACCTACCTCATATGGCCATTGCAAGGATTATACAAGTTAATAGGGGTAAAATGCTGAAATAGTTTTGTAAGTATTCAATTAATGTAAGCTAACATCATTAGCTATTTTACCTATCTCTAAAGGTTGCAAAGCTATGAGTTGAAAGAACTTTATAAAATTTATGAAGCATTATTTTTGCTGTTTCTTATTTCTCGCCTTGCTGTATAACATGACTTATTTTTCTTTGATTGTGATTCTTTTAAGGATAGCAATAATTTAGGATGCTTACTGGATTCATTTGATGAGACCAGTATCTCTTGTGAGACCACTGGAGTAAAAAATCATTTGTCTCCATAAATCAGTCTTAAAATGCATGCCAAATGTGGTAAAATCTCCACGATTTGGTTGATTATTTGTGTCAAATTTTTATCCCAAGGTGACTTCCTTTCTGCACTTGGGCCTCTTTTCAAACCATGAAGACTGATTTTAGGAAACTAACACTAAGATGATGAATCCCATCACAAAGAAAGAAAGAAAAAAATCCATTTTCCTTGCATAAAACAATGCTTGAAAGAGTCTTCATGATTTATTAACTACCTACATTGCCCTCTTTCCCTCCCCACGGCTAATGTTCCTTGTGAGAAGTATTTCAAATTTTACAAAACTTTATTGAAACTTGTCTGTCATTTTAGTTTAGAAAGTTAAAGAATTATTCATCCTAATCCGCTCCCCCAAATTACTGTGGAATCATTCTACTGAAAGTTGCAGAAATCAGATGCCCCCCAACACCCACCCTGGAGCTTTCCACTGCCTCTGTTTTCAAAGACCTCTGTCATGGTGTGTATTTACTTCTGCATGTTGGTTAAGATGTCTTTTCAAGTCAGGTGAGAAATACCAGAGGTCTATTGAAATTGACATCCTTCCTTAACAGCATGTGTATGAAATGGACATGTTGGCTATGGCATTGGCCTGGGACACAAAAATTGAACGATTCAACTCAGGGAGCTAATGAGAGGGTGATGGTTCAAGCGCGGACACGAATTAGGAGGAAATGACAAGGCACCTCTTGAAGAATTCAGAAGCTGAGGGTATGTTTTTGTCCTGTGTATTTTCTGGCAAATACTTTCCCACAGCCTGTTCTTCCTTTTGTCTTTTTCGGGGCATTGCACATAGCAATAGCACCACCTATTGGCCTAATCCATCCCCTCGCTTGCTGTCCTGAAGATTTTGCTAACTACTCCTGGGACAAGTATGGAGAATGCAGCTTATGATTTCGCTGTTATCACCCACCCCTTGTTTTCAGCTGAGCAGCTTTGTTATACAGCAGCTTTGCTGTTAGTTCAATAGCTCACGGCTATTAAAAAAAATTTTAAGATAAGCCATTTCTTAGCTCCTAAACTTTTTTGAAATTGTAAATTGTGGAAGTACCTTAAGTAACAGATTCTTTCGTTTTTCTGTTACAGTCAGTATAGGGTGACTCAATGAGCCATCCTGGGACGCACATAAAGTTAACTGCTTAATAACACTGGCATCAGAAACCAGGGATGTACTGTATGGTGACTAACATAATAAAAAAANGGCCAATGAAATGTGGTCAGAAATGCTAGATGTGAGTTGTGAGTAAGAGCTCTAGGAGCTGTTGTGGGATTTCACCATCATTCTTTTCCCAGAGCCAGGGGGCTGGCAGGTCCCAGATGGAGACTGCTCTTTCAGCCTGAGTGGACTCCAGATGGAAGAGCCAAAGCCAACCTATGATTGGCATATAAAATGAGCAAGAAGAAAATTCTGTTATGAGATACTAAGGTCTGAGGGTAGAAGGTGTCTTTTGTTATTGTAACATAACTCAGTCTAAGCTGACTGATAAAATCAGTATACTTAATAGAAACTATAAGAACTGTCCAAACATGAATAAGCCAAAAAAAATCAGCAAATCTTTGGCCAATAAGAGTGCTGTCTTATTTCTTGAGGTTTCGATTTCTGCACTGCCGGCCTATCTTTTTTATTTGTCCTTTGGAAAATATTGGAGATTGGGCATGTCGCTTTTAGGAATGCTACATGCCTGAACCTGAAGGGATCTCGTACTCTTCCCTTTGCTTAACAGAATGGAGGTAGGTCTGGATTCTCAAAGTGTAGAGATCTCTCTCTTAGCACTTATCCACTGATGGCAGCATTAAGCCAGCCACAGTAAACTTCTCAGATGAGAGCTAATATCTGGAAAGATTCCTGGGAGAGCAGAGAAACTCAATTTACTGGTCAAGTGCAGAGAAGTATCTCTGGTAGACCAGTTAGACTGGTACAGTCTAAATGGCACTTATTTTCAAGGGGGGGGGGTGTAATTTTTGACATGTCTTGGGTTGTCCAAATCAAAATGGAATATAATTTGGGGAACACCATCAGGCCATCAATCATTAAGATCTTAGTTCTAAATTCAATATCACCTTTAACAGACTATTATATAAACTTCAGTGCTCTTTTTGTCTTTAAAAATAACAATTGGGTGGTTGCACAAGTCAGCTTGCCGGGGTTTTAATTGCAGTGATGCTGATTACTAGTTGTATACTCTTGGGAAGCTACTTAAACTTTTCTGTACTTCAATGTCTTCTGTTAGGAAAGGAGGATGATAATACGACCTACCTCATATGGCCATTGCAAGGATTATACAAGTTAATAGGGGTAAAATGCTGAAATAGTTTTGTAAGTATTCAATTAATGTAAGCTAACATCATTAGCTATTTTACCTATCTCTAAAGGTTGCAAGGCTATGAGTTGAAAGAACTTTATAAAATTTATGAAGCATTATTTTTGCTGTTTCTTATTTCTCGCCTTGCTGTATAACATGACTTATTTTTCTTTGATTGTGATTCTTTTAAGGATAGCAATAATTTAGGATGCTTACTGGATTCATTTGATGAGACCAGTATCTCTTGTGAGACCACTGGAGTAAAAAATCATTTGTCTCCATAAATCAGTCTTAAAATGCATGCCAAATGTGGTAAAATCTCCACGATTTGGTTGATTATTTGTGTCAAATTTTTATCCCAAGGTGACTTCCTTTCTGCACTTGGGCCTCTTTTCAAACCATGAAGACTGATTTTAGGAAACTAACACTAAGATGATGAATCCCATCACAAAGAAAGAAAGAAAAAAATCCATTTTCCTTGCATAAAACAATGCTTGAAAGAGTCTTCATGATTTATTAACTACCTACATTGCCCTCTTTCCCTCCCCACGGCTAATGTTCCTTGTGAGAAGTATTTCAAATTTTACAAAACTTTATTGAAACTTGTCTGTCATTTTAGTTTAGAAAGTTAAAGAATTATTCATCCTAATCCGCTCCCCCAAATTACTGTGGAATCATTCTACTGAAAGTTGCAGAAATCAGATGCCCCCCAACACCCACCCTGGAGCTTTCCACTGCCTCTGTTTTCAAAGACCTCTGTCATGGTGTGTATTTACTTCTGCATGTTGGTTAAGATGTCTTTTCAAGTCAGGTGAGAAATACCAGATGTCTATTGAAATTGACATCCTTCCTTAACAGCATGTGTTATGAAATGGACATGTTGGCTATGGCATTGGCCTGGGACACAAAAATTGAACGATTCAACTCAGGGAGCTAATGAGAGGGTGATGGTTCAAGCGCGGACACGAATTAGGAGGAAATGACAAGGCACCTCTTGAAGAATTCAGAAGCTGAGGGTATGTTTTTGTCCTGTGTATTTTCTGGCAAATACTTTCCCACAGCCTGTTCTTCCTTTTGTCTTTTTCGGGGCATTGCACATAGCAATAGCACCACCTATTGGCCTAATCCATCCCCTCGCTTGCTGTCCTGAAGATTTTGCTAACTACTCCTGGGACAAGTATGGAGAATGCAGCTTATGATTTCGCTGTTATCACCCACCCCTTGTTTTCAGCTGAGCAGCTTTGTTATACAGCAGCTTTGCTGTTAGTTCAATAGCTCATGGCTATTAAAAAAAAATTTTAAGATAAGCCATTTCTTAGCTCCTAAACTTTTTTGAAATTGTAAATTGTGGAAGTACCTTAAGTAACAGATTCTTTCGTTTTTCTGTTACAGTCAGTATAGGGTGACTCAATGAGCCATCCTGGGACGCACATAAAGTTAACTGCTTAATAACACTGGCATCAGAAACCAGGGATGTACTGTATGGTGACTAACATAATAAAAAAAATTAAAATAAAAAAATAACACAGGCTAATTAACCCAATTCAAATTTATGTCCTTAACCTCAAGTATTGTTTTTGCTTGTAAGAACAGGCATAATAAACTTAGAGTTATGAGTTCCTATTAACTTCCTGTCNCTCTGTCATGGTGTGTATTTACTTCTGCATGTTGGTTAAGATGTCTTTTCAAGTCAGGTGAGAAATACCAGATGTCTATTGAAATTGACATCCTTCCTTAACAGCATGTGTTATGAAATGGACATGTTGGCTATGGCATTGGCCTGGGACACAAAAATTGAACGATTCAACTCAGGGAGCTAATGAGAGGGTGATGGTTCAAGCGCGGACACGAATTAGGAGGAAATGACAAGGCACCTCTTGAAGAATTCAGAAGCTGAGGGTATGTTTTTGTCCTGTGTATTTTCTGGCAAATACTTTCCCACAGCCTGTTCTTCCTTTTGTCTTTTTCGGGGCATTGCACATAGCAATAGCACCACCTATTGGCCTAATCCATCCCCTCGCTTGCTGTCCTGAAGATTTTGCTAACTACTCCTGGGACAAGTATGGAGAATGCAGCTTATGATTTCGCTGTTATCACCCACCCCTTGTTTTCAGCTGAGCAGCTTTGTTATACAGCAGCTTTGCTGTTAGTTCAATAGCTCACGGCTATTAAAAAAAATTTTAAGATAAGCCATTTCTTAGCTCCTAAACTTTTTTGAAATTGTAAATTGTGGAAGTACCTTAAGTAACAGATTCTTTCGTTTTTCTGTTACAGTCAGTATAGGGTGACTCAATGAGCCATCCTGGGACGCACATAAAGTTAACTGCTTAATAACACTGGCATCAGAAACCAGGGATGTACTGTATGGTGACTAACATAATAAAAAAAATTAAAATAAAAAAATAACACAGGCTAATTAACCCAATTCAAATTTATGTCCTTAACCTCAAGTATTGTTTTTGCTTGTAAGAACAGGCATAATAAACTTAGAGTTATGAGTTCCTATTAACTTCCTGTCTAAATGGCGCTAGAGAGTGTCCTAAGTGCGCCTACGCAGAGAATCTTAGAAGAGCTTTATGAAGAAATTACTCATAAGGGTAAAGATCCTGCTTGCAGAAAGCATGGAAATTCTCTTTTATTCCTATTTTTGTTAAATTGTGCAATTGATTGACCAGACTACATAGGTAAGTCAAGACTGCTTTAAAGCCGGATGTAAAGATCCCCGACTGAGATTGACTTCGAAAGAAATAATCACAGAGAGTGCTCATAGTCTCCCCACAGCTTCCTGATGTTTGGCTCCATAAAAGCAAAAGACTTTCCCACAATAAGGAGCTAAAAAATATTTGAAAAACAAGGGAAGAGAAGAAGGAATAAGTACAAGGCCTGTCAAGCCATAGTGCATGTACGTCAAGCCCAAAGCAGAGCCTGAGAAGGGGATCTGTTTTCTTCAGGAAAACCCCATGATGAAGGGGGTGCAGCAGGATAGCAAGGATGTGACTGTAAGTAAGGGCTAGTCTCACCCCCATCCCATGGCTGAGCTCTGGAGTAGAAGCCACGTCACAACTGTGTATCCCGTATTGGTCAGTCATTGGCTGTAATTTTGTCCCTGGTTGCATAGGGGTAGACATAACTTCCCTGGCAAGAAATCTCTTACAAGAGCTGAGGGCAATTCTCTGGAGAAGGAGCAGCTGGGAACCATTAGTACCTTAGTATCTAATATTCATAGCAATTGGGAAACGGGCAATCTGGCTTCTCGGGGGCATCTGGGTTAAAGGGCTTCTGGGTGGGACTCTAAAATTGTGCTCCCACAGTGCACACTTTTGGTCTTAGTTTTATGTTTAAACGTATTCAAATTCACCATCAGTCATTTTCTTTAACTTTTCTTTTCCTGGGTTCTTTATTTTTATTCAACTCTGAGTTGACTGGAATTCATCCTCAAGAATTTCCTTTTCCCAAATAGAATTCATGGGCACGATGGCTTGTATACTTGAAATGTTGGTTTTGTCTTTACACTTGAAGGACAATTTGAGGGGGGTATAAAATTCTTGAGTCCCAACTTTTCTTCTCAGTAGTTATAAATAGTACTTCAGTCTTCTGTTGTTATTTCCAGAGAAAAGTATGAGATAAACTAACTTTTCTTTTGCGTGTCCTTTACCTTTCCAGCCTGTGATTCCCACATGATTTTTTTACCCTTAAACTTCTGAAATTTCACCAGCATATATGTTGATTTCTATGGTAGGCAGAGTAATGCTCCCCACTCCTATGCCAAAAGATGCCCACACCTGAGTCCCTGGAACCCTGTCATTTTATATGGGAAAGGATCCTAGTAAATGCAATTAAGGATCTTGAGATGATGAGATTATCCTAGATTATCCAAGTGAATCCAATTTAATCTTCAAAAATCAGAGAAGAATGTGTGAGGATGGAAACTGAGTCAGAAATTTGAAGCCACTACACTGCTGGCTTTGAAAATGAAAGAAGGGGCCATGAACCAAATAATTCAGGCATCCTCTAAAAGCTGGAAAAGGCAAGGAAATGATTCTCCCTTAGAGCCTCCAGAAAGAATGCAGCCCTACAGACACCTTGATTTTAGGTCAGTGAAGCCCATTTTGGACATTTGACTTCCAGAACTCTAAGATAATGAGTTTGTGTTGTTTTAAGGGGCTAAGGTTGGGATAATTTGTTACAGCAGCAATAGGAAACTAACCAGTGTCAACCATTACATCATCTCCTGTGTATGTCTTCCACATCTATCAGCTCCCCTACAATCATTTTCTTTGTTCTTTTTCGTTTTGTTTTATATGAAATTCTCAAACCTGACCATCATGATCCCAATCACATTTTTAGTACTGATGTTTCAACATTTGTTACTACTAATATGCCCTTCGTTTCAATAACGCTTTTATATTTCTATCCCATTTTTTCCTTAGAGTCAGCCAGTTAATTTTTCATCTCCTGTTGTCTTGCAATATCCTGGAACTTGTGCATATTTTAGTTGATTCCAGGCTGTTTTTTCTTTTTCTTTTTCTTTTCTTTCTTTCTTTTTTGAGTGGTCATGGTACATGTCATCTCTTTTAAAATATGGAGAACTATATGTCTCCCTGGGAGTCCTCTTGCAGGGTATTTTTTTATCTACTTTTTTTTACTTATGTTCTTTCATTCCGTCATTTTTATTTGGTAATATTTATCAAGAGGTGTCACACTTTGTTAAATTAGTATTTGTTAAGTGGAGCTCAGGGTGTCTATGATAAGCTGTTCAACAAGAGGCCACAAGAAAAATTGAAATAGAGAAGTTTGTTATTCAGAGGCCCTGGACGAAGGGCACAACATACTTTCGGGAGCCTCGAGTGGTGAGATCAAGGCAGGGTGCAGAAAAAGAGCAAGGCAGGACCTGGGGCACATGCCTTTATTAGGATCTGCGGGTGGAGTGATTTAAGGTTTCCAGGCTAAGGCTGGATTGGTTAACTCAAACCCAAAGAACAGGTTTTTATCTAAGGGACAACAAGGCATACCAGTGCTAGGAGGCAAGGCAGACTGTTGATCACAAGGACTGTGGGGAAATTACATCCGGAGTTTGCATTTGCTTGTAATAACTGTGAGCACTGCTATCTAGGGCATGTGCCTGCATGAGGGGTTAGTGTCCATTTAAGGTCGCTGGAGGCCACCTGACCAAACAAAATGGATGCTGAGGTAGCAATGGCCTGGAGTAATGTAGTTAAACTCTGCGAACTGATCTCAAGCTGGTCCCTAACTCTCGTTTTGAACAGAGATGGCTATGTGATGGATAATACTGTACGGGAGGGAGGAAGAAGTGCTCTGGAACAGTCTGAGGTTCTACTGAGATCTGGTTTTTCCAGCATCCTCTCAAGAAACATATTTGTCCTTGGACCTTACAAGTATATCCCGCAACTAAATTCCTGAAATCTGATTTCTCATTGGAAATTAACACTCTCTTCCTTTAGCATTGCAAGCAGAGTTCTGCATATGGTATCACGACTGTGGTAACACATTGTCATTTTAGTGCAGATTTGGTAGTTTGGGGCGTTGTATTTCTTAGTCTATGATTTGAGGTTGTAGGTCCTTTTCTCTTTTCTTTATTTTTACATTTTTTAAAGTTTGTTTGTTTATTTACTTAAGTAATCTCTACACCCACTGTGGGGCTCAAAATCACAACCTCAAGATGAAGAGTTGCATGCTCTTCTGACTGAGGCAGCCAGGCATCTCTCTTTATCTATTTTTTTACATTTTAAAAACTAGGTATGTAATTCACATATCATAAAATTCACCTTTTAAAGTTTAGTGGAGTTGGGTTGTGTGGGTTTTTTTTTTTTTTTGTATATTCATGATACTGTATAACCATCACCACTATCTTATTCCAGAACATTCTATTGCCTCCCCGAAAAACTTTATACCTGTCAGTGGTCACTCACCTTACATTCTTCCCCCAAGTCCCTGAAAACCACTACTCAACTATCTCTATGGATTTGCTTATTCTGTACATTTCATAGAAGTGGAATCTTACAATATGTGATTTTCTATGTCTGGCTTCTTTCACTTCGCCTCTTTTCATGGATCATTCATGCTACAGCATGAATCAGTACTTTATCTTTATTGCCAAATAATACTTCATCGTGTGGTATACCACGTTATTCCTCCACTAATTTTCTGATGGACGTTTGGGTTGTTTCCACTTTTTGGCTGTTATGAGTAGTGATGCTATGAACTTAGTGTGCAAAATTTTATATAGACATGTTTGCAGTTTTGTGGGCTACTCTTTTCTCTTTATAGATGGAATGTTTCTCTCTCTGTTTATTATTATTTTTCTGGTGTGTTTCAAGAGAGAAGTGAAATAAAAATGCTTTTACTCTTCCATTCTTAATCAGAAATACTCTTATCTAAACCACAGATATGAAAACTGTAGTCCAAAGAACTTACATAAATTGCTCAGGGGCACCAGATTGTTAACAATATTCCTGAGAATAGAGGTCTCTTTGACTTTATGAGGGCACTTTATCCCCATTTTCCCTTCTGTTTCCACAACACCTTGATTCCTTTTTATCCCCTTAATTCTTTGGTTAGCTATTGCTGCATAATAACATACCTCAGTGCTTAGTGATGTAAAACATCAGCCATTTATCAATTCTCATGAGTCTTCAGGTCAACTGGGTGGTTCTGCCCATTTGAGCTGGGTTCAGTGGGGCTCCCTCATTCATCTTGGTCAGCTGCTGGTCTGTGAGGTAGTTTATTGATTGTTGCTGTACTCTTTGACACATTGGGGATCTTGGCTGGGATGATTTATCACTGCTTCTCATGGCCTCTCATCCTCCAGGGCACTAGCCTGGACTTGTTCTCATGGCAAAGGCAGGGCTCCAAAACAGAGAAAAAAGTACACGAGTTTTCTTGAGGCTCAGATCTGGCACACTATAACTTCCCTTATACTATATTGGCCCAAAGAAAGTAGAAGGTCAGGCCCAGATTCAAGGGTGGAAGCAATAGCATCCACCTCCCCCAGGGAAGGGTTGTAAGCTCACACTGCAAGGGTGTGGATTCAGGGGTGGCGGGGGGGGG
>NC_048230.1:80019882-80091728 GCF_002007445.2 Ailuropoda melanoleuca | reverse complement strand
GGGGGGGCGGGAGGGATCAAGGTCCATTTTGCAATCACTCTACCACCATCTTGCACTAAGAATTATTTATTTATTTTTTATTAAAGATTTTATTTATTTATTTGACAGAGAGACAGCCAGCGAGAGAGGGAACACAAGCAGGGAGAATGGGAGAGGAAGAAGCAGGCTCCCAGTGGAGGAGCCTGATGCGGGGCTGGATCCCAGGGCCAAAGGCAGATGCTTAACTACTGAGCCACCCAGGCGCCCCTAAGAATTACCTTTTAATGATTATATAAAAGTTGCCAAGGAAGTGACAGAAAATAGTTCAGAGAAATATAAAATTAACACTGGGAATATACTTCTTACTGGAGTAAGGTACCTATGCAGGGCTTTCTATAAACATTCTCTTCGAGACATACCAGTATGCGTGCTGTCTTCAAATCTACCCCTCACTCTCCCGATCTCCATCCCTGTTTTGGTGGTGACTGATCTACAGCATAGACTTTCTGCCTTTCCAAATGTTTCTCGTGCTTCGAGGGCCAGCTTCAGACTCTCATTAGCATCCAGTGTTCCTTTTATAACACATTCATATAATAAATGTACTTGTCTGCCCACCACATCCTGCTCCAGTGGACTGAAGACTCCTTGAGAACAGAGCTATTGCCTAATGCAACTTCGAATCATCTAGCCCAGTGCCTAGCACATAGAAGCAGTGTAATAACTATTTGTGGAATTTATAAACGAATGGATGAAGCCCTCACTGACCTCTTCAGCACATCGTGATTTTTCTCCTATGATTCATTTTATGAATTGTCTTTATCAATCCCTACATACTTTTCTCTTTGATATGTTGTACCATATATGCAGATGTATACATATACATACATACATAATAAACACATATGCCTTTGTGTATATATACACATGAATACATATGTATACACACATATTTTTATGTCTTGTGTGGTTATTTAATTATTCAGTTGCTGTTTAGCTGAATTAACTACCTTATTTATGATGAGATATTTTTTTATTAAAGTATAGTTGACATGCAATATCTTATTAATCTTAGGTATACAACCTAGTGATTCACCATTTACATACATAAAAAAATGCTCACCATGATAAGTCTAGTTACGATCTGTCACAATATAGTTATTACAATATTATTGACTATATTCTCTAGTGTTGTGGCCTACCAATCAGTAAGGATACATAAGTCTTTGCAAGATGAGTAATTGAGGATCAGAGAGCTTAAGAAACTTGCTCAAACTTTACTGCTGCGTAGTGGTGGACCTAGCTTTCAATTCTAGGTCTGTTGAACATGAAGCCATTTTATGTTTTCATTAAAAAACCTTCAAAAGACTCGCCTTATAACTAGAAGTTGGCACCTTCTGATTTCCAGTGATAGGATAAATAAGTTTTGGAAGTGTAATGTATAGCATGATGACTACAGTTAACATTGATGTGTGGTACATTTGAAAATTACTTAGAGACTGGGATGTCTGGGTGGCTCAGTCAGTTAAGTGTCTGCCTTCAGCTCAGGTCATGATCCCAGGGTCCTGGGATTGAGTCCTGCATCAGGCTCCCTGCTCAGTGGGAAGCCTGCTTCTCCCTCTGCCTGCTGCTGTGCTCTCTCATTCTCTCTCTGACAAATAAATAAATAAAATCTTAAAAAAAAAAAAAGAAAAATGCTGTGAGACTAAACCCTAAAAGTTGTTACCACAAGAAAACCTATATAAGGTGGTGTTAACTAAGCTTATTGTGGTAATCATTTTGCGATATACGGATGGCAAGTCATTACACTGTACCCCTTAAACTTATACAATGATTATGTCAATTATATCTCAATGAAACTACAAGAAAAAAAACCCCAATATTATTGACAGTATTCCCTATGCTGTACTTTACATCCCTGTGATTTATTTAGATTATAACTAACTCTAACTCCTTATTTATATTCAACTTTTTCTAAAAAGAATTTGAGGGGACATATTTTTCAGAGATACAAAATAGGTCATTATGAGTAAATATTGAAAAGAATGGAGGAACAATGTTAGGGTTCTAGAAACCTGATTTTTTGAAGTTGCCTTAGCAATTATGGTAAATAGGAAAGCAAAACTAGAGACATCATTTTCAGAGAACATTTTAGGAGGACTTTATATAGCTTCTTACATGAGGAATGTCACAGAATATTATAGATGTCATCTATAAATGTAGTTTTGTAGCATAAGCAAAAACGTGACTATTTCTCATATTGACCCTCAATTAAACCTAAAGTATTAATCCATAGCTTAAAGACGGCTTTTCTGTGGAAAGCTAAACTAGTTTAGGAGGGTTTCTTTCTGTGGTATGCCAACTCAACGTGATAGCGTTTTAAGAATATAAGCTAAGAAGAAATTTCAGATTAAATTTGCCCTCCAGTTTCTGCTATGTTGCCTGCTATTGGAATGTTTCCAAGATCAACATACTTGACACTGAACTCCCTAAAACAAGCCAGAAATGCAGGTTTTCAACACTAACTAAAATGTGATCTGCGATAAAGTTTAGATACAGATTACCAGGAGATAATACTGGTATATTTTCATGAAAACAAATTTCATGATACAGGCTCACCATAGAATACAAGAGAGTCAAGGAAATGTTTCCAATGTATATTTAACCAGGTTGTCTCCTCTCATGTCTAAATCACATATTCCTTAAGAGAAATGTTTATTCTTATATTTAAATTTATTTATATTTTCCATAATTTAATAACGCGGTCAATTAATCAATGTTTAACGAATGAATGAAGACATCAGGAAGTAGGATTTTGCCAGAATGGAGCCACAGAGATCTATGGTATTAGGAAGATAAATGTGTTGGTTATTTTCTTACTCCCCATCCTTTCTCAGCTTTCTCCCCTCTGCTCTGTGTCTCAGGAGGCTGATCATTCTAGATTACATCAGCTGCTTCTCTTGTCATATGGTGCTTTTCTGAATTTGACCAATGGGAAGCTCTGCCAGAGATCATGGGGAGAAAAGAGCTCAGAGCATTTCTTTCCTACTCTCTGTTGCCTTTAGTTTTTCCGTTCTGGAAATGGCTGAGTCCATCAATAATTATAGGGCTTACCCATCTTCCATGGCTGTATCAGTAACATCATCAATGCCCCACATACTTTCAAACCTATGGATGATAGCAGCTTCTCATTGTTACCAGTCTCTGCATGCTTCATCCTTCCTTTTGGTTCTTTTAATGCTGCCCACACCTCTGTAAATAGTCTTTTTGTTGAGTCGTCTGGAAAAAGGTGCTGTTTCCTTGTAGAGCTTTGATTAAAATAGTAGGAGATATTACATTATAATCAAACAGGAGTTTGCAATAGATTATTTGTAAGTAAAGGGAAATAGTGATGAAGTTAGATATTATTTTAAGATTATGTAACTTTATTGTCTATCCAGAAAATGAAATTAGATCTCAGAATATTTGCTTGACCACCATAGAGGTGAAATGTGAGTGGAAGGCAAGATTGAGGTATCACAATGAAAAGATTGGTAGCAATAAAGATGCAAGTCAGCCCCAACATGGGTGTGAGCCGGTGTGCGTGTGTGTGTGTGTGAATCAGATTAGGTGAAGGGGCTAGAAAATCTGGATATTCGTTTTCCCACAGAATATGTTTGAGTATGCCACTGAATTTTAATGTTTAAATCAGGATAAGAAACCATATGAAACACTTTTTAAACTTCATAATTAGTGACAAGAGATTAAATGGTAAAGACTCAAGGAGAATTAACTGGCAAGATGGTGGCCACAAGGGGGAAGCTTGTTTTTTTCAGCAGCCAGCATATACCCACTTTTTCCTCTCTCCCAGGACCTGCCACTACCAAGGCTATCAAGACCATCACTTAGAAGAACTATGAAGTAAACAAATTTTTCCTTATAACTCTGCAACTTCATCTTCAAAGTGTGATTTAATCAACAGAGCAAGTTAATTTAGGACTAGAGAAAAAGGTCTTAACCTAAAACCACCAGCAACTCTTTGATAGAGTCCAGACTTTTTCCGGGTGCTCTGCTTCCCCTTTTCATTAATATTCCTTTCTTCCCAAGGTTCTGGTTAAGATTAAATGACATGATGTTACAGGAAAGCCCCCAACACTGTTCTTGGGCCAGAGAGGGCAGCCAGTCATTTTATTTGTTTCATCTGTTGTGAGGGACCATGGCAGACAGCCTGAGGACACAGAGCTGAGTTTGAATTTAGCCTCTGCCGTATTTGTTATGAGTTCTTGAGAACGTTACTTCACTTCTCAGAGTTTCAGCTCCTCATCAGAAAAATGCAAGATCCTTACACACCAGTGTGAGAGGATATGTAACCTACATGTAATAAACACTGTGCCCCTCTGAGCCTGCTGACCTCATCAGGGTAATTCTGATGCCACTGGATCGTTGACTAGGAATAAGTGAGATAATACATGTGAGCTGCCAGGCAATCTCAGTGTATGCTCATCTTAACCCTTCCCCCAACCCTTGATTGTGGTCAAGAGTAAAAGGGACCGGCCATAGAGAAGACAGCAGTGGGAGGGGAGCCTCCTGCCTAATGAAATTGAGTATGGTAAGCCCACCAGACTAAGTGACATTTCATTTGGCCCTTAAAAAGCAAAAAGTTTTGCAAGTGGACATGGGTAAAAGTATAGGCAGAAAGATGGAGAACATACACGAACATATTTCAAACTGACTACCATCTAGGGTCCTTTTTGAGAAATAGGAGAACTATCTGAGGATGATGGCTGAAGCCAAACTGTGGGTGTCGAACTTGAATAGTAGGCAAAAATAGGATTTTCTTCATTAAAGAAAGAGCCATGGAGACCTCTTAAGAAGTTCAAAGGTACGACTATGTTAGATATAGGCAGGAAGTCAGATGTGAAGGATCATAGGTACTTGACATTTTGAATGAAGTCACTCAGTTCATTTATTTTTTTTAAAAGATTTTATTATTTATTTATTTATTTATTTAAGAGAGAGATAGAGAGAGAGAGATGGCAGAGAACAGAGGGAGACTGAGAGGAAGGAGCAGACTCCCCGCTGAGCAGAAAGCCCGACATGGGACTCAATCCCAGGACCCTGAGATCATGACTGGAGCCGAAGGCATATGCTTAACTGATCGAGCCACCCAGGCGCCCCCACTCAGTTCATTTATTGAAATGGGAGAGTAGTGAGTTGCACCCTTCTGAGTCTCATAAACACAAGTAAGATGAGTAGGGTGGGTGGTGGGGAGAGGCCAGCATGGAAAGGGACATCAGAGTGACTTAGCAATATGTCATAGAAAACATTCTATAGATTGTTTTGCATGTTCTTCTCCATTTGCCTACCTTCTTCTCCAACCAAACCCATTTTCTTCCTTCTCCACCCTTGCTGTGTGCCCTGAGGGGAAGGGTAATGATTCCTATGGACTTCCTGGCCCAGACTCCATTATTTTCTGGCTTTTGGTTAGATCTTGGAGACAGCAGTAAGACACAGGATAGTAGAAGAAAGAGAGACGTCAGAGTATCCTTTCCTCTGGCTCCCTCCCTAATTTTGCTACATTTATGGCAATGGTGGCCAACAGGCCCATACACTCATTAGGCTCCCTTAAAACCACTTCCAACCTTTGCCCTTTAGGCCTAGATCCAAGGTGGCAACAGCTTCCCACCATGGCTAGCCCTCTGGACACTGTAACCTCCCTGTGGATTCCCTTGACCCCACCCACACCCCTGGAAGCAGTCTGTTTAAAATCTCTTGAACAATTGGCATTGGGTTCTTTTCCCAGCAGGATCTTCAACGATACAGCTGCCAACCCCCAATCTATAATTTCCCCTGAAATATCACCCTGATTAACAAGATTTGAGAAAGTCTCCGGGGCCCTCTGTATCCCGCCACTGCATTAGTGCCGGGACATACAGCTATTCAAGAGGTTTTGCATTCAGCACCAATTATTCCCATTCATTTTCACTTCCTTTGGTCTTGGCTAATTTAGTCAATGGTTCCACCATTCACCCAGTTGTTCAAAGCCAAAGGAATCATATTTGATTGTTCTGTTTCTCCCACCTGCTGTCCAGTCTATCATAAAGTCCTGTCACTTCTTTCTCCAAAGTATGTCTGCATCTGTCCATTTCTGCTCATCTCCATGGCTAACAACTTAGCCTGAGCTTCCATCATCTCTAACCTGGATGGTTTCAATGGCCTCTTCACAGTTCTGCCTACTTCTTCCTT
Source organism: Ailuropoda melanoleuca (assembly GCF_002007445.2). Taxonomy (NCBI): domain Eukaryota; kingdom Metazoa; phylum Chordata; class Mammalia; order Carnivora; family Ursidae; genus Ailuropoda; species Ailuropoda melanoleuca. Next base: position 80,085,527 of record NC_048230.1, on the reverse strand, counting down.
CCAAGTCATTTTTCGCCCGGCAGCTAGAGTGACATACCTAGCAAATAAATCAGACTCCATCCCTCCTCTGCACCATCTAAAGCCTTATATTGCTCTTAGATCCACATCAAAGTCTAAAAGTCTAAAAGTTCCCGTGACATTTCTTCTCTTCTTGCCTTTTTCTTACTGGGATTCAACCACCCAGGCTTTCATTCCTTCCTTAGGACAGTCTATCCTTGTGTCCTCAGGACATTTGCACTTGCTGCTTTCTCTTCCAAAATCCCCACCCACAGTTTGTGCAGGGTTGGTTTGTTGGTTCCTTCTTGTCATTCAAATTTCCACTTAAATGTCACCTCCTCAGGGAGTCTCTCCTTGATTATAGGAAAGACTGCTCCTTTGCTGTGACTATCACACTATGTGTTTATTTTCTTTACTGTCTGGAATCTCATGGATGCATTCCGAAATGTCTTTGTTCTTTTATTAGTTTATTTCCAGTCTCCCCCAGTTCCTCTGGAATAAAAACTGCAGCTGAAGTCTTAGTCTTATTCACCATTGTACCAGCAGTGCCTAGAAGAGGACCTAGACAAAATAAATGACCTATAAATATTAGTTGAATGAGGGAATGAGCAAACATTCTATATATTAGTGGGGGAAAGGAAAAAGGCAAAGAGATACTCTTTTCATTTATCTGATGGGGAAAATTTTTTAAGTTTGCTAAAACCAAGCTTGGCAAAGTATTGAAGAAAGTGGAACTTTCAAGCATTACCCTGAGAATGTCAAATGGTACACTCATTTTAGAGAGCAATTTTACAGCATAAAATTGAAAATGTGTTTAACATTTGACTCAAGAATTCCACTTATAAGAAGCCACATTAACTTGCATATTCACAGAAGCAGATGTTATGAGAGTGGTTATTGCAATATTTTCATATTCATAGAAAAATTAAGCCCTCTAAATGTCTATCAATGGAGGAATAAATAAAATGTGACATATTTATATACTAATACTACATAGCAGCCAAAAGGAGTGCCTGTTATGTGTATGTGCGTAAATGTATAAATATTTAAAAATCAAAAGGCTGTATCTCCAAAATATAATTTAAAGTAAAAAAAGGAAAGATGCATTAACATAAATGTAAATAAAACACACGTATATTCTATTCTAGTTTTTGTTCATGGAGTGAAAAGAAACCCACCATTGACTATTGTTACCTTTGGGGAGGGGGTTAGGGAATGGGACCTAGGGGATGGAAAGAGACAGTGGAATGTTTTATTTGTTTCTCAAAGTAAGCGTACCAAATATTAACAATTGCTAATTCTGGATGATGACCATATGAGTGTTTTGTCCTGTTTTTAAAATCATATTCAGTAACTTTTAATTTGTAAAATTAAAAAAATCAAATAACAAAAGTGAAGTCAATTCTTTGGAAGCAGATAGAAAAAAACAAGAAAAAAGTAGAATCTGAGACAGGCTGCTGACTGGGCATTGATGGGGGGATGGGAAGGGGGTGCTATTAGGATCTGAGCCCCTCTGCTCTCTGCACCAGTGCACCCATCAGCCTCTGCTACAGGAGTTGGCTGCAAACAGCTCACGGTTGTCCTCTCCTCTGGACAAGAGCCTCATCCTGCAGGAGACCTGAGGTCCAACTTTACTCAGTTGTTCCACTCTTCTCAAGGCCTGAGTGAATGGCTATTGGTACAACAGCCAGTATGTCCATGGGCATTGTTATATCAAATATTTTACTGTCTTCTAGCAGTTAAGATAATATCCATGCGCCTTTCATGAAAAAGAAAAAAATCTAACCCAGTTAATTTGGGGTGTGTGTGTGTGTACACAGAAAGTTGTCCAAAATGATTAAAAATAAATCCTAAGCCCAAGAAGGTAAGATTCCCTATTTTTATCCTATGTCGCCATCTCAATTGGCTGAGCTCCTTCATATGAAACAAACACACCATGCCAGACTTAGAACAGTAAAAGTACAGAATGCCACGAACCAGGAGATGTCAGCACACTCAATGATGTGAATTTATTCCCCCTAAAATTGGAGAGTAATCCCCTGATGATCCACAGACATAAGATCTGAAATCTGAAAGGAGCTGGGCCCTGTATGTGAGGGAAGCTGAGTGGACTGCATAGTAGAGAAGGCTGCGTCTGCCAGAGACACACGCTGCTGCCCAGATCACGTTGCCAAGGGCAGGCCCAGCGCACCTGTATCCAAGTAGACAAAAGCTACGTCCAAAGGCTCTTCACCTTGCTGCCTGGGGAATCCATAGTCAGAAGTCCTTGCCTCTGCTCAGATTTGTGATGATTTTTATATGGTTTAAAAAACTAGACAGGGGGCGCCTGGGTGGCACAGCGGTTAAGCGTCTGCCTTCGGCTCAGGGCGTGATCCCGGCGTTGTGGGATCGCCCCACGTCAGGCTCCTCTGCTATGAGCCTGTTTCTTCCTCTCCCACTCCCCCTGCTTGTGTTCCCTCTCTCTCTGGCTGTCTCTATCTCTGTCAAATAAATAAATGAAATCTTTAAAAAAAAAAAAAAAACTAGACAGAATTGGATGGGATTCCCAGTTCCCCCATTGGCCAGACAATGGGGCCGTGAGTAAATTACTGAACCTCTCTGGCCTTCCATTTCCTTGCATGTACAGTGGAGTTACTCTAAGGCTTCAGTGAAATCATGCATTACGTGAGTCTATATTAAGTACAGAGTCAAGGTTAATGCCTTTTCCCTGAGCTAACACGGGCTTGGCTTGGCCTTGATGACACCACTTGTTGCTCATCTGGCCGGGGGCTACCTTAATGCCCCAAAAAATGGGCTGTAGAGAATGCATGGGTTCTCCACCGCAGAGTGACCTGTCCTTCCACATCCACAAAGTTTCTAGATTTGAACGTATGTTGCCAACAGCCTTCACTACCCTGAAATGTAACATGACTTGGAACAGAGGCCGAAGTGGAGATATGGTCTGGTTTTTTGGTGCCATCCTAAACTATTTCATCTCCTAAAACATTTTTTTAAAACATATGTGCCCCCCATTTGAGAGCTTGTAGTTGCCTTTACCCTTTATATATAAAGCAGCACAATCACTACAGCTTATCCCCAGCCAGGGTTGGAAATAATGTCTTGGAAGGAAATCCAATTCCCTTCACTTTCTCAGCCCATTCCAGAGCAGCTGCATGCTTGCCTGATATAAAACATTTAGTGGCAAACAAACTGGTAGATGTTATCTCATGTAATTTCAGGATATTGCTTCATTAGTGGAGCAAATGGAAATTGCCTGTTTCTCTCCTATCTCACATACACCCTTACTCCAAGTTTATTCTTTTTCTTCCTGTTTACTGCTTTGCTGGAAATGTTTTGACATTTCAACTTCCTAGCAAAAATGGGTGATTGAATATACATATTTGTTTTCCTTCTCTCCAAAGCCCAATTCACGTGAAAGTAAAGCAATTTTTTTTTTTAAAAAAGAAAAAGACCTACAAAGGACAGGAGAAGCAACTACTTGGATGTTAGAAGCTGGAAAATGGATGAATGAGAGGAACCTGACTTAACAAACTAAAGAAAGCTACATTATACATCTGAACAGGAGACAGAGGAGAAGCAATTGATGATCAGTGTTGGCTACTTCTGGAAATAGGAATGAGGATGGGGCCAAGATAGGCAATTGGTTGGAAGTCTCAAGGAGGTTTGATTCTAAGATCCTATTTTCTACTCTATATAGCTGTGCCGTTGCCCCTCTGCATCCTGTAAAATACAAGAAGGTGAGTCATAGGAGTGGGTAATTGAGAGGTCTCTGAATTGGAAGGCTCTAGACATAGTTGTAAGTGGGGTAAATATCACAGTGAAAGTAGTGAGGTTCAGGCCTTTGCCAGGAATTTGCAGAGCCCAAAGTGTGATTGCCCATGGGGTTGATGGCTCCTGTTCTACTTTCCCTTTTCTTCCCATCCTGGTCCCTTACCTCACTGTCAAGGCCTCCGGTGGGCACCTGTGGAGACCCAGCCCTCCTGTTCAAGCTCTATCAAATCCCCACAAACTCTCACTCCTTATCCATGCTTTCGTTTCAGGAGAACATAGACTGGTGCATGGAATTACTCATCATAAGGAGGACAGATTGAGAGAAGAGGTTCACACAGTCCCTGGAGGCAAGCTTGAGGTCATGTGGGCAGGAATTCTAAAGCATGGTCTAGAAATGAGGTGTGGGTCCCCCTAACCTTGGGGAAAGGCACTCCAGAGAAGGGCCAGAGCAGGGTCCTTTAAAGAATATCTCAAGTGGGGCACCCGGGTGGCTCAGTTGATTAAGCAACTGCGTTCAGCTCAGATCATGATCTCAGGGTCCTGGGATCGAGTCCAGCATTGGGCTCCCTGCTCAGTGGGGAGCCTACTTCTCCCTCTCCCTCTGACCCCTACTTATGCTTGCTCTCACTCTCTAGTGCTCTCTCTCTCAAATAAATAAATAAAATCTTTAAAATCTCTCTCAAATAAATAAATAAAATCTTTAAAAATTTTTTAAAAAGAATATCTAAGGTGATAAACTGTCCCATGCTGATTTTAGCACTGAAATCCCGACATCCCAGGAAATTCCTTAGTCCTGGGCAAATCGTGATGTTTGGTCACCCTACCAGGCTCAAGAATAGTACTGTATTTGCATACTTACCTCTGAAACCCCCAGCTCTCCTTTCCACTTAGTTCCCAGAATACCAGCAGCAAAGCCCATGTTTTCCAGGCAGGAAATTAGAAATCTTCCTCTGAGGAATCTTATCCACCCAAAAAGAAAGAGCTAAAGACTTTGACATTAATGATTCCCCCAGAGAACTCCCTTAGATGGTTCTACAGTAAAGCCCAGAGCTGACAAAGCCCATCCATTAGTTCAGAGCATCCCATCAGGTTTTCAGAGGCCCATGCTTATATAAAAGCAGATAGCCAAGGATCACCAGACACTCAGGAAATCCTTAGCATGAAAGATTAAGACCAAAAGAAACAGGGAAAACAAATATTTAGAAGGAAAGATATTATGCCAAGAGAAGAAATATTAAAGCATTCTACATTAATATATTCAGAATCACAGAGGAGATGTTGTATGCATGGGCAAAAGAACAGGATATTATAAAAAGAAATGCTCAGATAATAAAAAGAGCCCTTAGAAATTGAAGCACGAGAACAGATATAAAAACTCCACGGAAGCATTGGAAAATAAAGTTGAGAATATCTCCATAAAAGGAAAAATATAAAGACAGAGATGTAAAGTAAGAGAGAAAAATAAAAAGAAAGCTAGAGTACCAGTCCAGGTCTAAAAGTAAAAAAAAGTAGGAATTTCCAGACAGAGATATCAGGGAAGCAGAGAGGACAAAAACAGAATTCAAGAAATTCCCCAGAATGAAGGGACATAAATTTCCAGGTTAAATAAACTCAGCAAGTGCCAAACACAACGGATGAAAATATTCCTATGCCAAGACACTGGGGATAGGTCAAAGGCATGGGACAACAGGAAGGTACTACATGAGAGAAAGAGGCACAATTAAAGTATAAATATTGAGATTGAACTTTAATGAGCAATACTAGAAGCTATAGATAACACCCGAAGCTGTAGACAACAGAAAAATGCCTTCAGAATTCCAAAAGAAATTTATTTTCAACCTAGAATTCTATACCTTGGCATCATGTCACTTAATGTGAGGACAGAATGTTTTCAGACACGTATGATCTCCCAAATCTTTCTTCAAGAAACTATTGGAGGATGTGTACCACAAAAACTAATAAAGAAGCCAAGAAAAAAAGAGACACAGGATTTAAGAAACAGGGAACACAATATAGGGAAGAGATAAAGAATCACCAGAAGGATGTTGATTCACCAGGCACAGGTGAATTCTCCCCATGAAAGTTTGCCAGAGGTTTTGAGAGAAATTTATTTGAGATAATGAAATTATCAGATAATGATATATCTGAATATTAATTTATTTGTTTGTTTATTTATTTCAATTTTTTAAAAGTAGTTTCCATATCCAATGTGGGGCTTGAACTCACGACCTGAAGTTCAAAAGTCACATACTCTACTGGCTGAGCTAGCCAGGTGTTCCAATATACCTGAACATTTAAAGAGGAGATATAAGTAATTGGCAGAGTATTTGGGTTGGTTTGCTAAAAAGAATACATGGAGGATTAAGGAAACAAACAATATGATTATTAATTATAAAAACATAAAGTTTGCAAGAAATGAAAAGTAATTATAGTATATCACATGGATCAGCTGTGGATAGCATTTGTGCAATAAATACATATTGTTCTAACTCAAATTGGGTTATAACTATCCTAAGAGGATGGGGAAAGGGAAAAGGTGCATTTGGTGGGGGATAAGGGAGTGAGATGATACAGGAGAGGTCATGCAAAGTCATCCTTCTCCATAATAGGGAGAAAATAGATAATGCCCAAGACTGAAAATTAAGAGAGAACAATAAATATAGGTATGCAATTTTAAGTAATATAGATGAAATACTCGTGTGTTTCATGAGCACGGTGCCTGCAAGGATTTTGGAAACTGTTGTTTTTGATAAAAAAAATATGGGAAAACTATCTTACTCTTTACACTATGTACATGTATAGTTTCATAAAATCACCCCTTCAAAAAAAAAAAAAGACATGTTAGGGAATCCTAAGTTATGAACTAGCTTCCTCTTTATTTTTTTTCTATTTAAAATTTTTTATACAATCATTTAAATGTTTTTTGTTTACATGGATTCAATGGTAGGGGTGCCTGGGAGGTGCAACTGTTTAAGCGTTCAACTCTCGGTTTCAGCTCAGGTCATGATCTCGTGGTCATGAGATCAAGCCCCATGTCGGCCTCCACGCTCAGCATGGAGTCTGCTTAACTCTCTCTCTCTCCTTCTGCCCCTCCCCTATGCTCTTGTGTTCTCTCTCTCTTAAAATAAATAAATAAATAAATTTTTTTAAAAAAATGGATTCAATGGTATTGACCAAAACCTGACAGATGACCACAGTGGTTCTGTTTTAGCTTTAGGTTATATGTAGTTTATTAAGTTGAAAAGAATCCAATGAAGTTGTTTTAGTGTTTCATTAGGGAAAGTACAACATTTTTTAATGAAGTGTGAAGTTTAATAAGCTTTGTGCTCATGAGCTGAATAAAGTGAAAATTTTCGTTATTTAGAATTGTAGGAAAATTAGATCTTTTAATTAATTGAACATTCAGATTTTATAAGTGTAGTAGACTGATTTCAAAAATGCCCTAATTCTAGGCTGGTGATGGGTATTAAGGAGGGCACATATTGCACGGTGCATTGGGTGTTATATGCAAATAATGAATCATGGAACATTGCATCAAAAACTGGGGATGTACTGTATGGTGACTAATATAACAAAATAAAAATTATTTTAAAAAGTGCCCTAATTCTTCACCTTTCCTATCTGCACTCTGTTGATAAGTGGAGTCTTTTTGTGTCCTGGAATCTAGGCTGGTCTTGTGAGTTGCTTGGTTGAGGGGATGTTGTGGTAGTGATGGTATTGTAGTTGTAAGGAGCTATGTGCATGTCCACACTTTCTCTGGGACCCCTACCACTGCCATGAAAACTGCCACGAATAGCCAGATTATTTGGTTGAAAAATGTAACATGGGTGAGAACTCAGTAGTCTTAGCCAAGGCCGTGTTAAAAGATCGTACAGCCAAGCTATGTTAGGTCAGCAGAGATGTCAAGCAACCAACTGTTGACTATAGAGACCAGAGCGAAACCAGCTGAGATCAGAACTGCCTCGTTTATCTGAGACCTCATGAACAACAACAAAAAAGTTTGTTTAGCTACCAAATATGAGGTTGGTGTGTTACACAGTACTAGCTAACTGGTACACACTAACAGTTTTCAACTTGTGCCATAAGTAAATATTCAACTTTCAAAGAACTGGGACTTTTTTGTTTTTGTTTTTTAAAATAACATCTTTACGAAGAAACTGTTATATGTTCTCTAAGCAGGGAAAGTAATCTTAACAGGAAAGCATTTGTTCTGCTTTCCTGAGTGTGTGCGTGTGTGTATAATATATTATATATATATAAAATATATAATATGTATATGATGATATATATATATATATATATATATATATATAAATATATATAATCAGGAATAGCAGCCAGATATGATTTACCATGCATATAGAGAAAGGAAAATTGCTTAGTGTTTAAGAGAGGTTAACAAGACTAGCTCCTTAAAGGTCAAGAGTAGAAAGAAACCCAAATGGTGAGTGTCCAAGTTGGGAATCCCATGATAGAACAGGGATTAAGATGCAATTTTTGGCTGTTTTCTGTGGAATGTAAAACGTAACATTTTCACTGACACAATTTATGGTTCCTATGAACTTATAGTAAAATCTATGCTTTCTCATGCTTTTATATGAATGGGCACTGTATAAACAGTTAGAAGGTGTTGCAAATTTTGAATCCAGATTATTAGCAATGGGCCAGTGGGATGGTAGGGGAGGACATCATGAAAGGACCCAGAAATCAGATCCTGTGGTATCCTTCACAGTGAAATTCCCCAAAATAAGCTTATATTAGGAGAGAACTTGGGGTGCCTGGGTAGCTCAGTCAGTTAAGTGTCTTGATTTCAGATCAGGTCATGATCTCAGGGTCATGAGATGGAGCCCTGCCTCAGGCTCTGTGCTCAGCATGGAGCTTGCTTAAGATTCTCTCTCTTTCTGTCTGCCACCCCCAATCCCATTTGTGCTCTCTCTCTATAAAAAAAAAAATAAAAAATAAAATGGAATACTAGTCAGCAATAAAAAATGAACTGCTGAAACATGCAACAACATAGATAAATCTCAAATACATTATGTTAAGTGAAAGAAGCCAGACTCAAAAGGCTACTCTATGATTCCACTTATATGACACTTTTGCAAAGACAAACTATGGGACAGAAAATAGATTTATGGTTGCCAGGAGTTAGGGATGTATGTGGAGGTTGACTACAAAGGGGCGTAGGGGGACTTTTTGAGGTGAAGAAAGTGCCCTACATCTTGATCATGATGGTGGCTATATGACTATATACATTTGTCAAAACTTGTAGAATTTTAAAAAAATCTTGTAGAATTTACACAAAAAAGGGAGAATGATAACTCAGTTTTTAAAAATGGAAAAATGGGGCGCCTGGGTGACACAGCGGTTAAGCGTCTGCCTTCGGCTCAGGGCATGATCCCGGCATTGTGGGATTGAGCCCCACATCAGGCTCCGCTGCTATGAGCCTGCTTCTTCCTCTCCCACTCCCCCTGCTTGTGTTCCCTCTCTCGCTGGCTGTCCTCTATCTCTGTCGAATAAATAAATAAAATCTTTTAAAAAATAAATAAATAAATAAATAAAATAAAAATGGAAAAATGTACAAGGATTGGGACATTAGCCTAAAAGTGTTTTCAGTCTACCCTTGGAGACTAGACACTATTGTTATAAAATTATTACTGATAGAAGCATAAGTGAGCTAAAATCTCCTTGCAGGCGACAGATATGAATTGATAAAACAGGAAGGGATTTTCAGACCACAAAAGCTTAAGGCATCTTAAAAGTTTGGTAGGATTTAAGCTGGCTCTAAATGAAGAGTGGGAATTAGGTAAATGGGAAAAAGGAGGAAAGTGAGCAAAAATTCAATTTTATTCTGGCAACAGGAAGGAAGCCAGTGGGGCTGCAGTGGGAAATGTGAAACTATGGTAGTTATTACTGTTGATAGAAACCAGTGCCGCAGGGAACGTGGCATCCTCCCTTGCCCAACCTCCTTTGCCTGAAACAACCCTCCAGAATGCTCTCCACAGCACAGAGGACCCCCAGCTCACTGCTTCTTTTCACATCTATGTGATTCAAGACAAACTTCGTTTAAAGACCTCCATTTGCAAAGATCTTGTGGGAAATGCGCTTCAAAATCAGGAATCAACACGACATAACTTGAGACTTCAGGAATTAAGATTTGTTTTTACATTGAGATTTCCCTCAAAATAATAAAAGGATAAATAAAAGTTAGGGGGGATTAAGAAATGAAATCATAATCATCAAATCAAGATGGATCAAGTTTTCTTTGCCTGAGGTGACTATCAGTTGCAAAAGAGGAAAAATACGGATTTCAGTTAACATTCATTTCTAGGGAATCTGTTTATTTATATGAAGAATTCCCGGTGACCGAATGAAATCCTATTTGGGAAGAATATGATGTTTTTGTTTTAAACTCTCCTTCATTTGTTATGATTTTTATCTGTCTCCAACAGACATGTTTTTGTATTTCCATCTAGTTCAGAGATTAATTTATTAAGACCCTAGGCTTATACATATGAGCTGGGAATTATCCAGCATCCAGTATATCTTAGAATCTAAATGGTTTGGACAGGTCTTCTAATCAGCTTCAGAGTAAGGATGTGTACAAAATAGAAGTGGATATTGCTCTTTGAATATATAGTCTCAGTTTGGGTTTGCCACATGGACTTTGATGAGAGCAGGACATTTGCCTATAATGATAATGGTCAATGGCATTTCCAGTGACGTCTAGGTTTGGCCACTTAAGGGAGTAAATGCCCCCCTCCCCCAAAGTTGCATTATATGATTTTCGTTCTCATTAAATACTCAGGGCCAAAAAAAACCCCAGGGTGAGCTGTGAGGAAATCAGGCAGCTTACTTAAAGCAAAAATAAGTGCAGACTTATTAGCCCTTTTCATTATTAATTTAAAATGTCTAGAACAGTTTCAGGTCATGTTTTCCTTTCTTGGGTCAAGAAGTGGCCAAAATAATTGCTTCTGTCACTGGGGGATTTGTATTTTAGCTCTTTGGTAAGGTTCTGAGCACAGTTTTATCAGACCAGCATTTAGTAGCAGCATTTACTGCTATTGTCCATTGGAAACAGCATTAAAATGGGCAAAGATTGTGTGCCATGTGGGCAAGCCCCCGGAAGAGTATCAAAGCTAGTTAATTTAAGTTGAAAGTTCTGATAATGTTCAGGCAGACAAATCTCAGATTTCATAGGCAAGTTTTTAGGCCTCCAGGACATTCTATGATGATACTGTTGGAAATCATTGTTGACAGCATTTGGAATGAGGGTTTTAAGGAATGGTATAACAGTTTGAGTAACTGTTGACAGCATTTTTCTTGGTGCATCATCCATTTTTTAAGTTAGAAGAGCATTGAAACTTGTAAAATATTCAAGCAATGTAAAAATATGCAAGGTAAAATCTAAAGTCTCCCTCTCCCCTGTCCCCTTATCTTGAAGTAATCATTAACTATATAGTGTATATTCTTCCAGAATCTTTCCTCTTTCACACACACACACACACACACCCCACACACACCAGATCAGCAATGTAAATACTACTGAGGTATTTTTGTAGAGAAATAGGGATGAATAGATTACATACATTTTTTTATTTTTTAAGTGTGATCTCTTTCTGTATATAGTTCTGCAACTTGCTTTTATAGTTACTGATTTTTGTGGGTCTTTCCCATGATAGTCCTTATAAATAAAGTTCTCAAAAAATCTGTATAAAATTCTATAACCTGATTGTACAATTTAAATATGTCCTTTCTGATGAACATTTGGATTATTTTCTAATTGCTTAATATCAAACCATGACACAATAAACTATACATATCTCTTTGTGCAAGTTCAGGTATTTCTAAAAGACAGATTACTGGATGAGGTACTGTTGTGTCAAAAGATTTTGAATATAGGTTGATAATAACAAGTTAGCCTCTAAAAAAGGAAGGAAAGGGGCGCCTCGGTGGCACAGCTGTTGAGCGTCTGCCTTCGGCTCAGGGCGTGATCCCAGCATTATGGGATCGAGCCCCACATCAGGCTCCTCCGCTATGAGCCTGCTTCTTCCTCTCCCACTCCCCCTGGTTGTGTTCCCTCTCTCGCTGGCTATCTCTATCTCTGTCAAATAAATAAATAAAATCTTTAAAAATAAATAAATAAATAAATAAGGAAGGAAAAAAACATATATAAACTTACTGTCAACACAGTTCAATAGGTCAATGAGAGTTCCTTCCTGGCAATATTAAATACTATTTATTTCAGCCAATCTGATCTTTTTAAACTAAGTCAAGTCGTTCCGTGATTGCTAGTGAAAAGAAACATTCTTTTATAGTATATAAGTTGTTTTTATTTCTTTTTCTGTGAATTACTTTTAGCCATCAGTTCATCATCCTTTTCTTATTGATTTATAGGAACTCTTTGCATAGTGGAGATTGTGGTAGATACCCTGAGTTGACTCACTTAACTTTCATTCCAACCTACTTCTGGTATGCAAAAATGGAAAAGTCAAAAACAGATTTGCCAGATTTTTCTTAAACTTGGGTACTGAACATACTGTAGGAGCCACCAATCAGATGTACTTACAGAGTAATTTGTTCACAAGAGAGGGAAGAGGCAGGGCCCAGTACACTTATTTTGTAAATGTGACCTGTGGTGGAGGTGGTATGGTTTTTAAATCAATGGCTGTAGTGTCAACTTTCTGATCTGTATGCAGCTTTTTGGAAAAGGCTGTCAAAAAGAAGGAAGAGAAGATAATTTATCTGCCAGCCGTTTTCATCTCCTCTTTCTTATTGGTCCACGTGTATCCCCATTGGGCATTAATACCCATGCATTTCTGGATTGTGTTGCACTGTCCTCCTAGCAGGCATCCTAGGGATGCTGAAGATCATGAAAATAAAGACTAACATAATATAATAAAAAATATTATTATTAAAAAAAATAAAGACGAGAGCAGCATATTGACTGCAAAGGTGGCCTCAATACCCTACTCGGTCTTATATCCATACACTTTGCAATGTGACTTTGCAGTTCCTCTCATTAAGTGGTAGGACCTATTTCTCCATGCCTTGAATCTGGGCTGGCCTTTTAACTTGCTTTAGCCTACAGAATGTGACCAAAGTAATTTCGTGTCAGTTCTGAGGTTAGACTGCAAGAGGACTTGCCTGCTTCTGCTCTCTCTCTCCTTAGACCCTTGTCTCTCCATGTAAGCAAACCAGGACTAGCCTGGTGGCCGATGACCCAGTCCTCCCCATTTTGCGCCAGCCGACAGCTGGCCAAATGCAAGAAGCTAAGCCACCTAGTTGACCTACTGCTGGCCGCGTGTGCCTATGGGTGGGTGCCTAGCCAAGACAAGAATAACCAACCATTCAACTAGGCCTAGCCTAAATTGTTGATCCATTGAATTAAGAGCTAAATATATAACAGTTGTCTTAGGCTACTAAGCTCTGGGATAGCTTTTATGCAGCAATAAATACCTATTTTATGCAGCAATAACTGATAAAGTGAGCTTGTGAGTGAGTAGATCACACTTATGGAATCAAAACTTGAAAAGGTTCATATTTTCAGGCTCTAAGCATGGAACCTTGCTTATGACACTGTATCTTTGGACTGAAAGGTGTTGTCTCAAATCAGTTTTCTAATTAGTCAAGTGCCAACATAATGAGTTTTTAAAAAATTCTTTCTTTTAGAAGTAATATATGATATTGGCAAGCATCCTTGATTGCTTTTTGTACTGAAAAAGTGTTAATAAAATGTTCCCTTGTTTTTCTGTACTGAAAAAGTGTTAATAAAATGTTCTCTTGTTTTTCATTAATTATTACTTAATTTCCTGTGCATTGGGGTGGATTGTTTTTTATAACAATAAAACCTGATGGAAATGTTTGCCTACTTCTGTCATCAAAAACAATGGACATATGTTACTTGTTTTATGGGCAGAGAGGTATTATTCCCCATCTCCAGGAAAAACACTCTTATATAAATAATTATGATTGCTTTTATTAGCTCTGACATAGGTCTAATGGTAGCATAACTAGGAATTTGGATCATAATTGATTCAGTATTTTCAGAAAATGGTCAAAAGTTTTCTTTTTGCTTTAAAACTATGTGGTGAGGTCAGTGCTTTTGACCCCTGGCTAGAGGAAATGAAGACTAAGTGTGTCAAGACCCAACTGAGGGCACTAAGGAGACAACTAAAAGTGTTCTTCCTAATTAGTTCTAGGTTAGTAGTTAAAGGCGGAAGAGAAACGCTGTAAGCAGCTACCCAGAAATGTATCAGAGAGAAGCTATTTTCTCCTCATAATAAAACAAAATATTTAAATGGATTTTTATTAACTCAGCCTCAAAAATGGAACAAATTACATCTGAGTGTTTGCATCTCTTTAAATCTTGTTCCAGTGCCGGTTCTCTCAATCTCGGCACAATTGGTGTTTGGGGCCAAGCCCTCTTTGCTGTAGGGCCTGTCCTGTGCGCTGTGGGATGTTTAACAGAGTCCCTGGTCCCTACCTGCTAGATGCCAGAGTGACATAGTGTGACTCACTGTACAGCGGGACGACAAGAAATGTCTCCACACGTTGTTAGATGTCCCCTAGGACACAAAGTGCCTCTAGTTCAGACTTACCGCTCCAAGTCAATATCTTTTTTGTGGTCTCTAGGGTTATTTATAGTTCCTTGGGGCTGCTGCAGAAAACAATGGGAAAACCAAATGAGTGAGACTGCAGGTTCCCCAATCCTACTTCAACCAGAAAAGCCCTGGTTTTGTTAAGTTATTGTAAAATGTGTCTGAAAACAAACTGATGCTAAATCAAAAGGCTTTTTTTAAATGCTTCTAAATTTGGAATCATATTAGAACAAAGATTCCGATTTCAGCAATTAAAAGTTACTTTTCTAAAAAGAGTATATGAAAAGCATGCAAAAACCTGATATATTCTAACGCCGTTGGTTAGGCACCTTGTGAGAAAACTTTTGGCCCCTGCATTCATAACCCAGGTTTATAGCAGCAGTGTCATCTGTAGTCAGCATCTCCGGGGAGAAACAGAGGAGCCTCTTAAGACTTTTGAGATGTGATTCCCATTCCGAAAAGGAATGTCACAAAATTGGCTAATCGAGAGACGTTGGAGGGTTAGCCGAACCCACAACCCACCACAACCCACAACCCAGTGACCATGCGTTACTGGGAAAAAACCTCCAACATGCTCTCTTGTATCACTTAGAAGAATTAAAATACTAGTTTTGCAATGAAATTCAATCTTATTTTAGCCACAAAACCTCTTTACCAAATAAAATTTTATACAGCATCTTCATATATAAAACAGACGAGAGAGAAGTTTTACAGAGTAAAGCAGAAAGTTATGGGTCCAGAAGCTCATCAGGCCCTTACCCTGAGCACCTTGGAAGATTAAGTCCCCACTCCAATATAGAAATGAATGGTCTGCATGAACATTTAGGCCCCTGTATGATAGCTGCAGTCATTACAAGGCACCACCTATGGAATGGGCCGGCCAGTCCCCTCTGCTGCAGTCGTACACCCATAATCTCTATACGTGTACTTGACTTTCTACCAAGTTTCACAATTACTTTTTTGTGAATTTTCCTATTTCATTGCATAACACAAAATTAAGCAGTATTCCCAGTAGAGCACAC
This sequence comes from Ailuropoda melanoleuca, assembly GCF_002007445.2. NCBI lineage: Eukaryota > Metazoa > Chordata > Mammalia > Carnivora > Ursidae > Ailuropoda > Ailuropoda melanoleuca. The sequence goes on along the minus strand of NC_048230.1, from coordinate 80,070,139 downwards.
ATAATTAGTCGACCACCATTTATATAGCGCTGTGTGTATTTGGATAATAACTGATCCTTAGTTGGGAATATTTTTTTTTCTGGTTTTAAAATCAACCTTTGTTCTTTATAATCAGAGTAGCGAAACTGAAATTATTCCGGAGTGCCTGATTGTTGTCATTGTTGTTGAGGTATAATTTACATAAAATGGAACACAGTTCTTCAGTGTTCTGTTCAATGAGTTTTGACAATTGCATAGGGCTGTGTAACCACCACCCAGAACTAGATCTAGGATCTTGTCATTACCCCCAGAAATTTCTCTTGTGCCCTTTCTAGTTAAATTCCTTCCCGGAAGCAACCTCTTTTTGAATTTCATCACCAAAGAATAGTTTTGACTGCTCTAGACTTCATATAAGTGGGATCATACAGTATACAGTTAACCCTTGAAAAGTGTGGCTTCAAACTACATGGGTCCACTTATATGCAGATTTTTTTCAGTATATACAGTACTATAAATGTATTTGCTCTTCCTTGTGATTTTCTTACCACTTTTTTCTCTACCTTACCTCCTGGTAAGAAAACTGTATATAATACATGTAATGTACAAAATATATGTTAATTGACTTATGTTATCACTAGGGCTTCTGGGCAACATAAGCTATTACTAGTAACGGTTTTGGGGAATCAAATGTTATACATGGATTTTCAACTGTGTGTGGGTTGGTGGCCCTAACGTCCCCATTGTTCAAGGGTCAATGGGATATTCTTTTGGGTCCATTTTTTCCCCTTGTCAATGGCTATAAAATTTATCTGTGTTGTTTTGTGTATCAGTAATTTGTTCCTTTCTATTACTAAATATTATTGCAAAACTCCATGCATCTTTAAAAGATTCTCTTCATATACTGATTTGTGTGTATACAGGATGCATTTTGAGAATGGAAAATCTTCACCAAAGTGGTGTTTTTGAACAATTTTCATTCAGATAAAGTCTTCGGATGACAAATACCCACTTGAAATTAATCTAGCACTGAGAAAGGGCCTTTGCTTTTCAATTTGCTTTGGTTTTTCTAAAAGCATTTCAAAATTGTGATTTAAAAAAATACAGACGGAAAACCTGTGCTTATGGTTCAGTGGTAAACATCTTAGCAATTTACCCCTGTCCTGCTAGCGTGATCATTGGCTTTTAAGGCAATTAGGCTGTGTAAAAATAATCAACATAAAAGAAAAGAGCTAAATTCACAGCAGTTGGTCTTCAAAAGCATGTCCCTTTTGCATGACACAAATGATGTGGGCTTAATGTGCTGTGCTTAATGAGAAAAATTCTACCTCCTTGAACTTTGGGGGTGAAAATTATTTCGATACGTGGCTTGGGACTGCTGTAAATTTCTTAGTGATAAAATGTGACAAAACTGCACAGGTTTATGGGAACATTCTGAATGTTATTTTGGGGATAAGCACTTAATCTAAACATTAATGTTGGCAATGCCCACCTACTTAAATGGGTCTCTAGGCATGTTCATTTTAAGTCATTTGCTCCGCAAAAATTTCTTGGTGACCTGCTACATTCCAGGCCCAAATCTCACTACAAGTCAATAAAGATCAATGAGTCATGGTTAGTGATATATATCTGTAACATTTTTACATGTTTTTTTATTTACTTTTTTTTCCCTCTGCCCAACTACTGAGACCTTATTGGAGTAATTAAACTAAATAAAAAGCAGAGGTCCTAGAGAAACTTAGCATATGCCCCCTTTCTTTTTTAAAAGTTCTGCTTGCTTGGTTTCCCAAGGAATCTGTGTTGACACAATGTATGGGTGTGTCCACAGAGGAAGCCCACAGCCTTTCTCTGAATAACAAGCATAAAGAGAGATTCCTGGGGACGCGGATGGGAAAATCAAATATTGGTAGAGACCGCACAGATTTTGCTAGTTGGATGAAATTAGAGGAAGTTATTTCTAAAGCTTTCTCTCCCTCTTACAAAATAAGATTTCTCTCCATCTGGAGAGACAGAAGAAACCAGTAAAGGCACGTATGTCTAATTTTAATAACCAGAAAATGAAACCATCAGGTACATTGTCTAAGGTTAACTGGAGTTGAAAGACAAATCTCTGCAGAGTCTGATTCCCATTTTTGTTTTACCCTGAGAGCATATATTTAATTCATTGAATTCTTAATTATAAATTAAAAAGGCACTATTTCACTACATGGCTAAACATTTGAAGAATTGTCATTTTAGCAAAAAAGAACAAAAAAACAAAAAAACAAAACACCATCTTCCTCACAAATTCTTAATCTCTATATTGTTTATCTGTCTACCTAGATAGATAGAAGATATATGATAGTTAAATAAGAGACACCATTTGTATTGATTAATTGCCAAACCATTTCAGAACCTAGTGGTTTGATAGCAATCATTTATTATTTATCAGGAGTAGCCTGGGTAGTTCTGTGGATTAAGGTTCAGCAGGGCTCACTAGTGAGTCTGCGGTCTGGTGTGGGTCATCTAGGTGGTTTTGGTGATCTTAGCTGGAACTTCTCACATGTCTGGACCTTGGCTATACTGAGCCAACTCAGCTCTGTTCCACATATTTCTCACCCTCCAGCATGCTGGCACGGGCATGTTCTCACGGGGAAGGTAGGGAACCATGAGTGAAAGTAGAAATGCACAAATGCTTTTTCAAGCCTCTTCTTGCTCCGTGCTTGCTAATGTCCACAAGCAAGTCACATGACCAAGCCTGAGGTCAGTGTAGGAAGGAATTACCAAAGTGGTGGGTATAAGAAAGAGTAAGAAAAGAATCTGTAAACTCTGGAAGGAGCAGAGGTGCCCTTTAACAGATGAATGGATAAAGAAGATGTGTCCATATACATAATGGAATATTACTCAGCCATCAGAAAGAACGATTACCCAACATTTGCAGCAACATGGATGGGACCGGAGGAGATTATGCTAAGTGAAATAAGTCAAGCAGAGAAAGACAGTTATCATATAGTTTCGCTTATTTGTGGAACATAAGGAATAGCAGGGAGATCAGTAGGAGAAGGAAGGGAAGAATGAAGGGGGGGTAAACAGAGGGGGAATGAACCACAAGAGACTATGGACTCTGGGAAACACACTGAGGGTTTCAGAGGGGAGGGGAGTGGGGGACTGGGATAGGCCAGTGAGGGGTATTAAGGAGGACATGTATTGCATGGAGCACTGGGGGTTATACTCAAACAATGAATCATGGAACACTACATCAAAAACTAAGGATGTACTGTATGGTGAATAACATAACATAATAAAAAAATTTTTTTAAAAAGAAAGAGAAAAGAATCTATGAACCTCAGTGGAGAAGTTCAGACAGCCTAAAAGAATTCCTATAGAGAGCAAGATAGAGAAATATCCCAAACAAGGAGTTTTGCTTAGTTATTCCCTTAGCCTAGAAGGCTCCTGTTTGGTTTCTCTCATTCATTCAGTCTCAATTTAAATATTCTTTCTTGAAGAGGTCTTGACTTACCATTTTATCTAACTAAACACTCTTCCCACTTTATGGTTTTCTGTCATAGCATTCATTCAGGCTTACCACTAGCTACTGGTAATGAAATAATAGTAACATTTACTTTCCCACTTTACATCCCACCATTGACTTCCCCTGTCTCCCTCATTAGAGTGGCAATTCCAGTGATGCTGGGCTGGCTTTACCAGCTTGTAAGAACCAACTGTTACATTCCCAGGAATTCTGTGAACCAGTTGACATCATGGTGGTAACTTGAAATCAACCACGGCAGGAATATTTACTCCATAGAAATTGGCAGAAACTACAAAGCAGATCTTTGATTTGGGGAGAGGCGCATAAGAAACGCTGGTCATGCTTTCCATGAAAGCAGTAGCTTGTCTGTCTTGCTCCTCATTTCTTCAGCATGTAACGTATAACCTTTCCATATTAGCCCTCAATAAATATTTGTTGAATAAGAGAATAAATTGATACATTAATAGACAAGTAAGTGAAAAAATGAATGAATGTCACATAGCCAATTGGTAAAAAATGGATCTAGATCACAGGCTTTCTGATTCTTGATCCTCTGAGGGTTCTGATAATCCTGCAACACTGAGAATCTCCACCTACCTGACACTAAAGTGGGGTTCTACTTGCCCCAATGCAGTCCTCCCTGTCTGTAATTATCACCTTCTTTTGCCCAGAACTTGACCTTATAGACCTGGGTGATATAATTTGTATTCACTCAACTACCTACAACTACCCTCCTGTCCCATCCTATGCCATGATATGTGATGATGTGTATTCTGCTCACCCTGTCACCCTAGCCTGGGTAACTTCTGGATTCCTTCTTGTTTACTCTCATTCTGTTGGGACTATTTAAGTTCACATTTTCACAGGAAACTCAAGACCTCATGATCTCCTAAATACTTCTTGAATTCTTCCATGCTTTCAATCTCCCCAGCCACTGCCCTAGTTCTAGCCACTGTTACCTCTTGCCAGGACGGCTGTAGTACCCTCCTCACTGATCTCACCTCATCGCCTATGGCTCCCTTCCATCCATTCACTTTGGACCCAGAGTAACCATGTCACACTCCTAACTGCTACCCTGGCTCCCACTCACCCCTACCTCACTTAGATTTCTCAGACTTCCTCTTGCCCTTAGGATAAAGTCAGCTGTCTCTAAGATGGCCAGCAAAGCCTGCATCCTTTGACCCTGCCTAGCTAGTTTGTAGCTTTTGAACTGGGCTCTTTTTGTTCCAGTCCCTGGAGCCTTCTTTTAGGGTCATATATTGCCATTCTCCCTCCCCTCACAGGCTTTTTGTACATGCTATTCTCTCCTTGTCTAATCCTCTTCCTCTTTGGCCTGGATTTTCTTTCCGTGATCTGGATCCTTTCATTCACCTGTTTCCTGGATACTCACTTCTGGCGTCTAAAAAAATCACCAAATATCTTCCTGCTCCTCTAGTCCTAACTGTGGCTAATTGTGTACCGCTCACTCCGGTTACCACTTCCACCCACAGCTTGGTTAATGGAGCTGTGACTCTCTCTGTCTCCTGGGCCAGAAATCTGACAGTCACTGTAGAGACCTCCTTCAGCATCTCTCCTCAAGGCTAATCAGTTATTAAGAACTGCAAATTTTAATTCTTTAAAAGCTTTTTAATAGATCTCTTCCACCACCACTGTTACTATCTTAGTGCAGGTTCTTACGATCTCTCACCTTGACTGCTGCGGTATGCTCCTAATATGACCTCCCTCTCCCCCAACTTAAACTTCATCCAGTCCATGACCTACTCAGTAGGGAAAGTGATCTTCAGTTGTAAATCTGGTCACCCTATTCCCCTCTTAACATTCTTTCAATGATGTTTGATTGTTGCAGTCATTTTAAAGCTCTGTTTTATTTTGTCAGTTGTAGGGAGGCAGATTTTTCACTTTTAGTAGTTTCTGAAGAAAGTGGTAAACAATAGGAATTAACCATTTTTTAAATATTTGGGAGAAAATACTTATAAAACCGGTTAGACATGGGATGATTTAGAAGTCTTTGACAATGAATTCAATTCTTTAATTCTTACTGCTTCGTTAGTTTCTGTCTACATTGATTATATTTGCAGTTACTCTCCTAAGAATTTGTTCTTTCCATCGAGGTATTCAAATTAATAGGCATAGAGCAGTTCATAATATTCTTTTTTATTTTAAATTTCTGTTGCATGTATAGTCTTTCTCCTTTATGCTATGGATTTATTTGCAAATTCCACAACCCACAACACCCCCCACACTCCCAGTCAGTCTTGCCAGAAATCTATCTTTCTTATGAAGCTTTTCAAAGAGCTAGCTTTTGGTTTTGTTTAATTATTGCCATTTACTGCTATTTCTATTGTTCACAATTTCATAGGTTTCTGACATTATTTTAATATTTCCTTTGTCTTTGGTTTATTGGATTTGCTCTCCTGCTATTTTTCATATTCTTTATTTGCATGCTTAGCTCACTTTTTTTTTTAAAACCTCTTCGGTTTCTTAATATATGTATTAAAGCCAGATATTTTCTTCCAGGTACAGCTTTTAAGTCCTTAGAATTTGACATGTGGTATAAAAGAGAAAACTCAATTTCTCTCTCACCACACACACTTCTGACACCAAATATATGGGGTTTTTTCCCCCACACCAACCAATTCTCCAGTACCACCCTGAGTATTCCATGATTCAATTCAGTTCTGACACTGTCTACCTGCAGACAGCATCAGATCCCACAAGTTAAGGGTTCAGTCCCACAAGAGTGTCCTCCCATCCCCCCGCCATGTTAGGTGCCAGTCACAAGTGTAGACCTCCCATACTTCTGACTGACTGGTGATAAATTCAGCTTTCCTACAGCACCCTTCTCATGTTTGATTATTTGCTTGAACAGCTTACAAAACTCAAAACTTCACTTGCTATTACCCATTTGTTATAAAAGAATACAACACAGGAAGAGCCTGACAGAAGGCATATGCAGGAGAAGGCATGGAGAAAGGGGTGTAGAGCTTCCCTGCCCTCTCTGGGGGCTTCATTCTCAGCACCTCCACATGTTTACCAATCTAGAAGTTTCCCAAATCCCTTCCTTCAGGGTTTTTTGGAGGCTTCACTAGATAGGCATGATTGATTAGATCATTGGTCATTGGTGATTAAGTCACCTCCATTCCCAAGTGGGACTGAAAGTTCCAATCCTCTAATCATATGGATGGTTCCCTTGGCAACCAGCTGCCATCCTGAGGTTATCCTGGAGCCTCCAGCCTCTGGTAATCTCATTAGATACTTGTGACTTTGGAGATTCCAAGTGTTTTAAGGAAACAAAGTCAGAGACCAAATACATAGTTCTTGCTGTGTCACAGGTGTTTCATTACCATTTGTTTCTAAATGTTTTTTTTTTTTTTTAATTCAGATGTATTATAGAGTAGGGAGGTGGGAGAGTCTGACTTGACCCCTTAAATTCCTAAATATTGTCAAAGAAGGAATTCCTCTTGAGGCAAATTCCATGAGAACAAAGCAAAAAGATCAAAAGAAATAAGAAAATCTAAAATGCCAACTTCTTTCATGTGTTTAAATGTAAATCATGTCTATTCTCAATCCTCATCCCTAGAAAAGAGAAGAAAAGAACCTTTGAATGAAGGATGACATTTCAGTGATTCTAATTCATTTAAACATTAGCTAGACAGTTTTCTGGAAATATCACCTTGTTCTGGGTACAAATCAGAGATGAAATGTTATGAGACTTCTTTTACATTTGTTGTTGTTAAATAAGAGAATTAAAACCTATTTTATCAAATAATATCATTAGCTATTTATCTTGATTACAGTAACCTTATCTGGTTTCATCTTATAAATGTCACATTGTTTTTCTTGCAATTAAAAAAATTAAATTAAATTATGTGCTGGTTGTCAGATCAATTTGTTTTCAGCAGTTTAGCTCTTCTTTTAAATTAAATACATAGAGATAGTTTGATCATGATAACTAATGAAATTTAAGAAATTTTTCTAATTTGTAATACCTGAGTCTAATTTCATTATTCTCAAGAACAGAACACCAGAATATAACACACACACATGCACACACATGCACCCACACACAAACATGAGCTTCAAAGAAATATTATGCTATCATACTCTTTGCTTCACAATTTATAGTTTAGCTGTGTTCAATAATTACAAATTAATAAATGAGAAGTAGGCTATTGATTTATTATCTTGTTTTTGTAATTTACCATAAAATTAATAAATTTTATATCATGTTTTCAGTAATATGCTTCACTAGATGTATCGAATAAGATGGTTATTTCGATATGCATCAGAACATCTATTTGTATGGAAAAATAATGTCTCACTTTTTTTCTGACTGATAAGATGGGTTTAGCTGATGAATTTAAAAATGAGGCGTGGCTTTGTCAGTGTGATTACTCAGTGGACTTTTCCACGATTTGATCTGTAGCTCTGAGATTTTGATAAGAAAGAAAAATGTATTTAAGGAATGTAATACCTTAAGACATTTTATAAAAATGTTTCATTCAAAAATATATATAGAAGTTGGCAATATTTTGATTTCCTAAAACTTTTCAGAATATATCTCTAGTTGAAAGAGTAATGAGCCTAGTTAATAGTTTTTGGTTATTCTTGGTAAATCCTTTTTGTTATTCCTCCCAGAAATTGAGATACTGAACACTTCTAGTGATTGGGATATAAATCCTTTTGCAAGGGGGTTTCAATAATGAACTTTCAGCAAAATTGAAGAGGGGTTTGTCAAGTTCATGGCTGATAGCTGATCATTAAAAGATGTTTTATGATAGATCACAATGTGATTTTGCCATATATTTGAAAAGTTCAAATAACTGAACGCCATTGCCGTAACAAAACTCCTTCCAATCCTGTGTATTTGTTTATGAAAACAAGCTTTCACAGTGTTTGTATTTACAAAAAAGAAGAATAGAATAGATTCCATGATTAGATGCATGTCCTTGGAACAATAAAGAAATATTTGCATTCTTCATAAATATCCACAAATACATAAGTTGAGAAGAAGCCACATTTACTTCATTAAAGAGATGCGCTTGACAAAAAAAATTGTTTTTGTTTAATGCTTAATTATCAAAGTTTATAATAGATAATGCTTAATTATCAATTGTGAATTACCAATAATTGCAATGTTATTAAACACATTTTAAACATATTAACCTTTATGATCATTGGGAATGGAAAAAAATTTCAACTTATTATACATATTTTTGGTGCTTCGAAGAATATAGAAAGAGCAATACAATTTTTCAAATATAAACAAATTACTTTTGGATAAAATCATGCCGGAAGACCATAGTAAAAATTTGATTTCAAGCAGTAAAAAAAATAATGTACATTTTCTATCACTGGAGAATTTCTTCTTTTTAATGGGTGATGCTAAGTTTCAAAATGCCATTGGTATTTAGATTCCTTTGGATGACTTAAAATATGATGTAATGGTATTATTATCTCATTGGATTCAACTTAAAATTTGAGAGGGGAGCTATCATTTTTACCATTAGTTTTGGGATATGGCAGCAAAACATTTCAAGACCATTGTGTTGGGATGTCACTTCTAGAGAAGTGGGCTCATGTGTGGGCAACACCAGGGCCATACAGGATCTCAGCCCCCATGTAGGAGGGATGTTTTGAAAGTGGTGTGGGCCATGGTAAAAGCCCAAGCAAATATCTCAGAATAAACCTTTATCATAGCCGCTGCCAGCACAGCTAACCTCTTATCTCAATTTTTAATGCTCTTCCAGTGAAACTCCAAGTTCCTGAAATTCATGGCTCCCGCTATCAAAGAAAATTATGCAAAACTTTGCCTTTTTTGTATCGTGGCATTCTTTAACAAGTCTGCCTGAGGTTCACCCGATGTTCTAGGAAAGTGCATCCAATTGAACGTTCTGTGATGATGGAAGTGTTCTGTACTTGAATTGTTCAGTATGGTAGCCACGGGCCACATGTGTCTATTGAACATTTGAAATATGTGTAACTAAGGAATGCAATTTTTAACTTTACGTAAGTTGAAGTAATTTCATTTCAAATATAAATAGCCACCTGAGACTTGGCCACCATCTTGGAATAGCAACTCTAGCATAAGGTAGCTTTGTTTGATTTACTACTTACCAATGATTAGGGCCCAGACTCTCCAAAGTTAAATGTTAACTTCGAAAAGACTGATAAGTGGCAAATGATTTCTGTCCTGTCCTGTGAAACAGTTTTATTGCCCTGTAGCACATTAACCAGTTGTGTATTTAATTAACAATCTTGTTTCAACATTTTTTCTTTTACTGACAACAGGTGCTTCAGCATTTTGAATTCTCCTTTGAACCGGTACCATCATGTGAGCACTGCCATTAATGAGTTCCTGCTATTAATTGACATATATTCCCTATGTATTTGTGAGAGAGTAGTGCTTCTGAAGTTTTTGAAAATTATATTCTGATGTTGCTTCCGATCGGACTTCATTTACGCTTTGAGTTCATCTAGGCTCAGATTTGGCTCCTGGATGTGATCCAGGAGTACCCACTAATGACTTCGCTCTGTTTCCAAACCCAATTCTTATTTGTATTTGCTAGAAGAAAGAACATGAATTTCAGACAGAGTGGGGTAAGACCCCAGCTCTGCCACTTATATCACTGCATAACCTGGACAAAACTATTGTGGTAAAAATAATAGGAATTACCTAATAAGGTTGCTGTGAGAAACAAATGAAACTTCATAGTAATAAGCTCAGTATAGTGCTGAGCAATAGTTGGTGTTCAATTAAAACCGGTAGGTTCACTTGGTTTGGTTTCTAGCCCTACCGCCTTTTCCCGTATTTATTGGCATTTAGTCCTGCAAGCTCCTCCACTCTGGAGATTTCTGCTGTCCCCACCCTTTGCTGTATGATATTCGCTGGAGTCACTGCTGTGGGTTTAATTGTGTCCCTTTCCCGCCTCCAAATTCTTATGTTAAAGTCTTCCCTCCCCCCAGTACTTCCAAATGCGACTGTATTTGGAGACAGGGACTTTAAGAAGGTAATTAAGTTAAAATGAGGCCATGAGGGTGGGCCCTAATTCGATGTGAGTGGTATCATAAGAAGAGATTAGGACATAGACATGTACAGAGAGGGAAGACCATGTGAAGACACAGAGAGAAGACGGCCATCTACAAGCCAAGGAGAGAGACCTCAGAGGAAACCAATTCTGTTGACACCTTGATCATGGACTTTCAGCTTTCAGAACTATGAGAAAGTAAATTTCTGTTCCTTAAGCCACCCAGTCTGTGATACTTCAGTATAGCTGCCCTAGCAAACAAATACAGCCATCTTAAAAATTAAGCATCTATGATCTCACTTAAAGTCCAGAAGTCCCTTAAGAAGAAAATTACTTTAATCTTCACTTAGGCGTTAACACTTTAGCATGTATGAAGGCCAAACGCTGAAGTGATAAACTGGGGACACTAGACTGGGGGCTTTGATATCTAGAGAGTTAATGAGGAGCTGCCATTTGGTTAGAGGAAGAGTCAAAGAAAGGGAGAAGGGATGTGAACACCAAGTATATACATTTGTAATAAATATGGGCTGGCCCAACCTATCAACTCAACAACCGATGGATTTTTATAGGAAACTATTACATTAGTTAACTGTGGCTAAGTAACAACTATCCAAAATTTGGTAGCTTATGCAACAGATTAGTTAGTTGGTTCTGATGATCTGGGTTGGGTTCTTCATCCACTGTTTGGTCAGTGTGAGGCTGATTGATCTAGAATGGCTTTGGCCTAGAAAATTCAGCTCTCTTTCTTATGGTTTCTCATCCTTTGGCAAGCTAGCTCAGTCTTGCTCTCTTGGTGGCAGCCAGGATCTAAGAGTAAGAATGGAGTAAAGCAAATCCTCTTGACACCCATGCTCAGAACTGGTACAATATTTTGTCTCATTCTACTGGCCAAAGTCAATCCCAACGCCAGCCCAGAGTCATTAGGTGGGGAAATCTCTTGGTGGGAGGTGTGGCAAAATTGCCTTAGAAAGGAAGTAGATTTAGGAAGGGACAGAGAATGAACCAGTTCTATACAGTAGTTACCACTATCAAGTTCCATTGTTCGTGGTTTCAGTCACCCATGGTCAACCATGGGCCAGAAGAAGATGATCCTGTTGTTAATGGTATTATGTCACAATGTCAGCAACATTCACCTTACTTCAACTCATCACGTAGGCATTTTATCATTGAATATCATCACAAGAAGAAGGGTGAGTAGAGTACAATAAGATATTTTGAAAGAGGCCACATTCACATAACTTTTATTACAGTGTATTGTTATAATTGTTCTATTTTATTAGTTATTGCTGTTAATCTCTTACTCTGCAAAATTTATAATTGAAACTTTATCTTAGGTATGTATGTAAAGGAACAAATATAGTCTATATAGGGTTCAGTACTATCTGTGGTTTCGAGCATCCACAAGGGGTCTTAGAATGTACCCCCCCCCCAGGTAAGTGGGGACTGCTATAATATGCTAAACTGTAAGCCTAGTATATATTCCATGTTGATGTTTCTGGAATTTTTGCACTTCACATTTTGCATCAGTGCCTTCTCAGAATATCCTTATATATCCTCAGAGCAAAATGTGCATCAAATGATGCAGAATGTGGAAAATTAACAATTACATGGGTTGAATTCTCATTCTTTTTGGTGTTCACCTAATGCAAACAGTTATTTTAAGTGGAAAATAATCACAAGAGGCAGTTTCTGCTCTCAGGGCTCCTCAGATATTAACAAATGGGCCATCCAGATTTCCCAACATATGATCCCTACAGGGAATCTATTGGTGCATTGCCCCCTCCTACATGCTGCACAGGCACTATTGTTTCCCATCACTGTCCCTCCTTCCTCTTCCCTCAGAGGTGGCCTCCCTTTTCCAGGATACTAACTGTTCCCTTTGAGCAGCACACTCAGATCTTCTCTGCAGCTTTGCACCCTCTGTTCCTTAACAATGATCAAATTGTTATATGTGTCGTTCAGCAGTTACAGAATAAAATGTACAAATATTCAAAATCAGAAATATTCAAAATTCATACAACTGTTTTCAAACGATATGACTTCATGCCTGCAACAAATAAGAAACTCAGCTAATGGCCTTATTCAGGAAGCTCAGTAAAATAGCTAGATACATGATAAACATGTATAAAATGTATGTGCTGCGTGTGTATTCATTCCACTTCTGGTTGGACACTCTTATCCATCAAATTTTCATAGACATTGGAAACAATTATTTATCAATTTAGTCAATACTATTTAGTATTCAATGGTTACATTTCATTATTTACTTTTGGCCTCTTAGTGCATCCCAGACTATGAGAATTTAGTTAAGCGTCTTGTTACACATGAGGTCTTGTCAATATTTCTAATATTGTCTTAGGACTGATAGTTCACATACATGTATTCGTGACTATTGTGAGTTTAGTACAAAATAACATTGTCTCATTCTATAATTTTTACCATGAATTCTACTTTCCAGATATTAAAATTATATTGTTAGCTTTTGTCAATATATATTTATTCACCTATTTGCATCCATTAACACGAGGATGAATCATCACCATCCTTAGTAAATATCTTAATTTTTAGATTAAAGGGGAAAAAAATCACCTCCTCAATAGATATTACATTTTGATAAAATATAGTACCCATTTCCCCCCACCCATGTCTTTCTCTCCATCTTCTCTTCCTTCCTTTCTCTCTCTCTCTCTCACACACACACAATTAGCCAACTAGAAGTAGAGGACATTGTCCGAATTTGATAAAAGATACTTCCAGAAATATGTAATAATCATTACACGCTAGCTTTAAAATTTATTCTGTAGAATAAATTCTTACAGTCTTAGTGATCTTTATAAACCTATAGTTTTATAGTTTTATTGAGCTTTCCAGTTATCTCAAAACATATGATAGAGGAGTGACCCCTGGTTCTAGTCCTAAAAGCAGGGCTGGATTTCGTCCAAAAGGAAGGGAGCTCAAAACTGGACGCCACTGGCTGGAATTCCTTAGGATTGATCTCATTATCCTTTCAATAAGGAAGCTGCTTTGGGAAACCCAGGTGGCTTCTACTCCCATGTAAATGGAGGGGACAGGCTTGTCAGGTCTGAAGACTTCATAAAAATCCCTTTGCTAGGGCCAGAAAGGATCCACTCTTCCCCTGGGTCCCGTCCTGCTAGCTTTGCCTAGTTCCCCCAACCTTTCCTCCAAGTCGTCCCCATCTCCATCCTTCCTCCCAACCTTGATTCCAGGGTCTCTAAATTAGCTGTTCCTCAGTATTGCTGTTCTAACTGCCGGGTAGTTACTAAATGAGGCACTATGGGATTGGGCATTTCTGGGCTGAAACAATGTTCCACTGAGAAATTCAGCATGGAACATGTAAGGATAAAGTCTGACAGGATTTCACCAACCCTGATTATAGTTTAAAAATGTAAAAGCAGGGAACTGCATGTCTATTACATGCTAGGGGAGCTTTGGTGGGAGGTAATTTCTAAATGATTTAATCCAGCTAAAGATGCAGTACGAGAGAGAGAGAGAGAGAGAGAGGGAAGGAGAGGAAGAGAGACGATGAGATTTCACGCCCGTGTTATCGACAGGTAAAGACTGTCCTCAGAGAGGACATGGAGCTTTGTTACTTTAGAGGGAGAGAAATAGGATTTAGGTGAGAATGAGGGCAGAATGGACCATGCCTCAGTGGACCCTATTGAAAAAGCCCACGGCTGAAACTAAGAAGGAAAGAAACGAACCTGTTAAAAACCTAAGATGAGGTCCATGAGACCAAGCCCAGAGAGCCATACAGGAAATCAGAGAATGACCTAGCATGGCCAGGCACCAAACCCTCTTCATTGGAGCAGAGTTGCCCTTGCTATCGTGAAAGCTCCAGAGCAGGAGTCTGCAAAATGTCTCTGTCCAGAGACAGATCGTGAATATTTTTGGCTTTGCAGGCCACATGGTCTCTGTTGCAACTACTCAACTCTGTCCTTACAGCATGAAAGCAGTCATAGGTAATACAGAAACAAATGTGCGTAGCTGAATTCCAATAGAACTTTATTTATAAAAACGGGTGGTGTCCAGATTTGACCCATGGGCTGTGTGTGGATTGCCAACTATAGAAATTGAGCTAAGAAGTCCTTGAAAGGTGATTCAGAACCACTAAAAGAGGCTTTTTGCATCTGTGTGAACTAAGAGACAAAAAATACAGAAGCAAATCCAGAAGAACCATGGCATATTTCAGGTGTGGAGAATGGTTTTATCAGCCAAGATTGGCCTGAAACAATAGATTCTGAGCTGCTACAAGTTGTACATTCCCTGGAGACCATGAGCCGGGTCTGATTTTCATGAAAGGCCCCATGGATCAATAGTTAATAGTGAGAAATCATTCATTGACCATTTTCTTCAGGAGAGTATTCCTTCCCATGAAGAGAGGAGGATAACAAATGATAGCACAACAGATTTACAGGACTTTAAAGATAGCTTAAAATAAAAAAAAAAAATTGTCCAATATAAACAGAAAATTAAAGCAGCAAGTACTTTTTTAGGGGGAGGTAAAAATCAGGGTGGGAAATAAACATTTCTCTGAGGAAGGAAGCACATAAAGGTTCTGACCAGAATCTTTTAAAAATGTATCAAGTAAGTGGAATGTTGCTAGAAAGTGTACTTGTTTTGGGAAACTTAGTAGGTATGAAACATAAAAGCAAACACATAAAGGAAACACAATCAAACAGCAAGGCATTGGAAATATACAACAAATACTTTCAAAGGATTTTATAAAACTTTCAAAGGGGAAAAAAAAGCCTTAATAAACAGAAAGAGGAGAGGAAGTCTGACTTCTAGCAGGTTCAAGAGAAAGAAAAAATCAAGACCTGAGGAGAGCACAGAGTAGTTACTCCAAAAAGCAGAAAATCAGAATGAAACTTAGCTGGGAGAACCAATCAAATTAGTTTGCTACAAAATTCACAAAGACCTCAAGAAACCTCTTGTTTACAAAATGAAAACCAAAAAAACACCAAACACGAATTTGAAGTTTTGAATAATTGCACCAGGCCGCTGAAATAATGGGTAAATCACCAGAGAGAGAAGATAAAATAAATCAGAGATGACAGATGATCTATATCTCCTGGATATAATCTTTGTTAACAATAGCTGGAAAAGATTGAGGCCATTTCCTATCCAAACTGAGTGATGAGGTGTCAACCAGGCCTGGGCTGGAAGAACAAATAAAGAACATGAGATTTGTTCACTGAGTTGAGCAAAGTTCTACTGGACAATGAATGCAAAACCTTGCAGCACAGTGTCGCGATCCTGAAAACACATAAAGAGAGGGCTCTGTAAAAGAAGCTGATTTACAAAGAGAATAAATAGGACAAGAAAGTGCAAAAGCCATCAGCTGCAGGGGAGGTGAAAAACGACAGGCAGAGAATTCAAAAAATGGAGGAAGAATTACGGAAAATAGAAATATGCATATGGAACTCATGATAAGAAAGCCATCACTGCTTAAGATCAAACTTAGGGGCTGCCTGGCTGGCTCAGTCAGTATAGTGTGCAACTCTTGATCTCAGGGTCGTGAGTTGGAGACCTACTCTGAATACATAGCCTACTTCTAAAAAATTGAAATTAATACTACTATGTAAAAAGCCTCCCTGCTGAGTGCAGAGCCAGATGCAGGGCTCCATCCCAGGACCCTGAGACCATGACCTGAGCCAAAATCAAGAGATGCTTGACCGACTGAACCACCCGGGCACGTCATAAGTCTTTTTTTGAAGATAATTATACCATTTAACACTCCAAACGGCAATGCACGAATGTTCCAGTAGCTCTGTATCCTCAGCAGCATGGGCCAGTTCTTTTCATTTTAAACATACTAGTGGGCTTGAGTGATAACATTTACTATTTTTGCAGAATTTTTTTTCACAGTATGCCGACATGACATTGTCCATATTTGAGCCAAGTAATTTAATTCTGAGGTTTTTATGTAAAGTTTAAAGTTTACTATAGGGGGAAATCATCTTTTGAGTTTCAGTCTCCTGTAATAGGATTGGACTGGTTTATTTTTAATTATTTAGATCATGCAATTTTAAATGAGTTACAATGTTATAGAAATAAATAAATACCTTTTAGGGGTGCCTGGGTAGCGCAGCCGTTAAGCATCTGCCTTCGGCTCAGGGTGTGATTCTGGCGTTCTGGGATCGAGCCCCGCATCAGCCTCCTCCGCTGGGAGCCTGCTTCTTCCTCTCCCACTCCCCCTGCTTGTGTTCCCTCTCTCGCTGGCTGTCTCTCTCTCTGTTGAATGAATAAATAAAATCTTTAAAAAGAAAGAAAGAAAGAAAGAAAGAAAGAAAGAAAGAAAGAAATACCTTTTAAATAAAAATTATTGAAATCACCTGGAAAGTAAATATAGGCTGGGGGAAAAATTGGAATATGGAGTGTGGGTGGCCTTGCTTTAAGGTTAGAACTTAAGTAGGAAACCAAAAGAAAACTGAATAAAGGAAGGTTATGTTATTCTCGATCAGTATTTAATAAACCACTATTCTGTAAATAATCTGCAGGTTTTCCATGAGCATTTAGCACACAATTCAAATACAGCTTCTTTTGCATCAAAACAAAATGAAATATTCTGAAGTAGACTAATACTTCTATTGCTTCCATTTGATTTTGCAATATATTCTTTTGATTTTCTTTAATTATTGTGTTTTTGATGAAGTTTTTTGGAGTGATGTAAATTTAAAGACTTTTTTCCAGAGGTGTTTTCTGGAGGTGTTTTGCTCAAGATATTTGAGAAAAACTTGTGTATATAATCTATAGCAGTGATTCTCAAATTCAAAGGATATGAAAGCTTGGAAAAAGTACAAAGCCCCAAGCCCCCTGTCCTCTTCAGGAAGCTTAGTCATGTGTGCTCTCCAGGTGATTCTGAGACCCACCAAAGTTTAATAACCACTGCTCTACAGCACATTCCAGTAGGAGAGAGGCCAAGTGGAAAGAAAAAAAAAAGTGACTTAATTTTGGTGTAGTTGTCAGTAGTGACCAAAAGGTGGCTCACTGGATCACAACACTGGTTAGGGAACAGTTTATTTGCTTATCAAGGCGTTTCCAGAGAAATCAGTAGTTAAGTGGAAAGAAATACTATGGTTATATCTCTAGAATAATTCAAATGCCCTTCTTCTTTAATGTCCTTGAATGTGTGATGCTTCCAGACAAATATGTAGGAACTTCCATTCTTGAATCTGAAAATAGTTAGGCTTCATATTAAGCTGCATTTCTTCTCAAGAAACTCAGTTCTGCCAAGACAAAGTGATCAAAAAAAGGCTCCCTCCGTGATACTGCACTTGACTTCACCAAAAGGTCAGGAGGCGGTGGTTCATTCTGCTCTGGTCCGGGCTGACTAGGGCAGACACCTTTACAGGTTCACGTTGGGAATTACTTCAAAGATGAAAAGTCTGCCTCTTCGGCTTACTTTTAATTACTGCGGATCAATTGCAGGGATTCCGGCTGCAAAGCTGGCTTGCTTTGAGTATACCCGGGGGGGGGGGGGGGGACCCNGGGGGGGGAACCCATGCTGGGTGGAATTGTGCAGAGTGTTCTTCCTGGGTGACAGCTAGTCAGGGATTGCTACTTTGCTTAAACGCCCCTGGTCAAGGTGACACATTCCAAAGCAGGCAGTGATTTCCCAGATCGGTGCTTATCAGTAGAGTTTAAATGCCCAATTCAGGGGCTCCTGGGTGACTCAGTCATTAAGCGTCTGCCTTCAGCTGGGGGCTTGATCCTGGAGTCCTGGGATCGAGAGCCCCGCATCGGGCGAGCCTGCTTCTTTCTCTCCCACTTCCCCTGCCTGTGTTCCCTCTCTCGCTGGCTGTATCTCTCTGTCAAATGAATAAATAAAATCTTTTTTAAAAATTTAAAAAAATAAAAAATAAATAAATGCCCAATTCAACTTGGAATTGTTCTTCGTGGTCACAATCTTCAAGTAAAGGGCTCCAAATAAGCCTAAGGAATATACTTCATTTATTCGCTAATCATTGGTAAACATTTATTAAATGCCCGCTCTGTGCCAGGTAATGAGTAAGGCCTGAAAATTAAGACATAAAAGATACTGTTTAGACTTGGAGGCAGACAAGCGGTTAACTTTCTACAGTGGTGTGATGCTCCTACACCTGCAATTGATGGGTGGTAGCCTGCTGTTTTCATTGTCACACCCTTGTTGCCCAGCACAATGACCGGCCCATGGCATCTACTTAATAAATATTTTCTCAGTGGTGTAGCTAACATGTTGATCGAAGTTATCACAGCTACTAAGAGAGCACAATGGATAGTTACTTAACTCAAAGAGGGGAGAAAAACCTTTGGAAAACTTCCATCTGGGTTGGTTTCCTTTGATTGGGTATGTTTACCATGAATTCGTACATTTGGGATTGTATAGTGAAACCGGCATTACCTTGCCCGCCTTCCTTCAGCACTTCTGTGCAATTCAGGCAATTTCCCTGGAACACCTAAGACTCATCACCTGAAGGCTTTTCCCTTGAAACATACTCCATTGCTGCCAGAAGTCACGCCCAAGAACAGCCTTCAATCAGGGATTTCCAGGAGTCGGTGGATAAACCCCCAGCTTCCTGGCTTTATAGATAAGATAACTGAAGGTTTTTTAAAAAAAGATTTATTTATTTATTCATGAGAGAGAGAGTGAGAACCATGGGGTAAGAGGCAGAGAAGGAAGCCGGGGATGTACTGTATGGTGACTAACATAATATAATAAAAAATCATTAAAAAAAAAAAAGAGGCAGAGAGGGAGAGAGGGAGAGAGAATCTCAAGCAGACTCCCCACTGAGTGCGGAGACATGAGGCTCCATCTCACGACCCTGAGATCCTGACCTGAGCTGAAATCAAGAGTCAGACGCTCAACTGAATGAGCCACCCAGGCACCCCATGAAGTTTTTCTACACTGTCAGGGTTCCTCAGTGGACTGGAGTCTCTCTTATTGCCCACAGCAGTAACTGGCTTCCCATTCTCTCACTTTTCTTTCCCCTATTGCTGGTTCTTGGCATCAACTCCCAAATAAAACACACTCAAGTCCTTGTCTTAGGGTCTGCTTCTGGGAGAACTCAACCCAAGGATAAACATGAGCCGTCCATGTGCACATGGGTGAGAGTGGGGGAGAAGTGTTGGTGACATGTGTGCAAATACGGAAGCATGAGGAGATCTGAGACTGAAGAGTTACAACTGATGGAACATAGGGTCCGATCTGGAAGTTATGAGAACAGATCTTGTGCGCTAATCAAAAAAATCTCCATTTTTTGAAAGGCAGTGGGGATCCACTAAAATATTTTTAAAGGCGGGGAAGGGAACATGTTATGGCCTAGCTGTGAGAGACTAGGGTATCTGCAAGCGTGGATGAGGCTTCAGGAGTGAATGAAATAAGCCAGGACAAAGGGGTACCACTTTTAGAAGCTGATAAAAATTACAAAGTCCTTCACATACAAATGCACATCAACACACACATAAAATTTTGCTGAGGAATTTCCAGGTGTTCACTGACCCCCTTTGAGGCACAACCATGGAACTCCTCCGGGTTTCCAAAACAGTGGTTAGGAAATCCAGGTATTAAGTGAGAAGACAAGAGGGTTAAGGAATTGAGGCCTTAAGAACAGTAACATTAAATAAAGATAGGAATAAAGAAGGTAGAAAAAGAAGGTGTCACTGGGATGGGAAATGACTCAAAGTAGAGCTGTATAGGGAAAAAAAAACCAAAAGATGCTCTTGGTTGAGCTGCTTTTGAACAGAGAGTATCACTCTCTAGTTCTTCCTTTTGTTGTTGTGGTTGTTCACTCAAACAGGAAGAAATGGTAATCGTCAGTCAGGGAATACTTCATGGCAATGGATACAAATCAAAGTCTCCCAGGTAAAATTCAGCTAATAAATGTAGTGAATGGTTCTGACAGTGTTAGTTGTTTGGCTTTCTTTCAGTTAGTCATCAACATTTAAAAATAAAGAAATTTCTAGATTTTCTTGAAAAACAGTCAAAACATCTAGGCCACCATATAAATTTATATATATGAAAATCCTGGTTGTCAGGTGTACAACACCAAAAGGGTCCCAGGGCACTATCTTTAAATTATTGTGCTTTGATCACAAAATTCAGAGGTGTATTCTTTCCTGATAAGCCATTACTCATTCATGGGTTGGGTCAATTATTCAAGGAATAATGCAATCATTCATATCTTTCAGGAGTGGAACAAAGAAAATCTTGCACACTAAAGGAAAATGAGAAGGGAATTGTGAGAGAATACTACAATAGAAGGCAAGCAGGGAGTTTCCCTGGATGGAAAAAAGAAAGAAAGAGAAAGAAAGAAAGAAAGAAAGAAAGAAAGAAAGAAAGAAAGAAGAGAGAAAGAAAAAGAAAAGAAAGAAAAGAAAAGAAAAGAAAAGAGAAAAGAAAAGGAAGGAAGGAAGGAAGGAAGGAAGGAAGGAAGGAAGGAAGGAAGAAAGAAAGGAGAATGTGGATGCTTTTAGATGGCCACTACCAGTCCAGTATACTCATGGGCCAGAGCACCCATATCCTGTCTTCTCTAACTATCAGTTGCTTATGGCTCACAGCTGCATAGAATTGCCCTTAGACAGAGCTGCCTTCTACTGCAGGTTATAAACCTTTCTTGAGGGGTGAGAAGGACATCCTACAGCCAACAACTGATAGACACGGGGATACCAAAGACAAGAGGCACAGATACAACTCATGTTCCTGAACTCCTTGTGAGATGATACTGATACCTGATTCCAGCTAAGACCATGGCTTTGCTTACTTCCCCCCGCCCCCCCGTTCTAATCTTTTTCTCCTAAGAAATCTTCCTCAATCACCTACTCCTGAATCTATGTCTCAGGCTCACAGTTCTAGGGAGTTCTGACCAACATAAAACACATAGACCTACAAAACATTTATTACTAATTGTCTCCTCAACAGAGAATAGCAAAATATCAGCCTGGGAGGGTGCAATCAGATTTTGCAAAACTAGATCTCATATGGAAAACTAGACTAATATGGAAATGGCCCTTCATGATTTGTATACTACAATTAAACTCAGAATTCAATTTGTAGTTCTCTTTAGAGACAACGGTATACTCTCTGAGAAGTATGCACAATTCCATATTGCAGATGAGAAGTTATTAAGTTTAATTCCAATGTAAACATTGCCAGTCATCACAGGCTTTTGAGGGGATTTCTGTGAATGATGACAGGAAAGTGGGTTTCTGTTGGTTTATGGTGGGCTGATGGATTTTACTGCTAGGACAAAGTCAAGGACTGTTAACTTCTTATTTCTAGAAAATGCTTGACCTACAGATCATCTGGATTCTCATTTATTTAGTAGATGAGAAAAATGAAATTGAGATGGAAAAGGCTACAAGATCGTATCTTTAAACAAGGACAGTCTCCCTGCTCTTTTGCAAAAACGTCAGCAGCTGCCTCATAATCTTTCCTTCTACTGCTTTCAAATCTCCTTCTACGTCTCTTTCCATGTCCGCTTACTTTGAGAGCAATGTTATGCCTCACATTTAAGGAGGCATGAGATGAATTAGGGTTGGAAATACAGGAGTATCAATCTATCCACCAAATAAGTATCGGGATTACCTTATCTGTTCCAGCTTCCTTTTTTGATATACATGCACATCTGGGTAGGCACCCATGCTCCCATGCCTACTCATTTTTCACTATTCAGTTCTCTTCTCCAAGTTGGTTTAATAAGGTAAATCCCATGTGAGGAAGAAAGGAATTGTGCTCCTCACGAAATGACATCACATTCACAGCAGAAGGAAAAGAAAAGAAAAAGCAAGCCAGTTATTGATCAATTGGGGTTGCTGGACAACAAACGCTCAGGCAAGTTCAAAGAAAGTTTTTCAAGTTGTCAAGAATAATGTAGAACCTTTTCAGAAATGTATCAATATTTTGTCACAAGGATATATGTTCATTCTCAAACTAAAAACGTAGGTGGACAGCCAGACATGGAAAAAAAAACATTCATTGATTTGCTCCCTTATCCATTTCAGGTAGCTACCCCAATCCTGGCAACACTATCCCCTTTACCTATCTGACAAATGATTTGTTAGTTTATTTTCTGCCCTCTCCCCATATCCTCCTCCACCCCATGAGATTACAAACACCATAATATCAGGGGTATTATCTATTTTTTTTCACCCTTTTGTCCCCAGCAACTAACTAATTCCTGGCATATTAGAGATGCTTAATAAATATTTGCAAAAGCATATTCACAGGATAATGGCAACTTCAGATGTATGAATTGCAAATGGGAAAAATGTGGAGTGCAAAAATACCCATAAATAAAGATCTCGACAAGTAGTTCCGATATTGAAGAAATACCATTACGTCATTTTCTAACTGTTTAGGTGATGCCTTCTATCTGCTGGATCTTCAAGGAACTCCTGTGAAGCGTTATTTTAGCACAGAAGACACACAGGTTTTTTTTCTTAGTAAGTTGTTCAGTCTTGTAACCAAACTAAGCAGAACATATAAAATACATATCATGCAGTTAGGCACAGAGGGCAGGAAGAAAATACGAAATGCCTGGCACGAGTAAGTATTTCATTGTTAACTGGTGCAGTTGTTCTCATTACTGTCTTTGACCCCCCAAGAGTTTAATATTTTCTAGGGGAGACAAGTCAAGCATGAGGAATGTGTAAATGATGGTGAAATCCAGTAGTGGATAATATCTCTAGATCAGTAGGGCTGATGAGTATGACAGGGACAAGCAGAGACTGTAGAGTAGGAGAGGACTTTAGCTATGCCCTGTGAAGTTGGTGGGGTATACGAGAAAGAGAATTAGGTGCCCTGAAATTTCTTCAAAAGCACTTTTCTACAAAAGCATTTTTAGGCTTGTCATTTAGTTTGCTGAGGACAATTCACTAACACATTGCCATTGATGGGTGTCGTATTTTCATTTCAAGGTAGCTAGCAGCCACTTCGTAGTGGGTAGGAGGTAAGTGTCGTTTTGCTCCCTGGGTCTCTTTCTGCTCTTCAGAAGGAAGAAAAAAGACAGTGAAGGGGCTTCCCAAATGGAGAATTTCTTAATGGAAGATAGTCATTGGAATAATTCCTATAACTAAGAACCACAATAAACAGCTGTGAGATACCCTCACTCTTCTAGATGATCTACCTAGAGCTAGACTGTGGTCACTCATGTGGTCCACGGACCAGCAGCATCAACAACACCAGATAGGTTGTTAGAAATGCAGATTCTCAGGCTCTACCCCAGCCTTGCTGAGTCAGGCTCTGCATTTTATCAGGATCCCCTGGTGATTTGTATGCTCTCAGTTTGAAATTACTGTTGTACAACGTACTCCTGCTCTCAAGAAGTCGCTATTTGGAGAGAAATAAAGCATAAACCCAGTTAAATGAGCAAAACAACGAACACACACATTTCAAGTGATTCCAGAATAACGAGGGATTTGACATCAAACTATCTGGACGTTAAAACTGTGTGCCAACCTTGAGAGAATTTCATGAAGATGGCCATTGTTTGTTTGCCTAATATCCCCTACTTTTTGTGAGAAGTGCACCTTCTCCTTCTGGCAACTTCTGGCACTCACTATCCACACTGTCCTCATGTTGTTTTAAAGAAAGTCTTTTTATCTTACGTAAGTCAGCCCCTAGCCCTGTTCATTATTCTCAGGGAGGAGACCGTCTTCAGGCTCAAACATTCATGGATCAACAGAAGTGCCAGGTCCCTGTTGGTGGCTTCGGCTTCTTTTATTAGCATTGTCCTCAATCTGAGTTACCACGTCCTGTCCTTGCCCCAGCATTTGAACAAAAAGGGTTGAGTTGTCAAAGGAGACTCAAAGTCATAGATCCTACCCAATACCAAAACTTAGAATAAGTCAAAGGAAGCAGGAAGTCATCAGTCACTGGTGACACGTTCATTTCTTGGAGGAATCTGAAACACTGAGGTGCAGATCCCCAAAAAACTATTTTTGTCCCTCACGTCACTGAATTTTGGTTCATATTTAAGAGAGAAGAGTCTTCTGAGCAATGTCTATGGAGATACTACTCACACAAAGAGACCCATTTCCATTTTAGAAAAGCCCATTTTTTAAAAAAGATTTTATTTATTTGTCAGAGAAGGAGGAGAGAGAGAGAGAGCACAAGCAGGGGGAGCAGCAGAGGGAGAAGCAGACTCCCCAGTGAGCAAGGAGGCAGATGTGGGACTCGATCCCAGGATCCTGGGATCATGTCCTGAGCCGAAGGCAGACGCTTAACCAACTTAGCCACTCAGGCATCCCTAGAAAAGCCCATTTTATCCTCTATTAATTACAGTCTAGTACAACTTTCCATTCTTCAATCATTCATGACCTATAAATCCACAAATTCCAGGTTTGAGAATAATAAGTAATCAAGAGGGACCATGTATATCTCATGAGAAGAAATCATAGGTAAGAGCTCCCTGGTATTGTTCCACCAATAAACATTAGTGTGTTTACCAGGAGGTCTCGTCTTCAAGTCCTTACCATGTTTACAAGGAGAGTTGACTGAATTCATTACTTCTAGGTATCTCTGCTAAGAAGGAAATGGGTCACTGGCCTCCTGTGGTTTCCTATCCGTTAACAAAGCTGCTTGAACTCCTGTATATTTCATTTATCACAGTCAGATTTGTCAGAAATCTAACCTAGAAATCAGCAAGCTATCCTCGACTCATCCTCTCCTTCTTCATTCACATCCAATAAAAAACTATGACCTACATCCTTGAAACTGTTTCTCTTTTTCTCACTGTCACTGTAGTTCAAGCCTTTGTAATTTTTTCTTTTTTTTTTTAAAAGATTTTATTTATTTATTGGACAGAGATAGAGACAGCCAGCGAGAGAGGGAACACAAGCAGGGGGAGAGGGAGAGGAAGAAGCAGGCTCATAACAGAGGAGCCTGATGTGGGGGCTTGATCCCATAACGCCGGGATCACGCCCTGAGCCGAAGGCAGACGCTTAACCGCTGTGCCACCCAGGCACCCCAAGCCTTTGTAATTTCTTAGCTAAATGCTATAATTTTGGCTTGTATGTCCATCTCTAGTCTCCCTCCCCTTCAAATTTACTGGTTTTTCCAAGTGGTCCTTCTAAAATATACATGTGGTAAACTGTTCAACAGCTTCAGTGATTCCTGAGTGGCCAGGTATTGCTTCATAATAAACCACCAAAAACTCAGGGGTTGAGCACAACAATAATTTGTTTTTATGGATCATGAGGTCGATGATGAGCTGATCTCAGCTGGGCTCTCTGATGGATCTGTGTGTCAGGTGGGGGTGCTGTCATAGACTAGCTTGACTGAGGGAGCTTAGCTGGACCACCTTCATTACACTTGCCTCTCAATCTCTTCCTTGGATCCATAGACTGACCTGAGCATCTCTTTATGGCAATGGTGGCAGCACAAATTCCATTATGCAAATCCATTCCACAGCCCTGCTTGCATTATGTCCCCTAATGTCTCAGAATTAAAGGATGTGACAGGTGACTGCCCCATGAAATCATGTCAAAAAGTATATACATGTATGAAATGTATATACTGGGGCCAATAATGTAATCTACCATATTTTCTAATTGCCAAAGGATAAAACCCAGACGTGGTTGTGCTATGTAGTCACTACTATGTAGTCACTACACATGAAAACTATGTCATTTCCATATTTTCCTATCAGATGGTTAGCTACTCCTTCCTTAGAGCTGCTTCTCTCTCTAAGTATATATGTCTAACTCTTAATACACATGTGTGTAGTATATTTGCATTGCAGTCTCTTCAACAAGACCAGGAACTTTTTAAGAACATGATTATGTTTCATTTAACTTTATATCCCCAGACTGTAGTATGGGCCTAGCCTGTGAAGTTGCTTAATGAATCTTTGTTCAGTTGAACTGAGTAGAAGTCAAAGTACATCACCTAGAGTCTGAACACAGTTTGTGTTTTACACAATGTTTCTGGCAGTTCTGAAAAATGCAGCCAGGTGCCTGAATTAGTTGCTGATAAGATTCCTGAGGAGCGATCCCCAGACTCTGGGAGATTGACTTATGAGAGGAAAGCAGATTCTCAGAGAAACTTGGAAATCAGACAGTTTGCAATAATAAAGAACAACATGAGATTCAACAGTAGGCAACAGGGGTGGAAATTGGAAATCTGGCCCAAAGAAAATGTTACAGAGGCCCAGCATCATTCAGAGTTGAAGCAGGAAGGTTTCAGGTCTACGTGCCAGAGAGTTGTGAACACTTGAAATCTCTCTTTCTGACGTCAAAATTGGTTCTAAAGGACTGACAGTGAGATCAAACGATCCCATTCCTGAGAAGAAAAGGCAAGTGGGGAAGACAAATGGATCATTTTCTGGCAATTCTTAGAGCTGTGATATTTATTAACCTTATCATCAACAATAACATATGGTCTAGTGCCAGGAAATAAGATGAGAATCACAAAGTAATAAAGACGTTTGACTGGATGCTGAATGAATGTCGTGTTGGCCTGGGGTGAAATATGATCTACATGACATCGTGTGCCAGTTCAGTGATAGAGAAAAGGAAAAGTAGAACTTCCAATAAAAGAGTTTTTCTACACACACATACCCACACACACCCCTCAAAAGAATTTTGATAAGATAACATATGGTAATATGACCAGTTGGGCTTCTTAAATAGTATGTGCAAAAGCAGAAAAGAAATCAAAGGGCTTATCAAGCATTCTTTAAGGAGTCTAACTTAATCAGTATCCTAAAAATATAAAGGAGGAAAATAAGTCTCAATTGGAGGAAAGTACCAAAGTTGATCATTTCTCTTAATTAAAATAACAAAATAAACATTACAGTCTTATTTATAAAATATATCTGTTACAATATTTAACCAGTTCTATCCCATTTCTAGCGGCGTTTTTTGGTTCCTTAGAAATAATAAGGAATAAGAAGCTAGCTGCTTTCTTAGAATAGATTAATGTATTTAGATTATTGGAAGATCATTAAAACCTCCCTGTGAGAAAGTAGTTTTACAAGGGACAAGAGAAATAATTCACATGTATATTATAAGTATAATTTTGTAAACATTGTTCTACATGCTTCACTAATTTTGTTTCCTCTTAAACAGCCTTATTTTATGGAGAAAATCTAAAATGCTTTTTGAAATTCACTTCTATAAATAAAATAATTGCCTGTTTCAAAATGTTGAGTTCCCCAGAAAAGAGGGTTCTATTGTTTATTCTATATACAAAAAACTATAAAATGTCATTATAAATTGGGTCATTCTTTGAGAGCTCTTATGGTCTAATATCAACTATAATGTGGAATTAACATAATCCATGGGGAAAAGCAATATGTGATTCAGATTAAGATCTATGCAATTTCAGAAAAGTGAAATACTTCTTCTAGCCTTGGTGTCAAGGTTGATTTCATAAGATGAAGGAAAATTACACTGACACTTAAAGAATGGGTTAGATATGGACGTGGAACAAACACTTCATTCAAAGCTAAGGGAAATATATATGTAGTCCTGTCCACTGAAAGGAGCTAGAGGCAATGACGACCTAGTAGCAATGAACACACCCAGTGCCCAGATTTTGATTTCTAAGCACCACTCTTCAATAAAAGGAATCATCACTCTTTATAAAAGTGGTTGATTCCAGGGACGAGGCAGGGAAAATATAAGATTTCTGGGGAGCAAGCCCAAGTCCATGGAATATCTTTAGTGTATAAAAATAAGAAAGTTCTTGAAAAAGGATAAGTCATCTTAAAAGGGCTAGGAGCCACCTGGATGAGCAACCAATCGTCAAAGCCAAAACTAGCTGATATGATAATATTTCATGATAACTCTTAAAGTAAATATCCATGAGTCCATCCTAAATAAATATTTTAATATATAAATAAATGGGGGAGCACAGATAGCTCTTCCTTATAATTATAATTGATACTATGATAGTATTCCAATATTAATACATATTATAAATTGCTATTAATACATAACATTTATATATGCTATCATTAAATATATTAACATAATTTAATAATGTTATAATTAATAAATGTAGAGGACATGAAGGAAATACAAAGTTATCATTAGGCAAACATCATAGTAATAATTGCTGCAGGCATAACCCACCAATGGATGCTAAAATTAACAGGTGAATGTTTGAGGAGAAACAGGATTTTTACATAGTCTCAAAGTATCTCCTGCAAGACAGTCATTAATTAAAGAGGAGAAAATAGTAACTACATAGTAGAGAACAATTTGAACAGACACATCTTGTACACAAAGATTTACAGCAATGTTGTTTAGTAATACAACATGTGTGGGGAAACACTCCAAATGCCCAAAGACAGAGAAGGTATAAATAGAGATAAATCAACCTCCCAAAATATTATACAGCAATCCCATGGGTGAATCTTAGGGACCCAGTAGTGAGTGAAAAAAGTAAGTCTCAGAAGACCACAGAGAACACAATACTCTTAAAAGTCTAAGAACAATTTTTAAAAAATCAATATGTTGTTTAAACATATCCATTTTTGATAAATCCATATAAATGTTTAAAATTTATATAAGTTATCAACACAGAATTCAGGATGGGGGTTCCTTTTGGGGAGGAGAAGGATGGGAGAGGGAAGAAGCACATAGTTTGTTAATTTCTAGTTCTTGAATTGAGTGAAGGAGCCCAGATTGTCTGTTACCTCTTCTGAAAGTAAGGGAATGGGGACTAGATAGATGAGTAAATAAAAGAGGACTGTGTATGATTGGTGATAGCATATCAAAAATTATGATTGGGGCACCTGGGTGGCAGAAGCTGTTGGGCATCTGACTCTCAGTTTCGGCTTGGGTTGTGATCTCAGGGTCATGAGATCGAGCCGAGTGTTAGACTCCCCGCTCAGCGCAGAGTCTGCTTGAGACTTTCTCTCCCTCTCCCTGCCCCTCCCCCACGTGCTTACATGCTCTCTCTCTAAAATAATTAATTTTTAAAAAAATAATCATGACTATGCTAAATCCCACCCTGAGCACCTGAGGTTGAATTAAAATAAAAATCCAGTGAGTATACACAGTGGGAAAATATTCCCAAGTTTATCATTAATAACACCCATTATACACATTTACTGGAATTCATCGGCAAATGCCTCTTTCCTCAATCTTTATTTAAACATTCCTGACAGACTAGCCTTAAGCATTGAATTAAGTAATAGAGAGGCTCTGAAACTTAGTATATTTGGTTTTTTTTTTTTTTTTAGCTTTTAGATGATATTATCATGGCTTTCCACTAAATTGCTACTGTCGACAGATAGAGAGATCTTATTCTGCTTTGCTTGATAGGCTTTTTTCCCTTTTATTCTGCATCCTAGTAAGTGGGCTTGGGCTCACCACGTGTCCACTTCCTTCCTGCCTCTCCTCCATCTCTTGATGATCATGAATTGTTGATATTTGAACTACTTTATTTTTTAAAATATTTAATTTATTTATTTATTTGAGAGAGGAAGAGAGTGAGAGAGCACGCGCATGAGCAAGGGGAGGGGCAGAGGGAGAAGCAGGCTCTCTGTTGAGCAGGGAGCCAGACGAGGGACTCCATCCCAGGACCTTGGGATCATGACCTGAGCATAAGGCAGATGCTTAACTGACTGAGCCACCCAGGCGCCCCAATATGTGAAATATTTTAGAGAGAAAAATAAGCAGCTCCTCTGTGAAAAGAAGAGCTACAGCCACAGCGTCTTTAAACTGAAAGAAATCCTGGGATCGATCCTCTAGTCCAATCTTCTCATTTCACAGGCGAGAAGGCGGAGGCCCCCTCAGGGTTACATGATTTATCTGTGCACACGTAGCTGTTGGAGGTGGAGCTGAGATTAGAAACATATTCCCAGAAATCTTTCCTTGGCCCCATTCTGAGAAAAATGCAGAATTCATTCCTGGATGAAATTGGAAACCTTACAGAGCATTCCCAATGATGGGAATACAATTTCAGAGGAAGTGCCTCTCCCAGCGCCCAGTGGTTAGCTAGGAGAGGCTCTGGGAACATGGTTCTCTGGGCTGGACAGGAACGATTACCTTTATCTTCCACTCCTTAGGAATGTTTCAATGGCACTGAGATCCTTTCATGGTGCGTATCCTCTGTTTCGTTTGCGCCCCATTTGAATTTGCAATGTAGTTTCTCAACCAGTCATCATCCTGTATCACTTAGCTTCTCTCCTTCTGGCTTCTTTCTTTTCAATCAAAACCGATGCTATGGCCCTGGCCCCTGTGTTTTGTGAAACCCAGAGTAAAGTAAAAAAGGAAAGGCGGGGGTGGGGGGTGAAAAAGAAAGAAGAGGGAAGAAATAATCAATCTCTCTGGCAAAAATGTGGCCTCTGGAGAAGCTAGACTAGAGGCAGGAGGATTGGCTTGGAAGGTATTATTTTAACCCATGCAAGAAGGGACCCTAGCCTGGCCTTCATCAGTGGTATAGATGGAAATTACAGAATTTAATACCTCATAGCTGGAGGGAATGAGGCCCTGCTGCTCGAACTGCGGCTCCTGGATCAGCAGTCATAGGTCTCACCTGGTAGCTTGGTAGAGATGTAAACTCTTGGACCCAGCCCAGACCTCCTGAGTCAGAAGCTGCATTTTCACAATATTAAGGTTAGAGAAGTACAGAGCTGGGATGACTCTCAAGGCTCTGGTTTGGGTGACCTGATGGATGGTGGGGTCGTTTGCAAGATAGGAGCAGGTTTGAGACAGGAGGATGGGCTGGAGGAACAAGCATGGCTATCGCTGAAATGAGAGTATGATATGGCAGGAAAGGCTTCCTATGAGCTGAGGACAATAGGAATGTGAAGCTTAGTGGAATTACCAATCCACATTTTCACCTGGAACACTGATACAACATGTGCACCTGTCTTTACATTCATAGTAATCACAGGGTGAACTGTGTGGATGCTCCCATCCTTCACCAGCAGTCTTTGTTAAGGGTTTCAAGAACTGGAGGGGATTATGCTAAGTAAAATAAGTCAAGCAGAGAAAGACAATTATCACATGGTTTCACTTATTTGTGGAACATAAGGAATAGCAGGGAGGACATAAGGAAAAGGAAGGGGAAGATGAAGGGGGGTGGAAACAGAGGGGGAGTCGAACCATGAGAGACTATGGACTCGGGGAAACAAACTCAGGGTTTTAGAGGGGAAGGGGGGGTTGGGTTAGGCCCGTGATGGGTACGTATTGCATGGAGCACTAGGTGTTATGCGCAAACAATGAATCATGGAACCCTACATCAAAAACTAATGATGTACTGTACGGTGACTAACATATAATTTTTTTTAAAAAAGCGTTTCAAGAATAACACTGAAGATTGTTTTCTACCTCAGCCACAGCTCCCCCTGGTGGACGATGGCCTGAGTAGTGTCCAAAGGAGGCCGAAGTGAAAATGGCAAAGCCCATGGTTACGAAAAGTGTTCAGGCTTTAGCAGAGCTAAGCCAAGGTGAAGGATGTGAGGACCCGCTGGCTCTGAATGTCACAGGTGAGTTCTCAGGTTAGTAACTTGGAGCCCTGACCACACCAGAGAGTCAAGGTTATTGTTCTGTTTTGTTTTTCTGAACGCATAAGATCCTATCATCCATATGACTATATTAATTTGAAACATGTTCTTTGCCTGGATGGCTCAGTCGGTTAAGTGTCTGACTCTTGATTTTGGCTCAGGTCATGATCTCAAGGTCATGAGATTGAGCCCTGTATCGGGCTCTGTGCTGAGCATGGAGCCTGCTTGGGATTCTCTCTCTGCCTCTCTCCCTCTCAACAAACAAACAAAAAATAAAACAATTTAGCATTAGCTAACTTTCCTTTCTACTTTCTATTTTTATTTTTGTTTTTCTTTTTGGTCACCTTTCTGGGAGATTTTCTAACTTTCCAGGATGTTTTTATATTTTGGCATTCATAATTTTTTAAAATTCTCAAGATCTTTTTTTTTTCACTGCCTTTTTCTTTTTCATAGTATTTGTTTCCTCTACCACAAATGTACATTTTCTTCTTCATCTGAGGGTATAACAGTTTTCATTTTTTTTTTTTTTAATTTGCTTTGCTTTTTTCTATTTCCCTCCCTGGATCTTTCTACTCCAGTTTCCTTTTTTCTATATATCTGTTCAACTGTTTTCCCCCACTCTTTTCCCTTTCATCTATGAGTGTTTCTTCAAATATCAGTTATTTTTTATTGAAGAGAGGCATTAAGAAGTAGTGTGGGAGTGGGGCTTTTGAGATGCACCATAGGCAGGTCCTGAAATATAACACTCTGTTTCTCAACCCCAGCCTTTCACCTGTCCCTCTGATGTACTGATGCCTCCAAACCTGGAAGCTTCAGTGTTCCGGAGTGGATCAGCTCTCTTGTTGCTGCTCTGGTCTCCTGCCTAGCTGAGTCAGCTGTCCCTTCATTGACCTTCTGTCCTCTAAATAGCAGGGAACATTACTCACCTAGGATTGTCTCCTCTCCTGGTCTCTCTTCTTAAGGATTTTGGCAAAAAAAAAAAAAAAAAAATTACCTGTACTTTATCTTACAAAGTTTCAGGAAGTAGACGAGAGAAATGCTTATGGTCCTGTTAAAATCAGAAGTTCCTGACTTCAACATTTAAAAAAGAAATGTAGAGAAGACATTGAAACAAATGAGGCTTATTGCCCCGGAAGGGACAAGAAGAGTGTGACCAGTCTTACCCTGGGGCTAATTAAATCCCATTTAGGATGTAATTGCCTATGTCTGTCTATTACAAGTCAGATTTCTGTTTTAAGCCTGTTTGTACATATTTGTATAATTTTTATTATGAAATTAAAAGTCATAGTTAAAAAATTAAAAAATTGAAATTCATAGTTCTGATAGATATTTAAGGATATTTAAGGAACCTTGGCATTGTGGCGGCACAGTTGCAAGAGAGGGATAGGAGAAGTAGGGATCCAAATTTCCGGCATCACCAAGTTCAAGAGTGTTTCAAGCTACCATTTCCATCTGGAGAACTTGACGTTGGCGGGTGGGGCACTGCATTGTGAGACATTCAGCAAAGAGCATTATCCGTAGTCTGCAGACTAGTAAGGGCCTTTGGTTCTAGGAATCAAGCCTCTCATCACCAGATCCTAATCCAAGAGCAGGTCACTGCCGAGCCCTTCAGGCTGGGATGGAAGGAGGGAGGCACAAGGCACAAATGGTAGATTGAGGTTTGGGGAAAATGGCTAGAAGAACCTAGTGCAGTGGGCTGGGACACATAGAATGGGTGGTGGCTGAACTGGGGTGGGGACATGAGCGCTTCACTTCCCCAGTGCTTCCTCAGTTCCAATCTCTCCCCAGAGGTCTTCTCTTAACAAGTGTATCAGTTTTCTCACCTTCATCAAGGGGGGAAGTATGATACGCTTTAAGTTTCTTTCCTGAATCTTTCTTTTATTTATAAGACATCAATGACTCTTCTGGGGTCCAAAGAGAAGACTTTTTTAATTGAGTAGATGGGGTGCTAGAAACGAGCTCTCAAAATGTAAGGACGTTTGAGACATGTAGAGAGATTATCCCAGCTTGATGTTAAGGAAAATACAACACTAACCACATGGCTAAAGCTCTAGCTTATTCCTATGATTGTACCGCCAGCCAATCTAAATCATCTGACACTTTCAAACGACGGTCAGGCTTGAGTCAGAGACTAATTACCTCGTGATGTAAAATCTGAAATGAGTTTCTGTATCTCCAAAAAGCTAATGGCCAGTCCTTCCAAAACATCATAATGTTTTCCATGGCTTTCTGCTGACATCTCTGTCATGTCTGACATATTAACTACTCACATCCCACACTTGATCGTTTAAATTGGCTTCTTGTCCAAGTTATCCCCATACAAAATTTCACTGAGGAAATTTTATTTCAGTAAATTAGTGGGTTTTTTTAATATTTAGATTTTTTTCAAGTTATGCAAATAAGTTAGGGTGAACCTAATGTAAAGCATGTGGCATGATGGTCATTTATTTTATTATTATTATTTTTTTTTTTTTTGAGAGAGAGAGAGAGAAAGCAAGACAGCACGAATGGTAGGGGAGAGGCAGAGGGAGAGGGAGAGAAAGAGTCTTAAGCAGGCTCCACGCTCAGTGCAGAGCTGGATGCAGGGCTGGATCTCACAACCCTGAGATCATGACCTAAGCCAAAATCAAGAGTTGGACACTTAACTGACTGAGCCACCCAGGAGCCCCCCGCAGGATGGTCATTTAGACACTATACACTATAGAGGCGTGAGGTCACACAGGCTCAATCAAGAGTATCACACACTGCACCAAGAGGAGACTTTGTGTCCTGGGGCTGGAGGGAAGCAGCAGGGACAGGGCATAATAAAGTTCCTCTCTCCATTACATCATAGTTACTCCAGAGCAGCAAGACCCGCTTGTGAGTTTCTATTAAAGAAGGAAAAAATCAATATAATCAAGGAGAGTGGTAACATATGCCCCTGGTAAAAAGCCAGTTGCTTTGAATATGGTCTCTACAATAAGTACATCCTGTGAATCGTGATTATTACCATGTATTGGTTCTGTGTTGAGCACTTTATATTTGCCATTTATAATCCTCAAATCACACCAGAGCATATGGACCACATTATCCTTTTAATATAAATGAAAATAAATATTTACTAAAAGCTAAGTAAACTGCCCAAGGGCATCCACGTAGTAAGTAGTCGAGTCAGAATTTGACCTCAAATTCTGACTCTGACTCCAAAGGTTCCTTTCTAGCCATGGGCTGCATTGCCTCCTTGAAAGATAAAATGATGGTAGTTAATTGCATAAGCAACAGTCCACCATCAACTCTTCTCTCAAATATGACTAAGATTTGCTTTCCTTTGAACTTGTTACTGCTCATTTATATAACTATCAAACTCTGCCCTGTTCAAATCGGGACATCTATGAGTGTCACCCTAAAGTATTAGGATTGTTTGCTATGACTTGCCCTAAACGGAAAAAAAAAGGAAGAAGAAAGAAAAAAAAATCCCATCTAAGTCAGTACTACATTTGTTGCCTTTCAATTAAATTGAGTTAGAGTTTTCCCCCTCCCAACATGCTGGGAGGAGGTGTCGTATATAAGATAGAACTAGACAGTTCTGGCACCTAATCCCAGCTCAGACAATTACTAGCTAAACTGGCCTTAGCAAATCTCTTAACTCCTCTGAGTTTTTATTTCCTCATCTGTAAAAATATTATAATAATACCTTAAAGTGATGATGTCATGGGAATCAATGAGCTTTACAACTGTAAAGGACTAAGAAGAAATGGTACGTGCTGTGTGCATAATAAATTGCTATTATTGGCCACGTTACTTTTTAGTAAACTGAATTTTTTAATTCTGCTTTTTACCAGGCAAAGGGAAAGTGATCTTTTACCATTAGTGGGCCTCAGTCTAGTATGTTGACATTTCCATTGAATTTGTAAAGGTCTTGAAAAGTACCCTACATTTAAGCAAAGCTAAATTAAATTTTAGTAAATTGTGGCTTTCCACAATTTGTGACATCCTGCAGTAACCCTGTAACATAGGCCAAAATAATAACGTATTGTCAATATAACATATGCTCAAGTACTGAAGACCGTGTTGTGCTAAAACATTTCAACTCTCTGTCTTCTACTTAAAACCAATGGTTTTCAGTCTCACAGGTATTTGTTGACTACTTACCATGTGAAAAGTCTCAGGCTACCTATGGTGAAGAACACAATAGTGAACAAGATGGGGGGAGGGATGTCCCTATTCTCAAGATGCTTGAAATCCAGTGAGAGAACAACACGAGGCTTGTATGAAAAATTACAGACATGATGTCCAATGTAGTAGAGATGTGTATTGACAGAAGCTCTAGGAACACAGAAAAGACGTCGACCCACTCCAAAGGAAGATGATCATAAAGTCTTTTATAGATTGGATTGTGTTGGGTCTGGGCCTTAAAAAAATGGGTGGAGATTGCCCAGGCTGGGTATTTAAGACACAATTAGAATAGGGCTGATATTTGGTACAAACTAGTAAGCTGTTCACAACCAATTCAGATTTATTTGCTTGGCTGTTCTATTGAGTTGCTATCCACTTCAGGTTTAAATAGCTCAAAGAGTGTATCAGAGGTACAGGGAACCAGTCTTTATTCATGGTTTCGGCTACAGTACCTAGGCACACAGTAAATGCTTGGAAGGGATGCCTGTAGCTAAGAGTGTGCTTCGTAACCTTGAGTGCCCTTGAGAACCAGCATCTAAGGTACCTATGCGAACTAGAGAGTGTTGAAACACGGGCAGGATTATTTGGCACCAGATCACAGAGATATTCCAATTCCACCCTGAAAAGTTTTTACTTTATTCCATAGCATAGGGTTGTGTTGAAGTGGTTTTTGGAGGAAGAAATTCCCTGGTTATTGCTTATACTTCACGAAGTTTACTCTGGAAGCTATGAGAGGGTAAATTGGAGGCACAGCATCATGATTTGGGGGACCAGAGAGCAAGTAGCTAATAATAGGTCATTCCCACTTCCTAGAACAGAAATAATGAAAGGACGAATAGCACCATGGGAATAGAAAGAAGGTGTAAGATACAGTACAGAAATATTCTTTCCAGAATTCAGTACCAGAATTAAGGGCCTGAAGCCATCAATGCCATCAATCTACCATTATGGTCATTAATTGTTGTGGTTATTAGCAAACAAATACCCTTCCAGTTTAGAGAATATCCATTCCCAAACAAGTATAATACAGAGCTTATTCCCACCATGGAAGATAAAGGGGCAAGCATTCTCTTTCCTCATTCTCTGGCACCTAGGACATGATCATGTTACCTAATTCGGGACAATGGAATGCTCCCATCCAGGATTTTGAAAAATCCAGACCCTTTGTCATGGCAGCTGTGGGACAGAGAGAGGGAAGTTCAATGAGAGGTATCTGGTGGTCAACCTTGGTGCCCTAAGAGGAGCTGTGTGATGCAGCCTTGGCCCCATTCCCAGCCACCTAGTTCTTTTTGATTACTGTTCGTTTTCCAAAATTGGTTCTCCAGAACTTCCTTTGATTCCAAAAGCTAACAAATATATTTGCTAGCCTTTTTTTTTTTAAACTTAAGGTAGCCAAAGTTGTTTCTGGTGGTTTCCACCATAGTCCGCGGTCGGTCACCCCAATAAGGCAGCCCACACTGTCCTGCCCTGTCAAACTGTCCGTGATGCATCTGCAAGCTCTTGGGTAAAACAGCTATTTCTCCAGACCAGCTGATGTCAGCTAGGCAAGAAGCATCATCATCATATAATTAACGAAACGTCCATTTACATATTTACCTTAGTCAATTTTCATTTTCAGATCAGAGCTTACTAATTATGAAAATTAATAAGGGAAACTTCATGGAGTCTCGAGGCCAGAAGGGGGAGCTCTCGTGCCGTACCACCAGAGATCAATCACAGGAAAAACTGTCAATTACAGACCACAAGGGAAGAACCCTCAACAGGAATCAACGAGAGAGGCCCCAACAGCGCAAAACGCACATTGCATCTCCTACAAGAAACAAGCTACCTCAGCAGCTCAGCCTAATGAGAAACCATCATTACCCTGAGCTCCTGCTTTTTTCCAACGGACTTTGGTTCAAAATAACCCCTCCCAATTTCCTTCTTCTTCTTCATAAAATCACATTTCTCTCCTTTGTTCTTTGAACTTGCTTGTGGTTTTGCGGTAGGTTGTATGCCCCGAATTTCAATGCTTTGCTCTCCAAGTAAACCCATTTTTGATGGTAAAATAAGTTTTATTTTAAATTTCACATTAACACAAAGGAATCTTCTAAAGGAGGATTACATAGATCAATTGTTCATTCAGCAAACATTTATTGAGTTCTTACTATGGATTAAATTGCTTAGGTCCTGTGAATAAAAAAGACAAGATATCCTCCCTTCTTTTCAGGAGCTCAGAACCTCCATAAGAAACTTAGATATGAACAGGTAATAGTGGGAACTTCTCCAGGTGCCAAGATGGTGCTACCCTCAGAGAATTCAGAATGTCACAAGACAGCTAACCTTTTCACAGGGTCTGGAAGAATGAATCAGAAATTTTCAGATGTTAGTACACTTGTCATGATGAACACTGACTAATGTATAGAATTATTGAATCACTATATTAGGTACCTGAAAATAATATAATACTGTATGTTAACTAAACAGGAATTAAATAATTTTTTCAGATAAATAAGAAGTAATGTAAATATTCGTAAGTTGAAGGAAGTACTGTAGAAGAAATAAGCTTTTGAGTCATATGTGTGGCCATCCACTCACTATTTGCTCATTGATTTTAAATTTCATTTTCCTGACCTCTAAGTTGGTGATTCCTGGAGGAATTCTTCATTTAATGAGGATTCAATGAGAAAGCATAGAGGAGGAACCCAAGATGATGGAGACATTCACCAAATATTAGTTCCTTTCCTTTGTTATTGATATGTTTAAGAAGATTTTTTCACCAGGGTGGTTCTGTCAGATTCATGAAGCCCACTGCTATTAAAGNGCTCAGCGCAGAGTCTGCTTGAGACTTTCTCTCCCTCTCCCTGCCCCTCCCCCATGTGCTTACATGCTCTCTCTCTAAAATAATTAATTTTTAAAAAAATAATCATGACTATGCTAAATCCCACCCTGAGCACCTGAGGTTGAATTAAAATAAAAATCCAGTGAGTATACACAGTGGGAAAATATTCCCAAGTTTATCATTAATAACACCCATTATACACATTTACTGGAATTCATCGGCAAATGCCTCTTTCCTCAATCTTTATTTAAACATTCCTGACAGACTAGCCTTAAGCATTGAATTAAGTAATAGAGAGGCTCTGAAACTTAGTATATTTGGTTTTTTTTTTTTTTTTAGCTTTTAGATGATATTATCATGGCTTTCCACTAAATTGCTACTGTCGACAGATAGAGAGATCTTATTCTGCTTTGCTTGATAGGCTTTTTTCCCTTTTATTCTGCATCCTAGTAAGTGGGCTTGGGCTCACCACGTGTCCACTTCCTTCCTGCCTCTCCTCCATCTCTTGATGATCATGAATTGTTGATATTTGAACTACTTTATTTTTTAAAATATTTAATTTATTTATTTATTTGAGAGAGGAAGAGAGTGAGAGAGCACGCGCATGAGCAAGGGGAGGGGCAGAGGGAGAAGCAGGCTCTCTGTTGAGCAGGGAGCCAGACGAGGGACTCCATCCCAGGACCTTGGGATCATGACCTGAGCATAAGGCAGATGCTTAACTGACTGAGCCACCCAGGCGCCCCAGTATATGAAATATTTTAGAGAGAAAAATAAGCAGCTCCTCTGTGAAAAGAAGAGCTACAGCCACAGCGTCTTTAAACTGAAAGAAATCCTGGGATAGATCCTCTAGTCCAATCTTCTCATTTCACAGGCGAGAAGGCGGAGGCCCCCTCAGGGTTACATGATTTATCTGTGCACGCGTAGCTGTTGGAGGTGGAGCCGAGATTAGAAACATATTCCCAGAAATCTTTCCTTGGCCCCATTCTGAGAAAAATGCAGAATTCATTCCTGGATGAAATTGGAAACCTTATCCAGAGCATTCCCAATGATGGGAATACAATTTCAGAGGAAGTGCCTCTCCCAGCGCCCAGTGGTTAGCTAGGAGAGGCTCTGGGAACATGGTTCTCTGGGCTGGACAGGAACGATTACCTTTATCTTCCACTCCTTAGGAATGTTTCAATGGCACTGAGATCCTTTCATGGTGCGTATCCTCTGTTTCGTTTGCGCCCCATTTGAATTTGCAATGTAGTTTCTCAACCAGTCATCATCCTGTATCACTTAGCTTCTCTCCTTCTGGCTTCTTTCTTTTCAATCAAAACCGATGCTATGGCCCTGGCCCCTGTGTTTTGTGAAACCCAGAGTAAAGTAAAAAAGGAAAGGCGGGGGTGGGGGGTGAAAAAGAAAGAAGAGGGAAGAAATAATCAATCTCTCTGGCAAAAATGTGGCCTCTGGAGAAGCTAGACTAGAGGCAGGAGGATTGGCTTGGAAGGTATTATTTTAACCCATGCAAGAAGGGACCCTAGCCTGGCCTTCATCAGTGGTATAGATGGAAATTACAGAATTTAATACCTCATAGCTGGAGGGAATGAGGCCCTGCTGCTCGAACTGCGGCTCCTGGATCAGCAGTCATAGGTCTAACCTGGTAGCTTGGTAGGGATGTAAACTCTTGGACCCAGCCCAGACCTCCTGAGTCAGAAGCTGCATTTTCACAATATTAAGGTTAGAGAAGTACAGAGCTGGGATGACTCTCAAGGCTCTGGTTTGGGTGACCTGATGGATGGTGGGGTCGTTTGCAAGATAGGAGCAGGTTTGAGACAGGAGGATGGGCTGGAGGAACAAGCATGGCTATCGCTGAAATGAGAGTATGATATGGCAGGAAAGGCTTCCTATGAGCTGAGGACAATAGGAATGTGAAGCTTAGTGGAATTACCAATCCACATTTTCACCTGGAACACTGATACAACATGTGCACCTGTCTTTACATTCATAGTAATCACAGGGTGAACTGTGTGGATGCTCCCATCCTTCACCAGCAGTCTTTGTTAAGGGTTTCAAGAACTGGAGGGGATTATGCTAAGTAAAATAAGTCAAGCAGAGAAAGACAATTATCACATGGTTTCACTTATTTGTGGAACATAAGGAATAGCAGGGAGGACATAAGGAAAAGGAAGGGGAAGATGAAGGGGGGTGGAAACAGAGGGGGAGTCGAACCATGAGAGACTATGGACTCGGGGAAACAAACTCAGGGTTTTAGAGGGGAAGGGGGGGTTGGGTTAGGCCCGTGATGGGTACGTATTGCATTGAGCCCTAGGTGTTATGCGCAAACAATGAATCATGGAACCCTACATCAAAAACTAATGATGTACTGTACGGTGACTAACATATAATTTTTTTTAAAAAAGCGTTTCAAGAATAACACTGAAGATTGTTTTCTACCTCAGCCACAGCTCCCCCTGGTGGACGATGGCCTGAGTAGTGTCCAAAGGAGGCCGAAGTGAAAATGGCAAAGCCCATGGTTACGAAAAGTGTTCAGGCTTTAGCAGAGCTAAGCCAAGGTGAAGGATGTGAGGACCCGCTGGCTCTGAATGTCACAGGTGAGTTCTCAGGTTAGTAACTTGGAGCCCTGACCACACCAGAGAGTCAAGGTTATTGTTCTGTTTTGTTTTTCTGAACGCATAAGATCCTATCATCCATATGACTATATTAATTTGAAACATGTTCTTTGCCTGGATGGCTCAGTCGGTTAAGTGTCTGACTCTTGATTTTGGCTCAGGTCATGATCTCAAGGTCATGAGATTGAGCCCTGTATCGGGCTCTGTGCTGAGCATGGAGCCTGCTTGGGATTCTCTCTCTGCCTCTCTCCCTCTCAACAAACAAACAAAAAATAAAACAATTTAGCATTAGCTAACTTTCCTTTCTACTTTCTATTTTTATTTTTGTTTTTCTTTTTGGTCACCTTTCTGGGAGATTTTCTAACTTTCCAGGATGTTTTTATATTTTGGCATTCATAATTTTTTAAAATTCTCAAGATCTTTTTTTTTCCCCTGCCTTTTTCTTTTTCATAGTATTTGTTTCCTCTACCACAAATGTACATTTTCTTCTTCATCTGAGGGTATAACAGTTTTCATTTTTTTTTTTTTTAATTTGCTTTGCTTTTTTCTATTTCCCTCCCTGGATCTTTCTACTCCAGTTTCCTTTTTTCTATATATCTGTTCAACTGTTTTCCCCCACTCTTTTCCCTTTCATCTATGAGTGTTTCTTCAAATATCAGTTATTTTTTATTGAAGAGAGGCATTAAGAAGTAGTGTGGGAGTGGGGCTTTTGAGATGCACCATAGGCAGGTCCTGAAATATAACACTCTGTTTCTCAACCCCAGCCTTTCACCTGTCCCTCTGATGTACTGATGCCTCCAAACCTGGAAGCTTCAGTGTTCCGGAGTGGATCAGCTCTCTTGTTGCTGCTCTGGTCTCCTGCCTAGCTGAGTCAGCTGTCCCTTCATTGACCTTCTGTCCTCTAAATAGCAGGGAACATTACTCACCTANGTCAAGCAGAGAAAGACAATTATCACATGGTTTCACTTATTTGTGGAACATAAGGAATAGCAGGGAGGACATAAGGAAAAGGAAGGGGAAGATGAAGGGGGGTGGAAACAGAGGGGGAGTCGAACCATGAGAGACTATGGACTCGGGGAAACAAACTCAGGGTTTTAGAGGGGAAGGGGGGGTTGGGTTAGGCCCGTGATGGGTACGTATTGCATGGAGCACTAGGTGTTATGCGCAAACAATGAATCATGGAACCCTACATCAAAAACTAATGATGTACTGTACGGTGACTAACATATAATTTTTTTTAAAAAAGCGTTTCAAGAATAACACTGAAGATTGTTTTCTACCTCAGCCACAGCTCCCCCTGGTGGACGATGGCCTGAGTAGTGTCCAAAGGAGGCCGAAGTGAAAATGGCAAAGCCCATGGTTACGAAAAGTGTTCAGGCTTTAGCAGAGCTAAGCCAAGGTGAAGGATGTGAGGACCCGCTGGTTCTGAATGTCACAGGTGAGTTCTCAGGTTAGTAACTTGGAGCCCTGACCACACCAGAGAGTCAAGGTTATTGTTCTGTTTTGTTTTTCTGAACACATAAGATCCTATCATCCATATGACTATATTAATTTGAAACATGTTCTTTGCCTGGATGGCTCAGTCGGTTAAGTGTCTGACTCTTGATTTTGGCTCAGGTCATGATCTCAAGGTCATGAGATTGAGCCCTGTATCGGGCTCTGTGCTGAGCATGGAGCCTGCTTGGGATTCTCTC
Organism: Ailuropoda melanoleuca; assembly: GCF_002007445.2. Taxonomy (NCBI): domain Eukaryota; kingdom Metazoa; phylum Chordata; class Mammalia; order Carnivora; family Ursidae; genus Ailuropoda; species Ailuropoda melanoleuca. The sequence continues at coordinate 80,026,878 of NC_048230.1, read as the reverse complement.
TCTGCCTCTCTCCCTCTCAACAAACAAACAAAAAATAAAACAATTTAGCATTAGCTAACTTTCCTTTCTACTTTCTATTTTTATTTTTGTTTTTCTTTTTGGTCACCTTTCTGGGAGATTTTCTAACTTTCCAGGATGTTTTTATATTTTGGCATTCATAATTTTTTAAAATTCTCAAGATCTTTTTTTTTCCCCTGCCTTTTTCTTTTTCATAGTATTTGTTTCCTCTACCACAAATGTACATTTTCTTCTTCATCTGAGGGTATAACAGTTTTCATTTTTTTTTTTTTAATTTGCTTTGCTTTTTTCTATTTCCCTCCCTGGATCTTTCTACTCCAGTTTCCTTTTTTCTATATATCTGTTCAACTGTTTTCCCCCACTCTTTTCCCTTTCATCTATGAGTGTTTCTTCAAATATCAGTTATTTTTTATTGAAGAGAGGCATTAAGAAGTAGTGTGGGAGTGGGGCTTTTGAGATGCACCATAGGCAGGTCCTGAAATATAACACTCTGTTTCTCAACCCCAGCCTTTCACCTGTCCCTCTGATGTACTGATGCCTCCAAACCTGGAAGCTTCAGTGTTCCGGAGTGGATCAGCTCTCTTGTTGCTGCTCTGGTCTCCTGCCTAGCTGAGTCAGCTGTCCCTTCATTGACCTTCTGTCCTCTAAATAGCAGGGAACATTACTCACCTAGGATTGTCTCCTCTCCTGGTCTCTCTTCTTAAGGATTTTGGCAAAANAAAAAAAAAAAAAAAAAAAAAATTACCTGTACTTTATCTTACAAAGTTTCAGGAAGTAGACGAGAGAAATGCTTATGGTCCTGTTAAAATCAGAAGTTCCTGACTTCAACATTTAAAAAAGAAATGTAGAGAAGACATTGAAACAAATGAAGCTTATTGCCCCGGAAGGGACAAGAAGAGTGTGACCAGTCTTACCCTGGGGCTAATTAAATCCCATTTAGGATGTAATTGCCTATGTCTGTCTATTACAAGTCAGATTTCTGTTTTAAGCCTGTTTGTACATATTTGTATAATTTTTATTATGAAATTAAAAGTCATAGTTAAAAAATTAAAAAATTGAAATTCATAGTTCTGATAGATATTTAAGGATATTTAAGGAACCTTGGCATTGTGGCGGCACAGTTGCAAGAGAGGGATAGGAGAAGTAGGGATCCAAATTTCCGGCATCACCAAGTTCAAGAGTGTTTCAAGCTACCATTTCCATCTGGAGAACTTGACGTTGGCGGGTGGGGCACTGCATTGTGAGACATTCAGCAAAGAGCATTATCCGTAGTCTGCAGACTAGTAAGGGCCTTTGGTTCTAGGAATCAAGCCTCTCATCACCAGATCCTAATCCAAGAGCAGGTCACTGCCGAGCCCTTCAGGCTGGGATGGAAGGAGGGAGGCACAAGGCACAAATGGTAGATTGAGGTTTGGGGAAAATGGCTAGAAGAACCTAGTGCAGTGGGCTGGGACACATAGAATGGGTGGTGGCTGAACTGGGGTGGGGACATGAGCGCTTCACTTCCCCAGTGCTTCCTCAGTTCCAATCTCTCCCCAGAGGTCTTCTCTTAACAAGTGTATCAGTTTTCTCACCTTCATCAAGGGGGGAAGTATGATACGCTTTAAGTTTCTTTCCTGAATCTTTCTTTTATTTATAAGACATCAATGACTCTTCTGGGGTCCAAAGAGAAGACTTTTTTAATTGAGTAGATGGGGTGCTAGAAACGAGCTCTCAAAATGTAAGGACGTTTGAGACATGTAGAGAGATTATCCCAGCTTGATGTTAAGGAAAATACAACACTAACCACACGGCTAAAGCTCTAGCTTATTCCTATGATTGTATCGCCAGCCAATCTAAATCATCTGACACTTTCAAACGACGGTCAGGCTTGAGTCAGAGACTAATTACCTCGTGATGTAAAATCTGAAATGAGTTTCTGTATCTCCAAAAAGCTAATGGCCAGTCCTTCCAAAACATCATAATGTTTTCCATGGCTTTCTGCTGACATCTCTGTCATGTCTGACATATTAACTACTCACATCCCACACTTGATCGTTTAAATTGGCTTCTTGTCCAAGTTATCCCCATACAAAATTTCACTGAGGAAATTTTATTTCAGTAAATTAGTGGGTTTTTTTAATATTTAGATTTTTTTCAAGTTATGCAAATAAGTTAGGGTGAACCTAATGTAAAGCATGTGGCATGATGGTCATTTATTTTATTATTATTATTTTTTTTTTTTTTGAGAGAGAGAGAGAGAAAGCAAGACAGCACGAATGGTAGGGGAGAGGCAGAGGGAGAGGGAGAGAAAGAGTCTTAAGCAGGCTCCACGCTCAGTGCAGAGCTGGATGCAGGGCTGGATCTCACAACCCTGAGATCATGACCTAAGCCAAAATCAAGAGTTGGACACTTAACTGACTGAGCCACCCAGGAGCCCCCCGCAGGATGGTCATTTAGACACTATACACTATAGAGGCGTGAGGTCACACAGGCTCAATCAAGAGTATCACACACTGCACCAAGAGGAGACTTTGTGTCCTGGGGCTGGAGGGAAGCAGCAGGGACAGGGCATAATAAAGTTCCTCTCTCCATTACATCATAGTTACTCCAGAGCAGCAAGACCCGCTTGTGAGTTTCTATTAAAGAAGGAAAAAATCAATATAATCAAGGAGAGTGGTAACATATGCCCCTGGTAAAAAGCCAGTTGCTTTGAATATGGTCTCTACAATAAGTACATCCTGTGAATCGTGATTATTACCATGTATTGGTTCTGTGTTGAGCACTTTATATTTGCCATTTATAATCCTCAAATCACACCAGAGCATATGGACCACATTATCCTTTTAATATAAATGAAAATAAATATTTACTAAAAGCTAAGTAAACTGCCCAAGGGCATCCACGTAGTAAGTAGTCGAGTCAGAATTTGACCTCAAATTCTGACTCTGACTCCAAAGGTTCCTTTCTAGCCATGGGCTGCATTGCCTCCTTGAAAGATAAAATGATGGTAGTTAATTGCATAAGCAACAGTCCACCATCAACTCTTCTCTCAAATATGACTAAGATTTGCTTTCCTTTGAACTTGTTACTGCTCATTTATATAACTATCAAACTCTGCCCTGTTCAAATCGGGACATCTATGAGTGTCACCCTAAAGTATTAGGATTGTTTGCTATGACTTGCCCTAAACGGAAAAAAAAAGGAAGAAGAAAGAAAAAAAAATCCCATCTAAGTCAGTACTACATTTGTTGCCTTTCAATTAAATTGAGTTAGAGTTTTCCCCCTCCCAACATGCTGGGAGGAGGTGTCGTATATAAGATAGAACTAGACAGTTCTGGCACCTAATCCCAGCTCAGACAATTACTAGCTAAACTGGCCTTAGCAAATCTCTTAACTCCTCTGAGTTTTTATTTCCTCATCTGTAAAAATATTATAATAATACCTTAAAGTGATGATGTCATGGGAATCAATGAGCTTTACAACTGTAAAGGACTAAGAAGAAATGGTACGTGCTGTGTGCATAATAAATTGCTATTATTGGCCACGTTACTTTTTAGTAAACTGAATTTTTTAATTCTGCTTTTTACCAGGCAAAGGGAAAGTGATCTTTTACCATTAGTGGGCCTCAGTCTAGTATGTTGACATTTCCATTGAATTTGTAAAGGTCTTGAAAAGTACCCTACATTTAAGCAAAGCTAAATTAAATTTTAGTAAATTGTGGCTTTCCACAATTTGTGACATCCTGCAGTAACCCTGTAACATAGGCCAAAATAATAACGTATTGTCAATATAACATATGCTCAAGTACTGAAGACCGTGTTGTGCTAAAACATTTCAACTCTCTGTCTTCTACTTAAAACCAATGGTTTTCAGTCTCACAGGTATTTGTTGACTACTTACCATGTGAAAAGTCTCAGGCTACCTATGGTGAAGAACACAATAGTGAACAAGATGGGGGGAGGGATGTCCCTATTCTCAAGATGCTTGAAATCCAGTGAGAGAACAACACGAGGCTTGTATGAAAAATTACAGACATGATGTCCAATGTAGTAGAGATGTGTATTGACAGAAGCTCTAGGAACACAGAAAAGACGTCGACCCACTCCAAAGGAAGATGATCATAAAGTCTTTTATAGATTGGATTGTGTTGGGTCTGGGCCTTAAAAAAATGGGTGGAGATTGCCCAGGCTGGGTATTTAAGACACAATTAGAATAGGGCTGATATTTGGTACAAACTAGTAAGCTGTTCACAACCAATTCAGATTTATTTGCTTGGCTGTTCTATTGAGTTGCTATCCACTTCAGGTTTAAATAGCTCAAAGAGTGTATCAGAGGTACAGGGAACCAGTCTTTATTCATGGTTTCGGCTACAGTACCTAGGCACACAGTAAATGCTTGGAAGGGATGCCTGTAGCTAAGAGTGTGCTTCGTAACCTTGAGTGCCCTTGAGAACCAGCATCTAAGGTACCTATGCGAACTAGAGAGTGTTGAAACACGGGCAGGATTATTTGGCACCAGATCACAGAGATATTCCAATTCCACCCTGAAAAGTTTTTACTTTATTCCATAGCATAGGGTTGTGTTGAAGTGGTTTTTGGAGGAAGAAATTCCCTGGTTATTGCTTATACTTCACGAAGTTTACTCTGGAAGCTATGAGAGGGTAAATTGGAGGCACAGCATCATGATTTGGGGGACCAGAGAGCAAGTAGCTAATAATAGGTCATTCCCACTTCCTAGAACAGAAATAATGAAAGGACGAATAGCACCATGGGAATAGAAAGAAGGTGTAAGATACAGTACAGAAATATTCTTTCCAGAATTCAGTACCAGAATTAAGGGCCTGAAGCCATCAATGCCATCAATCTACCATTATGGTCATTAATTGTTGTGGTTATTAGCAAACAAATACCCTTCCAGTTTAGAGAATATCCATTCCCAAACAAGTATAATACAGAGCTTATTCCCACCATGGAAGATAAAGGGGCAAGCATTCTCTTTCCTCATTCTCTGGCACCTAGGACATGATCATGTTACCTAATTCGGGACAATGGAATGCTCCCATCCAGGATTTTGAAAAATCCAGACCCTTTGTCATGGCAGCTGTGGGACAGAGAGAGGGAAGTTCAATGAGAGGTATCTGGTGGTCAACCTTGGTGCCCTAAGAGGAGCTGTGTGATGCAGCCTTGGCCGCATTCCCAGCCACCTAGTTCTTTTTGATTACTGTTCGTTTTCCAAAATTGGTTCTCCAGAACTTCCTTTGATTCCAAAAGCTAACAAATATATTTGCTAGCCTTTTTTTTTTTAAGCTTAAGGTAGCCAAAGTTGTTTCTGGTGGTTTCCACCATAGTCCGCGGTCGGTCACCCCAATAAGGCAGCCCACACTGTCCTGCCCTGTCAAACTGTCCGTGATGCATCTGCAAGCTCTTGGGTAAAACAGCTATTTCTCCAGACCAGCTGATGTCAGCTAGGCAAGAAGCATCATCATCATATAATTAATGAAACGTACATTTACATATTTACCTTAGTCAATTTTCATTTTCAGATCAGAGCTTACTAATTATGAAAATTAATAAGGGAAACTTCATGGAGTCTGGAGGCCAGAAGGGGGAGCTCTCGTGCCGTACCACCAGAGATCAATCACAGGAAAAACTGTCAATTACATACCACAAGGGAAGAACCCTCAACAGGAATCAAGGAGAGGCCCCAACAGCGCAAAACGCACATTGCATCTTTTACAAGAAACAAACTACCTCAGCAACTCAGCCTAATGAGAAACCATCATTACCCTGAGCTCCTGCTTTTTTCCAACGGACTTTGGTTCAAAATAACCCCTCCCAATTTCCTTCTTCTTCATAAAAATCACATTTCTCTCCTTTGTTCTTTGAACTTGCCTGTGGTTTTGCGGTAGGTTGTATGTCCCGAATTTCAATGCTTTGCTCTCCAAGTAAACCCATTTTTGATGGTAAAATAAGTTTTATTTTAAATTTCACATTAACACAAAGGAATCTTCTAAAGGAGGATTACATAGATCAATTGTTCATTCAGCAAACATTTATTGAGTTCTTACTATGGACTAAATTGCTTAGGTCCTGTGAATAAAAAAGACAAGATATCCTCCCTTCTTTTCAGGAGCTCAGAACCTCCATAAGAAACTTAGATATGAACAGGTAATAGTGGGAACTTCTCCAGGTGCCAAGATGGTGCTACCCTCAGAGAATTCAGAATGTCACAAGACAGCTAACCTTTTCACAGGGTCTGGAAGAATGAATCAGAAATTTTCAGATGTTAGTACACTCGTCATGATGAACACTGACTAATGTATAGAATTATTGAATCACTATGTTAGGTACCTGAAAATAATATAATATTGTATGTTAACTAAACAGGAATTAAATAATTTTTTTCAGATAAATAAGAAGTAATGTAAATATTCATAAGTTGAAGGAAGTACTGTAGAAGAAATAAGCTTTTGAGTCATACGTGTGGCCATCCACTCACTATTTACTCATTGATTTTTAGTTTCATTTTCCTGACCTCTAAGTTGGTGATTCCTGGAGGAATTCTTCATTTAATGAGGATTCAATGAGAAAGCATAGAGGAGGAACCCAAGATGATGGAGACATTCACCAAATATTAGTTCCTTTCCTTTGTTATTGATATGTTTAAGAAGATTTTTTCACCAGGGTGGTTCTGTCAGATTCATGAAGCCCACTGCTATTAAAGAAAATCTTTTTTTCCTGTTAAATCAATTTAATGCATTACCTTAAAATATTACTTTAACATAAAATGATTGTTTATATAGGAGAGCACATAGTAGAACTAGTAACTGAAAAATAATTGAAGTTGCTTGTTTAAGAGGAGGACAAGAAAATGCTGGAAAGGTCCTTCTCACGGTTGCCAAAGACAGAAATGACACGTCATCCACGCTCGGGGATTCAGTTATTGTACATTTCAACCAGAATTTCCATTTGATTCTTTATCTTAGTTGATTTTTTC
>NC_048230.1:80017831-80019782 GCF_002007445.2 Ailuropoda melanoleuca | reverse complement strand
GAAGCAGTTGAACGACGAAGACAGCCAAGGAGATTTTCAACAAGTCGTGGGGTGGGAAGAAGATGAATTGCAAAGTGCTGATGGGTACACCCTCACTAAGCCATCAGTCATCGCCTATCTGGGGACTGGAGCTGTGCCACCCCTGTGGGCTGGGGATAGAAGATTATAAACCAGACTTCTTACATGCAGCTTCTTCTGAGGCAAGAGAGATTAACAAATAAATGAGGAGGAGGATGTGGAGGTTATAATTCTCCAGAGAAGCACTTAGATGCTCCGAGGAGTAACATGAGAGTGAGAGCAGATGAGTTTTGAATCTAGGGGACACTTGAGCAGGTTTCCAATCGGGACAATGAAGGAATGATGAGAAAAAGCTGAACATGTGGGTGGAGGCTAGGGAAAACAATCGCTGGTGGGAGCAGGGAGGGGAATGGTAGGAGGAGAGAATGGTGTGTAAATCTAGAAATTCCTTTGGTGGAGGATGAAAATGAGGGAAGCCAAAATCAGATGCCTTTGAACTTAATAAATTTGGCCGTCAGGTTATCTTCAAAGAAGGAGGAGGTGAGGATGGGGGCCCAAGAGGGTAGAAAGTTTTGGCATAAGATCTTTGAGGGATGTCTACAAAGACTGTACTAGATTTTAATTCATCAATCATAAAGTGCTTATAGAGCATCTAGTCTATGCCCAATGGTATATTAGATATTATATTTTCACTTTCCAAAGTGCTGGTGGTTACTACCAACTTGGCAATATCAGCAAAAGTTATAAAATGTGTTCTTTATTCCATCATAGAAGTCACTAATAAAAATAAGAAGTAATTTTGGATTTAGGTCCTTAAGGCACTCCGATTGCTTTCTCTTTCCAGTTTAAGACCAAAACACTGACAGCTCCATTTGAGCATTTTTAAGTCAACATTATTTATAGCACTATTTCACTGTAACCTATATTTTGTATGCCCGGCTATGAGTCCATTTTAGCTTTTCATCACAACTTTCTAAGAATCATGTGTGGCTTTACACTTAATAAATTACCATCTCGTAAAAAAGATCAAGTTACAGGTGTGGAAGGTTACGTAAAGTACCATTTTAACTTGAAGTTCAAAGAATTCGTGCATCAATGATTAACTCCAAATGTGGCAATGAAAGAAAACTGAGAAATGGGCCAGTAATTGACAAGGACAAACGTATCAAGATAGAAGAGATGCACACAGAAAAATGCACTTTGACGTCTTCGTGGAGGGAATTCAAGGGCAGCTGACACTGTCCATGTTCCTCTGGTTTCCCTTCAGCCTTCCCTCTGCCAATGCAAGCCGATGTCTTCTTGAGAAAGCCTGAGGCTTCCTCTGGATTCCAGAGCATTATTGACTAGAGCACAGGACAGGCCATAAGTGCCCTGAATTAATGCTGTAGGAGGTCCTTCAACCAATAATGGATAGAACTTGGCACTTAAATATTCCAGATTCCTCATCCCCTAGCTGGGACAAATCAGAGGCACAGTCTACCCATCTCTCAGAGGTCCCCAGCAGGAGTCTCAGTTGCACATAGCACTAACCTGTTCCTCAACAAGTATTCCTTTACTTCCCTTTCTTATTTCCTCCTTCCTTACTCATGTTCCACGTTTGCTTCCCCAAAACAATGACTTGCATTCAAATCCTTGCTTCTGGTAGAACTGATCCTAACACAGAGAGTGAAACCAAATTCCTCTGCAGAAGAGGGGAAAAAATGGAATCCCTATAAATCTGGTCCACATCCAGTAAAACCACCATCTATCTACCCAAGTCCCCAAAATAGAATCCTACAAGTTATCTTTGACAATTCCTCCTCCTCACATCTCCTATTCAAATCATCAAGTTCTGTAGTTTCACCTCAAAAATCTCTCTCAAATCCACTTCTCTCCATCTCAGTTTGCATAGCCCAAGGCCCAGATACTTCATCTCCCACTTAGACTTTTATAC
>NC_048230.1:80011597-80016774 GCF_002007445.2 Ailuropoda melanoleuca | reverse complement strand
TTGTTATTCTGTTTTAAATCTATCTTGTATATTCTGCAGATTGGTGGATTTTGTTTCTTGATTCTAATGTATGATCTTTTATTTTTTAAATTTCCTTTTTATTTTCAAAGCCCTGCACCATACCTAGTGCTCATTACATATCTGTGGTAGAAAGGTGGGTTTTTTTCTCCTGAGGCTTGTGTGGGGAGAATCCTCCCAGGCCTCCTGGGGAAAGCCCCAGGATTTGCCAAAATCCTGTGTCATTCCCACCAGAACCTGCTTAGAAATCACCGAGATCAACTTCATTAAAAAAAACTTACCCTCTTTGTTGAGGTATAAATGACATATCACAAATAGCCTATATCTAAAGGATATAATTTGGCAAGTTTTATATATGTATATACCAGGAAACAGTCTCTACAATCAAACTGTAATCAGGGCACAAAGCCCAATTGCACCTGGGCCCCAGGGGTCCCTGCACAGACCAGGGTCAGCCATTCACAACTAACAAAATCCAAAGGCAGAGAGATGAGTGGAGGTGAAACAAGAAAGGAATTTATTTCAGTGAGGTCAACCCTGGGAAGACAGTGGACTGATGTCTCAAAGATTGTCTCCAAAGTGTAAAAAATACTTCTAAGTTCATATAAGGAAAAGGTGGACTATATGTTGGTGGGCCCATGCCTGTGGGCAGAAAGATCACATTGATTCTTTTCTTGGGGTCAATCTTGCTAGCATCAAGGGCAGTCCTTTATTTCTTGAGGGGGTAATTTTGGCTGCCATTATGGGATGCTTTGCCCACTGTGTCTTTTTTTGCCTGAGTTAAGAGACAAGCTGGAAAGAACTTAATCAGTTAGAAAGTACAGTCTGAGGTCAAACTGGCGGTGGTTGAAGTCCTCTTTCAAAGATCATTAACCTATCCATCATCCCCCAAAGATTCCTGGTGCCCCTTATGTTTCCTTGTGTTCCTTCCCCCAACAAAGCATACCCCTGTCCTCATGCAGTTTGGTTTCTGTGTTTAATGACCATGATACCATTTATATCTAACCCAACTGAAGGAGAACTTCATCAGAGACACAGCAGCCCCTTCAGTGTCTCATGATATCACTGCTTTATCTTTTTAGTCCAATGACTTTTGTAAAGGATTTGGGATGTATCTCCCAATGACCTTGTCTAGTACTGGTTAAAATAAATAATGGAATTATTCAAGTTACTTCTAGGAAAACCAAATCGCATGCATGTGATCTTACTACATGTAGGGCAGCAACCCTTGGTCCCTTTTGACTTTTCCATATTTTAACATTTTTTTTCACATTCATCTGTATGATTCTTTGAAAGAGAATTGTTTGATGGGAGTGAAGAGGGAAAAAGAGGAACCTTGCTAGGTGCTGCCAGCTGCTCACTTTACTTCTCTGAAGCCTCCAAAATAAATATATTTTAAAAACCTTCCAGAACATATTTCCCAGAAGCATCATGGCTGGCTAAACTCGCCTGGTTGCGATAACAGATGCTAATTTGTTTACCAAGACTTAAGTAAGAATCTAAGCATATTTTTCATAGAATGTCCCATATGGATGACACAAACATTTAATTAGTCCAAACAGAGTTCTTGTTTTATTTTTATTTGACTATTTTACCTAATACAATTTAGGTATGCTCAAATATTATGTTAAGGGTATTTTTTAAAAAGTAAAAGGAAATGTGTTAAGTATCTCCATTGAATCAAAACTTCTCTGTTGTGCCTAACTAATTTCAAATCTTGGTGGGGGTGGAGGAGAAAGCTAATATTTGAATTTATTAAGAGCACAGACTTTGGAACAACACTGTCGGGAATTGAGTAACTATTGTGCCTGTTACTAGCTGTGTGATCTTGGGCAGTTGGGTACTTAACATCTACGAGGGATGACTTCATATTTTATTTTATTTTATTTTGTTTTTAAAGATTTATTTATTTATTTTGAGAGAGAGAGAGAGAGAGAGAGAGTCGGGGGAGGAGCAGAGAATCTCGAGCAGACTCCCTGCTGAACATGGAGCTCCGCACACGGCTTAGCCCCACAACTCTGAGATTATGACCTGAGCTAAAATCAAGAGTTGGATGCTTAACTGACTGAGCCACACAGGTGCCCCAGGATGATCTCATCTTTAAAATGGAGATAATAGGGGCGCCTGGGTAGTGCAGTCGTTGAGCGTCTGCCTTCGGCTCAGGGCGTGATCCCAGCGTTCAGGGATCGAGTCCCCCATCGGGCTCCTCCACTGGGAGCCTGCTTCTTCCTCTCCCACTCCCCTGCTGGGTTTTCCCTCTCGCTGTCTGTCTCTCTGTCACATAAATAAAAAAAAAAAAATAAAATGGAGATAATAATATCTACCTCACAGGGTAATAGTGAAAATGAAGTGTGACAATACATGTATAACACTTATAACAGTGTCTGGACAATAGTAAGTTCTATTTATGATTATTCTGTAATGAAAATAATACTACTTGAAATGAATGTTTTCCTTGATGTCATGATTGCCAAAGCAAGTCAAGTGGGTCATAGATTTGAATTTTAAATTTGGCTTTGAATATATGGACATTCAAATACGATTTTATAGTTTACATTATTCTTGAATTTTTTATCCTTTTTTAAAGATGTATTTATTTAACAGAGAGAGCAGGGGGAGGGGTAGAGGGAAAGGGAGAGAACCTCAAGGAAACATCCCATTGAGGGCAGAGCCCCGTGCAGGGCTCGGTCCCAGGACCCTGAGATCATGACCTGAGCTGAAATCAAGAGTCGAATGCTTAATTGGCTGAGCTCCCCAGGCACCCAGCTCTTTTTTGTCACTTCAACACAAAATAGTAACTCTAAAAACATTAGGCAGCAAAGGTTGAAAATAGCTCAAGACTATTTAGAGGAAACTCTGTCCAAGACTGTTGAGTGAGAAAAACACACATTCATTGTTTCACCTCATTCTTCAGAACACTTGTTACTCAAGTAAACTCAGCTTTGTGGTCAGACGCTTTTGTTTCAGGGGGATCTGGCTATTTTTCCTTGTATTTCTTATCCCATCACATACATGTAAAGGGCATTCTGTAATCTGTTAACTGAAATAGAAAACTACTTCTCTACCATGTTTCTATGCTCCTTGAGTCCCAGTACGCATGAACCTAATGTGGCCGTGAGTGAGCAGTTGAGAGGGGAGCGGCCATGACAGAGGATGTGGGGATAGTCGTCAGCATGAACATGAGCTTTCTGTTTCCTGTGATGACCAGGCTCTGGAAATGGTCCCCTAGTTCCTGAGGAACTGTACCTATAAAATGCGCTGGTAGCCGAAACCACAAGTGATCCCTAATGTTCTCTCCTTTTTTCTTTGGCCTCAGCTGTATTACACCTCCCCAGCTCTCTTTGGGCTTGCACCAGTCATGTGGTGAGTTCTGGCCAACGGCCTGTGAGTAGAGGCCATGAATGCCACTTCTAGTCCTCATCCATAAAGTAACTCGGACTCTGATACTCATCTTACTTTTCCCATCTACTGACTGAATGAGCAGACTTCCAGGCCCCTGATGGGAGACACACATGGAAAGAACCCAGATCCCTTCAGTAACTAAATACTGATCTATTTTAAATAATGCCACGGCCATATTGTGGCTATAAAGGACAAGTCTGCTGCCAGATAAAACTACGAAGGCAATTTTTTTCTCTGATTCTCCACTCCTCTGTCAACACCTTCATCCTTTTGATGATAATAATTAACATTTATGGGGTGCTTAACATATATCAGATATTATACTAATTTCTATACTAATTATAGGTACTGTCTCATTTAGTCTCCCTACCATCCCTGTGCAATGTGATCTGTTATTAACCTCATTTCACAGTTGAGGGAATGAAGCACAGAGAGGTGAAGCTACAGGTCTGTAGGCAACAATGGAACCAAGATTTAACTCTGAACATTCACACCTAACCACTAAACTGTGTAATTTCCAAGTACATGCTAGCTGTCTGGTTTCCTCAGCTGTACAGAACCCTCTACAGAAGTTTTCCCAGATGCTTACCAAACATATACATCTTTTCCTTTTTATGTCCTTCAAAACGCCTTCTTCTAAATTCTGTCTCTTCAGGCATCTATTATGCCAAGAAAGTAGTACATTGATTAAAATTTTATTATTAAGTTCTCACTATATTAAAGGATCAGTATTAACTGTAATGGGCATAGGAAAATGTTTAGGATTTGGTGTTTGATGTCAAAGGGATTACAGTGTCTTTATTAGGTGGTCTCTCTGCCCTAAACCGGAATCTAGAATGTTAGAAAGTCCTGGGTGGGGTTTGGAGTATCTTTGGCCCATTATTGTGTTATGTAATATCAATAGTACCCAAATGTAGTAGAGACATGTGTCTGGCTGGACCGTGGAGGGTGGAGGGTCAGCGGTGAACAGAGTGTTAGCAGCACACATGAAGAAGTAAATGAGAATTAGAAAGCAGGAGGCGGGGAAACAAAAATATGGGGGCAGATATAGGTTGGGTCTGGCATAACTGCAGAAATGAATCCCTAAGCGTGTTGTGTGTTTTTACTGTCTCCTATCTGATGGATCTGGGATCACTTCCGGGGGCTTGAACAGAATGAAGCATGGAAGAAGTCACATAATCAAATAACTTGTGTATAGGGAACAGTCATAAATGGGGGACTTCACATAATGCATTGTGAGGGATAGATGTCTCTGACTGAAGGACACTTGCAAAGATTGTGTGAAGAAGGTCACTGCGGTGTTGCGTTTTCCTGAATGCATAGGCTTGGGAAGGCGGATATTGGTGAAAGGGCAAAGGGAGCACCATCTAGGCAGTGAACTTGCATAAGCAAAGGCAAGGAGGTAACCAAGTTCAAGATGTGCTAGAGAAACAGCAAGCTGTTAAATTTTCAGGACAGCGTTAAGTTGCACAAGAGGTAGGTAGTACCGAGAGGTAAAGGTGCAGAGGAAGAGCTCCTAGGTGCCCCAGACCTTGAGGCTAGTGAGGTGGAGTGATAGTGGAGCCTATCCGAGTGGAATTCCCACCTGAGAGAATTTAGGGAGAGTAAGAGAAGGACCAAGGAGAGAAGAAAGCTTTGGAAGAAACTCCAATGTATCAGAAAAAAGGCAAAGAAATGAAAGGCTCTGAAGCAGTTGAACGACGAAGACAGCCAAGGAGATTTTCAACAAGTCGTGGGGTGGGAAGAAGATGAATTGC
>NC_048230.1:79989587-80011497 GCF_002007445.2 Ailuropoda melanoleuca | reverse complement strand
GTGGGTGGAGGCTAGGGAAAACAATCGCTGGTGGGAGCAGGGAGGGGAATGGTAGGAGGAGAGAATGGTGTGTAAATCTAGAAATTCCTTTGGTGGAGCATGAAAATGAGGGAAGCCAAAATCAGATGCCTTTGAACTTAATAAATTTGGCCGTCAGGTTATCTTCAAAGAAGGAGGAGGTGAGGATGGGGGCCCAAGAGGGTAGAAAGTTTTGGCATAAGATCTTTGAGGGATGTCTACAAAGACTGTACTAGATTTTAATTCATCAATCATAAAGTGCTTATAGAGCATCTAGTCTATGCCCAATGGTATATTAGATATTATATTTTCACTTTCCAAAGTGCTGGTGGTTACTACCAACTTGGCAATATCAGCAAAAGTTATAAAATGTGTTCTTTATTCCATCATAGAAGTCACTAATAAAAATAAGAAGTAATTTTGGATTTAGGTCCTTAAGGCACTCCAATTGCTTTCTCTTTCCAGTTTAAGACCAAAACACTGACAGCTCCATTTGAGCATTTTTAAGTCAACATTATTTATAGCACTATTTCACTGTAACCTATATTTTGTATGCCCGGCTATGAGTCCATTTTAGCTTTTCATCACAACTTTCTAAGAATCATGTGTGGCTTTACACTTAATAAATTACCATCTCGTAAAAAAGATCAAGTTACAGGTGTGGAAGGTTACGTAAAGTACCATTTTAACTTGAAGTTCAAAGAATTCGTGCATCAATGATTAACTCCAAATGTGGCAATGAAAGAAAACTGAGAAATGGGCCAGTAATTGACAAGGACAAACGTATCAAGATAGAAGAGATGCACACAGAAAAATGCACTTTGACGTCTTCGTGGAGGGAATTCAAGGGCAGCTGACACTGTCCATGTTCCTCTGGTTTCCCTTCAGCCTTCCCTCTGCCAATGCAAGCCGATGTCTTCTTGAGAAAGCCTGAGGCTTCCTCTGGATTCCAGAGCATTATTGACTAGAGCACAGGACAGGCCATAAGTGCCCTGAATTAATGCTGTAGGAGGTCCTTCAACCAATAATGGATAGAACTTGGCACTTAAATATTCCAGATTCCTCATCCCCTAGCTGGGACAAATCAGAGGCACAGTCTACCCATCTCTCAGAGGTCCCCAGCAGGAGTCTCAGTTGCACATAGCACTAACCTGTTCCTCAACAAGTATTCCTTTACTTCCCTTTCTTATTTCCTCCTTCCTTACTCATGTTCCACGTTTGCTTCCCCAAAACAATGACTTGCATTCAAATCCTTGCTTCTGGTAGAACTGATCCTAACACAGAGAGTGAAACCAAATTCCTCTGCAGAAGAGGGGAAAAAATGGAATCCCTATAAATCTGGTCCACATCCAGTAAAACCATCATCTATCTACCCAAGTCCCCAAAATAGAATCCTACAAGTTATCTTTGACAATTCCTCCTCCTCACATCTCCTATTCAAATCATCAAGTTCTGTAGTTTCACCTCAAAAATCTCTCTCAAATCCACTTCTCTCCATCTCAGTTTGCATAGCCCAAGGCCCAGATACTTCATCTCCCACTTAGACTTTTATACCGGTTTTTTAACTGGTCTACATCCACAATCTGTGGTCTTCCTCCAATCCATTCTCCACCCCCATCCCCAGGTGAACTTCTTAAAGCCAAGTCCGATTTTTCACCTCCCACACACTGTTTATAACTCTTTCAATGGCTACTATAGACTCAATGTTTGTAACTCCCAAGTTCAAATGTGAAATCCTAATGCTCACTGTGCTAATAGTTGGAGGTGAGTCCTTTGAGAGGTGATTAGGTCATTAGGATGGAGTCCTCATGAATGAGATTAGTGCCCTTATAAAAGAGACCCCAGAGAGCTCCTTTACCCCTTCCACCATGTGAGGACACAGTGGGAAGACAGCTGTCCGTTTTTACCAGTAAGTGGGCTCTCACTAGACACCAAAATCCGCCAGTCCCTTCATCTTGGGCTTCCTAATTTCCAGAACTATGAGAAATAAATTTCTGTTGTTTTTAAGCTTCCCAGTTTACAGTATTTTATTATAGCAGCTGAGCTGACTAGGGCAATGGATTTTTATCTCTCTTGCATTACAGCCAGCACTCCTGCAAGATTTTACATGATCTGGAGTCTCCCCCATCTCCCACATCTCCAGTTTCACCTTAAACCACACTCCTCTTGCTTTCAACTTGCCAGGCATTGAGGCTTCTCTCTTCTCAAAAGTTTTTATTTGAATTCCAGTTAGTTAACCTACAGTGTTGTATTAGTTTCGGGTGTACAATACAGTGATTCAACAGTTCTATACAATACCCAGTGCTCATCATGACAGGTGCATCCTTAATCCCCATCACCTATTTCCCCCCTCCTGCCATCCAGGCTTTCTTTCATTCAGTTCCTCCAAATATCTTGCTCCCTTGCACCATGGAATGTTTGTAATTATGGTTTTGTCTTCCTAGAAAAATCCTTCTCTGCAATCTTCTCCTCACCTAACCCCTTGTCTAGTTAATGCCCAACCTTCTTCAGATCTCAGATCCAGAGTCACTTTCTCTAAAACGTTCCCACACATGCCTTATTAGGTTCAATCTCTCTATTATAAGCTGCTCTAGAAGTATGTAACTCAATTTTCACTTTTCCCAATTTTAGTTTTTACATTTATACCACTGGTTGTTTGATGAAAGTTGGTTTTGTCTATACTATATCCTCTATAATGCCAAGGATTGGGTCTTTTTTTTTTTAATCACTTTTCTATTTCTAGTTCTTAGCACAGTAATGTGTACCTAAGAACTGCTCGATTTGCAGAACGAATGAAAGAGGAGATGAGTCGGGGCGCCTGGGTGGCTCAGTCATTAAGTGTCTGCCTTCGGCTCAGGGCGTGATCCCGGCATTCTGGGATTGAGACCCACATCAGGCTCCTCTGCTGGGAGCCTGCCTCTTCCTCTCCCACTCCCCCTGTTTGTGTTCCTTCTATCGCTGGCTGTCTCTCTCTCTGTCAAATAAATAAATAAAATCTTTAAAAAAAAAAAAAGAGGAGATGAGTCAAGAATGTATGAGTGATAACTTTGCGTGTATCACTATAGAAGTAGATATGTTTTTGTGGGAATAAGGAGCATAGCTTTTGAAGGAGCAGAAAAGGACACATAAGAAGGAATCTTGAGTTAAGCTTCCATGTAGGAAAGAATTGCCTTTCTTCTCTAATAATAGGAAAATTACAAAACAGAAACATGTATTGAGTCAAATCTGTTTGCAGGATAAAAATAAAGCAGATAATTTACTGCTGAGGATGGTGAATATAGCAAATTAGAAGCCGGAGGGTGAATAGGATGTTGAGAGATGATCATTCTTGTATGGCTCACTAAGGCATCCTCAAAGTGTCTTATTTTCTCTTTCCCCTTTCCACAGAAGAGATCCTTGGTATAACATTGTCCTCAATGTATGTTTTAAGAGTTTCTCTATATTAACAGGAGAACATTTTGTTGAACTTCAAAGAATTTTTCTGGGAAGAACTGGAGAAATTGAAACCATCTCCAGAGGCTTCACAATATTGAATGACCTAATAAGGATTCTTCAGCCCTACAGGGTGGATGGAAGACCAGGGAGAACCTATTGTGGAGAAGAGAGACCATGGTTGTGGGTGGTCCAGACGGATGAAACCGTGGAGGGGACCAGCAAAAAAGTATGAACGAGATATACCCCCACCTCAATGGACCCTGGAGGGACTGACTAGTGACCTGATGAGAAAAGCTATTTTTTACCAAACTTCAGCCTCTGTGGGTTTTTTTGTGAATACCTAATAGTGCCTTTGTTTTTTAATGCCATTATTCCATGCCTCTCTGTCCTTGAAATTTGGGACAAAACCAAAGGGCTACATGAATCTTTACAGTTTTGTTGAATAAATGAGTACAACCAAATATGGCCTTGAACAGCATGGGAAGGGAGTTTCAAAAGAAAGGTTAAGGGTCTTGCTGAAGTAAATGGGGATCTGAAATGGACATAGCTTCTTGGGAGAAGGAGACTTAGAGTAGATAAAGAGGTTCTTTCTGTAGGATTTGGAGGCCACTAATTTGGAGACCTCAGGAAAACCACAGTAGGCTGAAACCTATTTGGTAAGTCTAGAATGTAAGGTGAAGACAGAAGTCAAGGAAATAGGAGAGAAGTGACTAATATTAAAATGATGAAGACAAAAGCAGATGATAATAAGAGATCTAGTAAAGGGAAAAAATATTAACTATGTCCTAAAGACTGCTATAAATCTAGATCTGGGGCCCATGCTGATGAAGATTTGGGAAAGGAGATAATCACAAATAGGTGAAACCAATTTAATTTAACATATGATTTAATAACACATATTAATATGTTATTAACATGTATTACTGTATGAGGACTAATGTACAACTGAGAAAGTTCATTTGCTTTATTTGGCATAATTCACTTAAGCAAAATGATTATTGCCTCTCATGAACATACGTTTATTTTCAAGTTGCCTACACATGAACCTTTAATGAATTGCTCCAGAACATTTTCAGATACCAAAATCATGCTGCTGGTCTCTCCTTATTCTCCAAATTTAAAAAATGAAAGCACTGAGAATATCTAAGAAACTTGCTCTCCTGGAGTGGAGAATGCACAACCATAACAAATCTGGAGCTAAACCCTAAGAAAAAAACGATCTTCCACATCTCCTGTGCTATTATTCTTACAAAGAACACCACTGGTGGGTTATGAGAGAGAGAGCGAGAACAGCCCGTTGTCATGTGGTATAACTCCATCTGCTGTCCTTTAGTGAACGTCCAGATGGGTTCCATTTCTGGTCTCCGGAAAGGCGAGGCCAGTCAATATAAAAAAGCTGCCTTTGATTATCCATCACAAATCACCCAAGGAGAATCACAATTTTTTGGTTTCTACCCATCATTCTTGTCAAGAAGGCTCATGGTTTTATTTTTACTCATGAAATCTGCTTCTGAATTTATGAACAATAACAATGCCAACCGTCTGTTTTTCCTGGGGTTTCTTTCTTACGGTGACCAGGAAGTCTGGCTTGAAAATGTCTTCCTCTTCCTTGTCAATTTCTTTCACTCAGTTTTCTGAGGGACTATTTATGCTTTCAGGAAGGATGGGGCTTTAAAAGGCTTATCATATTACTATAGCTTAAAGAGTACTTCTGGTTCAGGAGTCAAATAAATGGCTTGAATTGGAATACCACGAGGATGAGAAATGAGACCTATTGAAGCAAATTCATGTTTGAGAATTCCCTCCTCATATACTCATTGTACTTAAGTCATCGCCTTCTTACACATCGCCATCTCTATAACATTGCTGGCATCAAGAAGAAAGGGCTCCCTGTAGGATCCTAACTTACACACACACACACACACACACACACACACACACACACACACACTCCTTGGAATAGGTCCATGCTGTTTGCATACTATATTTTGATTGAACAAATATATTTGTTAAGTTGATAAGATTTTGACCTTAGTATGAATTCAGGGGGAGTCTAAGGAAAACACTAGTGTCCCCTTAAGTTCTGAATAATCACTGGGTTGAGTTAAAACTTTCTGTTAGAAGTTCCTTATGTTTTAAATTTTTAAAAAATCCACATTTTCTATTTTTGAATTTGTGAGGGGGAGAGTGAGAGTTGTCCTGAAAATCTCTTTCCCCACTTCTTCAGTAGTAAAGCTTCCATTTCAGTTGGGCATGTGGCCACCTGCAATAAAGATCCTTTTACCAGCCTCCCTTGCAACTAACTCTGGTCATATGGCCCAGTTCTTGGCAATGGGATATAAGAAGAGGTAGGATGTGCAACTTCTGGGAAGTACACTGCATATCTTCTATAGAAGGTTTATAAACCTTCCCCCTTTCTTTAGGCAACAGTGAGAGAGAGAGACTCTCGAGTGGCTGGAGTGCCAGCTACAATGGTAGGCAGTAAGATAACTTTGGGAATAGAAGCCATGGCCAACAGAGCAGGAAGTTAGCAATCGCTTGGGTCTTTCATACCATGGAGTGTCACTTTAACCCTGGATGGACTGACTTCTTGAATCAGACATCTTGAATGTGAGGGCAAAATAAATTGCTATTTTTATATCATTATTTTGGGCTCTTATTCATAGCCTATTATCTATATATATATTTTAAAAATTGGATAGTGTCCAGTTACTAATAAAAGCTTCTAGCAGATGTTATTTCCAACTAAGATCCAAGTACTGATATGTATAATTGGAATGGACATTATTAAGAGAAAGCATTACGTCATCAAGATCTTTCTATGTGAAGACAAGACCAAAAGACAATGAAAGTTTGTGCATAGTTATTTTATCCTTTATGATTTATTTTCTTTCTCAAGTTCCTTTATAGTATTCCACCTAGTGAAATCAAACTTATATAACTCAGCACCAAAAATTCTGACTTCCAACTGCCAGCACCTGTGATTTTTGCTGAGAGCTTGATCTGGCAACAGAACCTGCTCTTTGAGGAAGGATAGGCTGGATGTGTTGGGGGAATTAACACACAGACCCCCAACTCAGGAGCAGCCCTGAACCAATGACTGAAAGGAGACCGTTTATAAAAATCTCAGCTGCCTTGCCCTACCAGGTGGATTAACTCAAAGGCATTTGTTCTATGTTGGGTCTTAGAGTTCCCCACCAGGATTTAGACCCAGTTATCTAGAGTGGTAACCAGCTTGGTAGCATAACCTTTATTGGCTGCCTGCTTTTCTTTGCCTCACCTCTCCACTCTTCAGCCAGTGTTTTCTGGATTCACATCCTAAATACATGATTGCACGTACATCCTTATCTCAGGGTCTGCTTTTCAGGCACTGGAACCAAGATAGAATATTTGCATATTGTGTGAGTGGCAGTAAAAACATTTATGGCCGGGAGAATGATATAAACAGGGACATGACATGATTGCCAAGTAGGCCTAGAGTATCTTTCCACCCTTTCTTTTTCATTTCTCAGTGGTAGAACAGAGCAAGGTTTTAATACACCCCTAAAAAAACTGGTTAGTAAAAAATGTGCTTGGAAAGTATAATCCAAAACACTGGGAAGAGTATATTCCCACAACCTTTAAATAATTCAGATGAATTGGCTCAGGGTGAAAGCAAGCCACATTAATTTCTTTAAGAAGAGTGTAAACAGGAATCATTGTGCTTATTATTTCCCCCTAATATCTACAAAGTGCCCAAACATATAGCAGTTAATTAATAAACATTTGTTGAGTAAAAATATGGTAGAGAGGGAATTGGAGTAAAGTTAGCAGATCAGTTGATCAAACACACCATTAAGGATAGAAAAGCAAACCACAGAGTTGGAGAAGATACATATTAGCAATACATAGCCAATAAAGGACTCCAATCCAGACTGTACAAAAAATTATAAATCAAATATAAAAGCACAACCCCATAGAAAAAATGGTGAAAAATTTCTTCACATGTTATATCTAATTGGCTAATAAATATGTGACAACATGCTCAACTTCATTAGTTGTCAGAATAATGCAAATTGAAACTGCTATACAATACCATGTCTTCTAACTAGATTCATTTAAAATGAAAAGAGAGACAATGCCAAGTATTGGGGAAGATGTGGAGCAGTTGGGATTCTAATAGGCTACTGCCAGAAGGATAAATTGGTGCAGCTGGTTTGGAAAAACTCTCTGGCAATATTTACCAAAGCTCAACATACACATTCCCTATGATGCAACAGCTCCACTCCAGGGTTTAGCACTAACTGAAGTGCATACATGCTCACCAAAAGACTTGAATGGAAATACACATAGGAGCAATACTCATAATAACCCCAAACTTGGAACATCCCAGATGCCTATCTACAGAGGCATGAAAACACGAATTGTGGTATAGTCAATGGATTATTCTACAGCAATGAAAATGAGTGAACTGTAATTGCATATACTACATGCATGACCATCACAAATATAATATTTGAATGAAAAAAGCCAGATGTAAAAGAATACAGACTATGATTCCAAATATATACAGTTCAAAAACAGGCAAAATTACTTTATGCTGTTAGAAGTCAGGACGGTATTTATTCTTGGGGGACATACTAATCTTAAGCGGCAAGAGGGAGACTTCTTCAGAGGTGCTAGTTGTCTCACTGGTCCCATGACCATCCACTAGTTTGGAAATTTGCTGGAAAGACTAATATGACTCAACATAAAGTAATAGTCATGACTTAAAATTTATTCCAGCCAAGGATACAGTACAGGAGTAACAGAAACTATAAATAAGCAAAGACTAGAGAGGTCGAGTGCACTTTCTTACATGTCCTCTGCAGGGAATGTATGCGTGCATCTTCTTTTTCAATTGTGAAGTACAAGGACATTTATGAGACTCTCATGTTCAGGACAGGAGGCTTGCATCTTGGTGTTCAAAGTTCTTAAATAGAGTTGGTCACATTCCTGCCAAATGACTAGCTATGGTGCTAACCCCAAACCAGGCCCTGGGTGCGCATCATGAACCTTGATATTTATTTTAAACATGTTGGTAATGTGGTTCATCTTGACCCAACGCTTCGGGCATATAGACTGATATCTTTACCCAGTCAGTTTGTGAACATTCCATGAGTTTAGTTCTCAGAGTTAACCAAGGGTCATTACCATGGCTACAGAGATAAACAAGAACTGGATAAAACAGACCTGCTTCATTAACTCCCTCTGCTCACTAGTACTGTTACCTTTCTTGCTCCAAGGACAGATCATATGGATATGTTTAGTTTGTGCTTATGTACACATATTCAAACATTTTTTAAAAAAATTAGTTAGGTAGCAATCCTTAACCATCAATTAGAACTCATTTGAGAGAATAAATACTTTTTTCCGATGTTCACGTAAGATTACTGAAACCCTGGGAAATTATCAAAATAACATTAGAAAACCATTGGGGAATACCAAATGTAAGAGTAATTCTACATCTAAGAATTATTGAAGTAGATGCCAAGAGAACGAGGAAGTGAATCAAGCTCATGATGTTGAGTTTCAGAATATGTGTAAGTAGGCATGTAGAAACAATTTTGAAAAACATTGTATTTGGTTGTTTTGTCTATTCTTTACTGTGTTTGAAGTGGTCCAAATAACTAAATTATAAACAAATTTGTGTTTCAGATATTACATGTATATGGGAACTTAATTGATTGTATAATCTATTAAAAGTTACCAAAAACAGGTTTGCAAATGCTTTCTTAGTATGTTTTTAATTTTAAAATTAAGTATTGAAATACATGCACAATAGAAAGTCAATGGATCTGAGTTATGGTTCTATTTTACTGTTTATTCATTATATGACTCCAGGCAAACCATCTGATGTTCAGCTTTCTTATCTGTGCAATAAAAGGGGGCAAGAGCTTCAGTGATATAGTCCATGGGATCCTACTACCAGTACAAGTTAGTAAGTTACCTTTTCAGTACCATTGACTAATCCAACAAATGCTTTGTGTATCTGCTTTGACCAAGGCACTGGGCTAATTTTGGGGAAATGAAATGCTGGAAAACAAAGGATGGCTGTTTTCAAGGAGCTCGGTTTGGTGGGCAAAGCACATACATAATACAATTCCTAGCAAGAGAATAAGGCAGGAGTGAGACTGGGGAATCAGGAAGAACCCCGCAGATCATGTAGCACCTGAAAAGGCACCTTTATGAACCAATGGGCTTCCAAATTTAAAAAGGAAGAGTAAACCCCTATCCAGGGAACACGTCAGCAAAGGATTCCATCGGGAAAATGTGCAATTTAACAGAAACCAGTCCATTCTTGTTGGTCTGAGGATTAAGAAATGCATATGGAGAAATGGGGGAGTAAAGAAAGATTGGTACAAAATCATGAAGGTCCTGAACTTCCACGAAATGTAATTTGCATGCAATGAGGACTAAGAAGGCTTTTAGGATGAAGAAGAATGTAATCAGCTCTGGTTTTCCATCCATGATACCCTAATGTCACTGGTTGGTTTCCCCGGGTAGGGGACTCTGAGACAGAGTTTAATGTTTGGGATATGTATGAAGGAGACAGTACCTAAGGACAGAAGGGAGGGAAGCAAGAGTGGGCAAAGGAACAAGGTGAGAGTAATGCAGACCCTGGCCAACAGCCCTGGCCAACCCCACAGGGAGCTCTGGAGCTAGAGTGGCCCTACAGAGTTGTCCAGGTCTTGATACCCCCACCTTGATCTGTCATTGTGTGTGGGCGTACTGGGAAGTGCTGTGATCTCTTTGCAGCTAAGCCCATCCCTGAAGTGCTTCATATTGAAAATCATCTGCCAACCATCCTTCCAGGGGGCGGGCAACAAGTTCTTCTTTGAATGGGAAGGTAGATGGCACATCACATATCCACCCCATCAATTCTGTGCTTTAGAATCACTTGGGGGCCTTCAGAAACCCAGGCTTCTCTCTGAATTGGTAGACATGCAAGAAAGCCAGACACTTTCATTTTAAATAAACTTCTCAGATGATTTTGATGCACAGAAGTTTGATCATTATTCTTTTAGAAATTCATCCAAAACCTTCGAGTAAAGACTCTGGGCCAGGCCTATGTCCTTTGCTTGTAGGGCATCTCTCCTGCCTCAAAGCATCTTCCTTTGCTGCTCATGACAATGCCATGAAAGAAAGCAGAGCTGACATCTGTATTTTGCAGGTAAGGAAACTAGTTTAGAAAGCTTAAGTGACATGCCCAAGGTCAAACAGCTGCTAAATATTACTGAGGCTCAAACGCATCCATTCTGCTGCAAGCTTCCCCGTCCCACCCCTCTCCTTCCCTCTCTTTTCCTTTTCTCAATCTCCCCATCTCTCATATATTTAAAATTTACTTGTGTATAAGTCATATTGTTTATAAAATGAAACGAATGCCCTCATTATCCTTAGAAACTTTTCTAATGTTATATTAGTGGCCCTTCTTATAAAAATAAAAGCTTGTCCCTGTCATGGTAATAATAGATTTCCCCCTACAGTTTATCCCGCATAGATGGTCACGTGGTGCCGACTTTGATCTTGGCAATAGCTTTTCCTTTAATTCATAATACCAGATACTGAAAAGAAACTTCAACGCTCTCTCATCTGTTTGCTCTGAATAAATCCCTCCTAGATCTTTACAAGACAGAGTCGGGTTCTCCAGAACATGGAGAGCCTATTAAATTCCCCTCCAAGAGGCAATCTAGGCTTTAGGTGGCATGAGTGAGGATACGTTTTAAATAAAAAAGCAAGTTAAAGTGAAGGTGGGGTGGGTTTAATGGGCGAAGAACCCGTTTCCGTTTTGTTTTGTTTTATTTTGTTTGGTTTTGGTTTTGGTGGGTTTTTTTTGTTTCTTGGGTTTTTTTTTTTTTTTTTTTGGCACGAGCACATGGTGCCTCCTTCAAATCTCTGATCAACTCTCTGATGCTGTCTCAACCACTAGGTCTGTGGAAAGCAAAGAAAGGTGGCCAATAATCCCTCCAAACGAATCCATGCTGCTCTCCACACTGCCAGCTTTGCTAAATGACAAGTGAGTGATAATCTTCCATCACGTAGGCATGGTCCAGGGACCATGACTAAGGTGCTGTCGGTAAGCTGTGGTAGATGAAGTAGTACTTTATTTTCCACCCTTCCACTTCCTCAACCTCAACACCAAACAACGGCTTATAGAGGCATTGAGGGATAGCCTTTGCGTCGTGGTGTTGATGAAGAGGTTTCTCTCACAGAAAAAAGCCCGGCATTGATATTCATGGGCACGCTGGGATTTTAGCGAGATAGAAGCAATTATGCACACTTGTGTATGAGCAATTTACACAAGCAAAGGCCTTAATTGCTTGGCTGGCAAGCCTTGTACTCTCTGAGAAGTATATACAATATATAAGCAGTGAATACTTTAATTTCCCCAAATCTGGCTTCTCATTCGGAATTCGCAAGTTTATTCTGGAGTGAGGTTCAACCTAAAACATTCAAAGGGATTTCATACAAATTTCACTGAAATCCATGACTTTAAAGGTACACGGGTTTCCCTTTCAGAAAGAGGATAGAGCTCACTAAATTGAATAAAGTAATTTACTGTTGCTTAAGGCCACTGGTACTTACAGCTCAATCCCACAGAACTTCAGCTGTACTTTTTCACCAGTAAAAATCCTTCTTCTCTCCACTGATTTACAATGTCACCATTATTACAAATGAAATTCCCATATAGACTTGGGTTTATTTCTGGGCTCTTCTGTGGATGTCTGTTTATTTCATGAGCTGATCCCAAAATGTTTTCATTTCTGTTTCCTTCAGGCCAGGAAAAAAAATAAAAATAAAAATGTCCTCTATGAGTAGTTGTCAGTGTAGACACCTCTGTGCTCACAGAATCAAGCTCCGTATGCCATCTCGAGCCCCACTCCTGCTTGTCCTCCCACATCTCTCCAGCTACTTTTTGTCTTTTGTAACTACCTTGTCCATCGACTGCTCTCATGCTGGTGTTTGCCCGAGTTCCATCCTTTGACCATTCTCACTCGATATAGTCTTCCCAGCTGTGTCTATGTTTTTTGAGTTGACACCCAAACCAGTGTGTCATCCGTCCTTCCTCGCTGAGCCTCAGATTTATTCTTCTCACTGGTACTTGACATCGCTGAGTCCTGGGGGGGTTCTCAGTCCTTTCCATCTCAACACATTTAAAAAGTTGAGCCACATGTCTTCTGCTCCAAACCCATTCTTTGTCTCTTGTGACCTATCTTAGCCAATAGTACCACCATGTGGGAAGTGAACCCAGTCAATTGCCTGGAAACCATCTCAATCACTTGTCACCTCTTATCACCTACATCCCTTTGGATACAACCTCCTTCTGCTTCTGCTTTTTTAGTGTTTATTGAATCTCTTTCCTTTTTTCCCACTCCTACTTCCACTGCCATATTTGAGCCTTTGATTATTCCTCTCAGAAGCTACACCAATAGCTCCCTACTGAGTCTTGCTCTATTCCAAGGCATTGCTGGGAGAACGGTATTTTAAAGATGCAAACATAATTAGGTCGTCTGTTTTGTTTTATTTTGTTTTTATTATGGTAAAATACATGCAACATAAAATTTACCATTTTAATCATTTTTAAGTGTTGCAGTTCAGTGGCACTAAGTACACTTATCTTCTTTTGTAACCATAACCACTACCCACATCTGGAAATTTTTCTTACCCCAAACAGGAACTCTGTATAAACTGAACAATAACTACCCTTTCCCCACCCCCCGCCTGCCTCTTCCTTCCCTCAGCCCTAGGAAACACTATTCTCTGTTTCTCTGAATTTACCTATGCCATTCACCTCATATAAGTGGAACCACACACTATTTGTCTTTTTGTGTTTGGCTCACTTGCAAAATGTCTTCAAAGTTCATCCACATTGTAGCATGTCTCCATATTCCATTCCTTTTTAAGGAATAATAGTCTCTTGTGAGTATATACCATATTCTGTTTCTCCATTCATCTGTCAGTGGATGTTCGGTTTGTTTTCGCCTCTTGATTCTTGTAAACACTCTTGTGATTATTGGTGTAAAAATATCTGTTCAAGTCCCTATTTTCAATTCTTTGGGTATATACCCAGAAGTGGAATTGCTGGGTCCTATGGTAATTCTATGTTTAATTTTTTGAAGAACTGCCATACTGATTTCCACAGTGGCTGCATCATTTTACATTCCCATCATTAGTTCACAAGTGTTCCAGTTTCTCCACATCCTTGCCAATACGTGTTTTCTGTATTTTTACACACACACACACACACACACACACACACACACTTATTTGTTTGTTTGTTGCCATCCTAATGGGTGTGAGGTAGCATTTCATTCTGCTTTTGATTCGTATTTACCTGATTGTGATATTGAGCATCTTTTCATGTACTTTTTGGTCGTCTGTATATCTTCTTTGGACAATTCTGTTCAAGTCCTTTGGCCATCTTTAAATTGGGTAGTTGGTGGAGCGCCTGGGTGGCTCAGTCTGAAGCATCTGCNCACACACACACACACTTATTTGTTTGTTTGTTGCCATCCTAATGGGTGTGAGGTAGCATTTCATTCTGCTTTTGATTCGTATTTACCTGATTGTGATATTGAGCATCTTTTCATGTACTTTTTGGTCGTCTGTATATCTTCTTTGGACAATTCTGTTCAAGTCCTTTGGCCATCTTTAAATTGGGTAGTTGGTGGAGCGCCTGGGTGGCTCAGTCTGTTAAGCATCTGCCTTTGGCTCAGGTCATGACCCCAGAGTCTTGGGCTCCCAAACTGGGCTTCCTGCTCAGCAAGGATTCTGCTGCTTCTTCTCCCCTGCCCCTGCTTGTGCGCTCTCTCAAATTTAAAAAGAAAAAATATATATATATTAAAAAAATAAATAAGGAAATGGGGTGGTTGGTTTCGTTGTTGAGTTTTAGGAGTTCTTATATATTCCACATATTAATATTTTCTCCTGTTCTATGGGTTACTTTTTACTTTGTTGATCGTGTCCTTTGCACAGATGATTTTAACCTTGAATGAGTCTAGTTTTTGTAACTTTTCTTTTGTTGTCTGTGTTTTTGGTGTCATAGCTAAGAAATCAGTGCCATATTAAAACTCATGATAACTTTGCCCTTTGTTTTCCTATAAAAGTTTTATAGTTTTTGGCTCTTATATTTAGATTTTTGACTCATTTTAAGTTAATTTCTGTATATGGTGTAAGTTAAGCATCCAACTTCATTCTTTTGTATGTGGATATCCATTCAGTTTCCCCACTACCATTTGAAAAGACTGCTCTTTCCCCATTAAATGGTCTTGGCACCCATGTTGAAAATCATTTGACCATATATGTTTTAGGGTTTATTTCTGGGATCTCTATTCTATTCCACTGGACTTTTTATCTGTCTTTATGCCAGTACTACACTGTTTGAATCACTGCAGCATTGTAGTAAGTTTTGAAATTAGGAATTGTGAGTCCTCCAGCTTTGTTCTTCTTTTCCAAGGTTGCTTTGACTGTTTGGGTCCTCTGAGATTCCATATGGAATTCAGGATAAAGTTCAGTTTAGTTTTCATACCAGGGTAATACTGGCTTCGTAAAATAAGTTAGGAATTGCTTTTTCCTCTTCTATTTTCTAGACAAGATTGTGTGAAAGAGGTATTAACTCTTCTTCCTATGTTTGGTAGATTTCTCCAATGAAACCATCTGGGTCTGGAGATGTCTTTCAGGAGAGCTTTTTAATTATGAATTCAATTTTTAAAATAATTATATTAATGAAATACGAATTTTTTGAGGACTATTCTGATTATGTATTTCATCTTACTTGAGTTTTTGGTAATGTGTGCTTTTGAGACGTCCGTTTCTTGTAAGTTGTTGAATTTATGAGCATAAAGATGTTCAAAGTATTTGTTTATTATCCTTTTAATGGCTATAAAAATGGTAGTTACTGTAGAGGCTTCTTTTAGGCAAAAAGGCTTGAGTGATGGAATCTAGAACGGCCCATCAGGTGACCCACCTGAAAATATCCATAGGCCCTAACTAACCAATGGGCTACCTACAACCAGGCACAGTTACCAAAAAGGGAAAATTCCATATGTAGCCATACCTCCTCGTCTCCCCCCTTTAAAAACAGCTCTCACCCACTGCCTCCTTGCACACAGCCTCTCTTCCACCACTCTCTTACAGTGTATTCAGTAAACTTCTATCTCCTACGTTCTGCTTCAGGTGAATCCTTTCACTGCCCAAGCCACTGGCCTCCACCGGATTGTTGCCCCACATTTGGGACCCCCATCCCACGGGGAGAGACCCTCCATTTAGATACCACAGTTATATCCCCTATTTCATTCCCAATACTGGGGATTTGTGTTTTCCCTTTGTTTTTGTCTAAATGAGTCATTTTAATCCAGGCTGATTCTAATGATTTATTTTCACTTAATTTGTATATTTTTAATGTTTAAGTAATGTCACAGAAAGGCATTATATTTTGAAATTTTTTGAAAAGAATAATGGCTTGTTTTTAAAATATATGTATTCATCATTAAAAATTTCAAGCCATTCTGAAAAATGTAGAGAAGAGAGTAAATAATCAACCAAAATCTTTCCATCAGAAATATCCCTTGGTTTATAATATTCCACAAATCTTCCTCTAGAGAGAGAAATAAAAGTATAAGGTTATAATGAAAATAAACTGAAAGGTATGGTTTTTCATATATGGGTGGTACCACTCATGTTATTTTATTTTTTAAATTTTTTAAAATTTTAAAAAAATTTTTATTTATTTTTTGTTCTCTGCAGTTTTTTAAATTATTTTATTTTATTTTATTTGATGTAAAGTTCGATGACACTCATGTTATTTTAAAACGAAATTATATTTAATCTTACTAAAATTGAATTTAAAAATAAAAGGAGGGGCGCCTGGGTGGCACAGCGGTTAAGGGTCTGCCTTCGGCTCAGG
Organism: Ailuropoda melanoleuca; assembly: GCF_002007445.2. Classification (NCBI taxonomy): domain Eukaryota; kingdom Metazoa; phylum Chordata; class Mammalia; order Carnivora; family Ursidae; genus Ailuropoda; species Ailuropoda melanoleuca. Next base: position 79,995,119 of record NC_048230.1, on the reverse strand, counting down.
GCGTGATCCCGGCATTGTGGGATCGAGCCCCACATCAGGCTCTTCTGCTATGAGCCTGCTTCTTCCTCTCCCACTCCCCCTGCTTGTGTTCCCTCTCTCTCTGGCTGTCTCTATCTCTGTTGAATAAATAAATAAAATCTTTAAAAAAATAAAAATAAAAATAAAAATAAAAGGAAAAGAAACAAAAATATTCCCGCAGTGTTTTCTAAACTTCGGAAAAAAATGTTATTTTCACAGAAAAAAAGTTATTTTCATAAAAGAAGTAAGTTTCTAAACTACTCTTTTAAAGGTAAGAAAAAGAGACTGAACACAATGAGATCAGAGGTGGGTTTTTGTAAGATAAAAATACATATATCAGGTATATACGCAGCATATAAAACTATGTGTTTCAACATTAATAATATCCTTTGACTTTTGTTGTGGAAAATGAGGAAACCATTGTAGTTAAACCTCCTCATAATTCCCCTCTCTCTATCTGCAGAATTTAGTAGATTATACAAAAGCATTTATATTGCCAAGGTTTGTAATATTTGTTCTGTTTTAAAGGTCCCAAACACATAGAGTTTAGTCTCAGATTTATTTAAAAACAGATATAATCGTCGTCATCACATTTGAACATAGCTTCACCATTCTTAAGATTTGTTTTTTAAATTTATCTCTTGGTTGGGTCAATGTCATGGCCAAATAGAACTTGTTTTTGAAGGTTTAAGTGTGCTACATATCTTTATTTGTTGTTTGAGAACAATTAACAAAAAGCAGAATAAAATGGAATCTTGAAAAGCTGAAGAGCAGCCTGGCTAGGCAAAATAGACATCCTTGGGTCACCGTTTCTTTCACTCAGAACATTGCCCCAGGCATTGTATGATGCTGGGAAGCAATCTAAATGCAACCTATTTTCTTTTTCTTGTATGTAAATTGCCTTTTCTGCCCGGATGCACCAAAGATGATTTGTCTTTGAAATTCTATACCTTCACCAGAGTATATTTCAACTGTTTCCTTTTGTTCAGAAGATTTAAGACTCTTTATTTAAGAAATTAGCTTCTATCATATCTTTGATTAATTTTTCTATTCCATTTTATTCTGCTTTTTGTTTTCTTTTTTTTTTTTTAAATATTTTATTTATTTATTCTACAGAGATAGAGACAGCCAGCGAGAGNTTTTATTTATTTATTTGACAGAGATAGAGACAGCCAGCGAGAGAGGGAACACAAGCAGGGGGAGAGGGAGAGGAAGAAGCAGGCTCATAGCAGAGGAGCCTGATGTGGGGCTCGATCCCAGAACACCAGGATCACACCCTGAGCCGAAGGCAGACGCTTAACCGCTGTGCCACTCAGGCGCCCCTGTTTTCTGTTTTTGTTTTTTGTTTTTTTTTAATAANGGGGAGAGGGAGAGGAAGAAGCAGGCTCATAGCAGAGGAGCCTGATGTGGGGCTCGATCCCAGAACACCAGGATCACACCCTGAGCCAAAGGCAGACGCTTAACCGCTGTGCCACTCAGGCGCCCCTGTTTTCTGTTTTTGTTTTTTGTTTTTTTTAATAAAACAGGTTGTAAAAAGTGGTTGGTATGAAGGTAAATGAAAGCAAATAAACAAAAACTTCTGATATGTACTGTTTGTTGATTTATGCGCTGTAAAAACTCCCACCGTGGTTGATTTCAAGCTATCAATGTTGCTACCAAAAATGGAGTTAGGAGTTCTTGCAAACTAGTACAAGACTTTATGTGTAAATGTGTTGGATCTCTTTTGTTTGACTTCCATATAATTTTCCTACAATTGGTTTTATACTTTTTTTTTTTTTTTGCGCAGCTAAGTTCCGTCTATCACTGATTTTCAGTTGTGTTTATTCTCATTTCCTGTTCTTCTGCCTTTTGAATTGTTTAATGACTTCTTCCCCTCCAACTCCCACTGAAACTCTGCCAGGGTCCCTTTCATTTCTGGTCATATGGTTTCTTCTTTAAATCCTTGTATTTCTTAAAAAAAAATTTTTTTTTGTCAGATCGTATAATCTTTAACTTTTTAGAACTTTGGAGAAATTTTAATCTGATCTTTTGTTCTGTTTGCTGGGGGTAATTTTCCTTCAGGTGAATTTTTCTCTTACACTTTTTATGTTCCTTGAAACATTCATTTCCACCCCCTCTTGTGCCCCTCCCCTGTTATCTGAGTAAGTGTCCTCTTTCTTTCTGGGGTCCACACTGGTTCCTTTATAACTGTGATAAATCTTTGAGGGATTCTAGCTATTTGCTGATGAACAGCATGTCTTGGGGGGAGGCAGTAAGCTAGGGTAGTCTGAACCCTACTCCATGGTGTGGTCTTAAAGATCCCTCTCAAACAATCTACCAAAGTTTTCTACCCCTTATGTACATCTTTTCACAGTTTTTTTGTGTTAATGAGGTTAGTTGGGAAGAGTTTCTCATGAAATATTCACTAGTTGGTAACGTTACTATATTAAAAAAAACACATTTCTAGTTATTATTTAACTGCTATTTCCCCCCTCAAAAATTACAAAGCACAAATACAGATTTTGACAGTGGATAAAATCATGTCTTAAATGTTAGGGAATGAATACATGTCAGCTCAAGAGATCATAATTAATCATTTCACATACAAAAAATGTATGGAACCAGATAACTAAATAGAAAATGTACTCCTGAGGTGCCTGGGTGGCTCAGTCAATTAAGCAACAGACTCTTGATTTCAGCTCATGGCAAGATGTCATGGGTCTTGGGATCGAGCCCCCTGTCTGGCTCCATGCTCAGGGTGGAGCCTCCCTCTGCCCCTTCCTTTGCTCGCATGTGCTCTCTCTCTCTTAAATAAATAAATAAATAAATAAATAAATAAATAAATAAATAAATAAATATTTTAAAAAAGAGACAAAGAAAATGTACTTTTGTTGGTTTGTAAATTCAGGAACTTCCCAGGTGAAATCTGAAACTGGTCCCCACACAGAGGGCAAGGAGAGAAGGAAGAAAGAAGCCACTCCAGATTGGCAGGCAGCAGTTTTAATAAGCAAGGGAATTCACATGTGAGGCTTGTCTTAGGCCGCGCAAGATGAACAGATCTCCACGCCTACCCACCAGAATCTTAGAAGGTTACAGGGGCCTTAATTGGGTTAAGTCTCGTACTCAGCAGGTGGGCCCAACAATATGTTACTCCCTAAGGTTGTGTCCTTCAAACTGGCTCTTACTGTGGGAATGGTGGGTCGAATGTACATTTCAAGGACAGGGGAGGGGTAAGAAGTCTCTGATTGCCCAGGTCCAGATTGTGGGTCAACCAAAAGTCATGTTCTTTCGATGACCTCCTCCAACAACTACCAATTGCTGATTATAGGTTATTTTCCAAATTTTAAATCTCTGAGCCATGGAGAAAGTCTATTACTTATTTAGAAATAGTTTTTGAATCCCTTTGGCAAATCAATGCAGTCCTACTTTGTGTTTTCAGAAGTGATGTATTTGATAAATGTATTAATGTGGTGGATAAAGTAACGTTCTACCCAGACCCCTCTTAGGTGAAGGACCTGTTACCCCACCTGCAGGGAATACTGCTGGCAGATGGCCTTCAGCTGTTCTCTCCTTTAGGGATTGCCTCAGCTTCAGAGAGCTGCCTCATTTTCAAGTTCATGCCCATTCCAATACAGCCAAATGATTAATGTTCGTATATAAAGGACTGGACAACTCAGACCAACTCTCGACCACTCTGAAGGGTCATCCTAGTTCCAGAGCTCCCTGGAGGGCTGGCCAAGACTGTCATCGGCCTGCATTATAACTTCTACCTCTGTCGACTCCTGCTTCCTGTACCTCCCACTCACACCTGTTGGTCCTTAATCAACACTCTGCCTGCTAAACACTCAAGAAATGATATTACATAAAAAGAAACCCCCTAGGCCTTAATGCAATGCAGTATGTCCAGAAAGAGTATTATTATTCATTTATAAAATTTACCTTGCATAACTCCTAAATGAATTTGAGGCAACTATCAATAATCATAGTATTTAATCAGTTGAAACAACCACACAAATGCAAGCTTTAACAGGTGAGACTTTTTTTCTGTGACTAGAGTTCAGTATTTCAAAGCAAAATTCTAATTGATAGCAATCACATATAACACCTCTATGAAAATATTTTCTAGCTCTTGCATCTGTGCAAGCGTACACACAAGAAGGTTAAAAATAGAAAATATTTATGTAAATAATGCTGGGCGTGGGAGTGGTGGGTGTATAGTTAGGCCTATGTGTGTGGCTCAGAGAATAAAGAGGTAGACTTAGAGACTCTATTCCTTTAAACAGAAAAACAAGGCATGATATACCAGGACATATTTCTCCTTTGTACATAGGAGTATTGGGGGAGAAAAGTAATTACCCATTTATCTTATGGTTCCTGGTTTGATACCATAGCTACTATATTGAGGGTACTGAGTGAATGGAAACAAGCAAGAAAGAAATGATAAATACTGTATCATTAACTACAAACCTGTTTGGAGTTATTGAGTATAATAGGGTACTGATAGATAGAAACCCTTCTTTTTAATCTGCTATGCAGTTATGGAATCAGATACCATATCACTAGCTCATGAAAATATTGTTGGGGCAGCTAAGGACAGACACGAGTAGAACTTCATTTCCAAGGTTGGAAACTCATGACTAGATTTGCGAATGTCTCTCTCTCACTACGGCATGGACATTGAATATTCTTGACATGGCGTGGGGCCTTCAGAAGTTGGGAAGGGAGTGGACAACTAGGGGATTTGATATGAACCACAAGATATCATTGCAAGCTTCAGCCCAAATATCACTCATCAGAAAGCCCTGTAATCTCTTGGTATATAAACGTCCTCCACTTGTCACAATCTATCAATCTTATTAATTGGGCAAGCCCAGCCTTACCATGGCATGTATAATAAATTTGGCACTCGGATGCCCAGTCTGAGTTTTTTGTCCCAGCTCAGGAAAGGCAGGGGACAGCCAAGGGAGACTGTCATTGGCCTGCATTGGCTCTTACTGTGAGCAGCCTTGAGGTGAGCAACTCAAGCAGCAACTATTTGCTAGGCAACTAGCAAAATGAGCATGGAGGGGTCCAGGAAACCATGTTCCCCTAAGCCTCAAATTCTAAGTCAGAAAGTAGCCAGTTTGTGCTAGGTGCTCAGAGCCCAGCCTTAGTGTGATTTCTTTCAGGGCTGCACAGCAACCCGGTTGTGTGTTCCGTGGGTGTTGGGGGGACCTTCCCTTATTAGCCACCACACTATCTGTAGGCAGGAGGGGCCTCTGTGGATGCCATAGGCCATTTCTGGGCTGGCTTACTGAAGGATGGCCACACAGAGGTCATAGAGGGATGTTTTCTAGATTCTTGCTACTCAGTGTGGTCAGAGGACCATAGGCAACAACATCACCTGGGGGCTTGTTTAGTTTGTAGAATCCGAGGCACCTGGGCCGACCCAGCGACTCTGAATTTGCATTTTAATCCTATGGCACATTGAAGTTTGAGCAGCACAGGTCCAGGTGGTAGCAAGGAGGTTAGCGGAAGGATCTGCCTCTCAGCCCC
>NC_048230.1:79988370-79989401 GCF_002007445.2 Ailuropoda melanoleuca | reverse complement strand
TCCCTCTGGCCCCCGCCCCCCTTGCCCCTACCCAGCCCGTAGTAGTTGCCCGGCGTGCGCCCGCAGAGACCGGGAACATGGCGCTCCGAGCCATGTAGCCGCCGCCGAGGAGAAGCAGAGGAGGCGCCGCCGCTGCGCTGACAGCCAGCCACCAGGTAGGCAGGCGCGCCTGGCTGGGCTGCCTGGGTGGGTAGCGGCGCGGGGAGGGGCGCTTGCGGGGATGCGCATGGCTGGGACCCCGGGCATCTCTCTTCGCCTGCAGAGGATGCGAAGCGGACATCTGACAGCGCGCGGTTGTGCATCGCCAGGGGATGCCAGAGGCTGGGGACAGGCGGGCTGCAGGGCAGGGATCCGGGGACCGCCCCCACCCCCCATGCGTTGCCATCCAGCCTGGGCTCTCTACGGGTCAAATAAAGGATAGTCCCTTTCTGCCGGGCGAGAGGGCGCGGGGGAGACCCCCGAATACCAGTTCTGGGAGTGCGCTGGTCCCCCGGACCGCTAGCAAGCCCCGCACCGGTTCTTTGTGTATACAGCCGCGCACGCCCAGGGGGGTGCCAGGGTGCCTGTTTCTCCCCAGGAGTGTTGCACATATTGCCAGGGCAGGATTTCCGTATGGTTTTTGTCTCTTGGCAGGTGTGGACTGGAAGATGTAATAGCTGAGCCTTTAATGGGGCTGTGTGTTCCTTTGTTACTTGCCTTGGTGTGTGTGTATGTGTGTGCGCGCGCGTGGTGGGTTGTAATGGAAAGAGAGAACTTCTGCTCGTGGGCATGGGTGTGGGCAGAGCGTGGAAGAGGATCTCGGTTCCAAACTCTTGTCAAAATCGCTTGTGATGTCGGCCTCCTGGAGGGTAAACTTGAAAAGTCTAGAGATCATCTGTGCCCGGTTGGAGAAGTCTATTTGCCCTTCTCGAACCCATGTGTGTGTGGCTGGAGGTTTGAACATGGGACACGAGTTAATTCAACATTAGATATCAGTTAAGGGAATTTGAAGCATTGGGGCTGCCTGTGGTGGTCTTTTTTTTGGGGGGGGG
>NC_048230.1:79870152-79987598 GCF_002007445.2 Ailuropoda melanoleuca | reverse complement strand
GGGCCTTCAGAAGTTGGGAAGGGAGTGGACAACTAGGGGATTTGATATGAACCACAAGATATCATTGCAAGCTTCAGCCCAAATATCACTCATCAGAAAGCCCTGTAATCTCTTGGTATATAAACGTCCTCCACTTGTCACAATCTATCAATCTTATTAATTGGGCAAGCCCAGCCTTACCATGGCATGTATAATAAATTTGGCACTCAGATGCCCAGTCTGAGTTTTTTGTCCCAGCTCAGGAAAGGCAGGGGACAGCCAAGGGAGACTGTCATTGGCCTGCATTGGCTCTTACTGTGAGCAGCCTTGAGGTGAGCAACTCAAGCAGCAACTATTTGCTAGGCAACTAGCAAAATGAGCATGGAGGGGTCCAGGAAACCATGTTCCCCTAAGCCTCAAATTCTAAGTCAGAAAGTAGCCAGTTTGTGCTAGGTGCTCAGAGCCCAGCCTTAGTGTGATTTCTTTCAGGGCTGCACAGCAACCCGGTTGTGTGTTCCGTGGGTGTTGGGGGGACCTTCCCTTATTAGCCACCACACTATCTGTAGGCAGGAGGGGCCTCTGTGGATGCCATAGGCCATTTCTGGGCTGGCTTACTGAAGGATGGCCACACAGAGGTCATAGAGGGATGTTTTCTAGATTCTTGCTACTCAGTGTGGTCAGAGGACCATAGGCAACAACATCACCTGGGTGCTTGTTTAGTTTGTAGAATCCGAGGCACCTGGGCCGACCCAGCGACTCTGAATTTGCATTTTAATCCTATGGCACATTGAAGTTTGAGCAGCACAGGTCCAGGTGGTAGCAAGGAGGTTAGCGGAAGGATCTGCCTCTCAGCCCCTCCTCCCTCTCTTTGCTCTCCTCTTTAGCAAAGCTCAGCCCCGCATTAGTCCTGCACAAAATTTCTGCGAACCCCGAATGTGTGCGGAGGGGGCCTGCAGGAACTGCCCCGGCGAGATGCTAGGGCAACTGGTTGACTGGATTGGCAAGGGGCCGCTTTCTCCGGCTCANGGGAGGGGCGCTTGCGGGGATGCGCATGGCTGGGACCCCGGGCATCTCTCTTCGCCTGCAGAGGATGCGAAGCGGACATCTGACAGCGCGCGGTTGTGCATCGCCAGGGGATGCCAGAGGCTGGGGACAGGCGGGCTGCAGGGCAGGGATCCGGGGACCGCCCCCACCCCCCATGCGTTGCCATCCAGCCTGGGCTCTCTACGGGTCAAATAAAGGATAGTCCCTTTCTGCCGGGCGAGAGGGCGCGGGGGAGACCCCCGAATACCAGTTCTGGGAGTGCGCTGGTCCCCCGGACCGCTAGCAAGCCCCGCACCGGTTCTTTGTGTATACAGCCGCGCACGCCCAGGGGGGTGCCAGGGTGCCTGTTTCTCCCCAGGAGTGTTGCACATATTGCCAGGGCAGGATTTCCGTATGGTTTTTGTCTCTTGGCAGGTGTGGACTGGAAGATGTAATAGCTGAGCCTTTAATGGGGCTGTGTGTTCCTTTGTTACTTGCCTTGGTGTGTGTGTATGTGTGTGCGCGCGCGTGGTGGGTTGTAATGGAAAGAGAGAACTTCTGCTCGTGGGCATGGGTGTGGGCAGAGCGTGGAAGAGGATCTCGGTTCCAAACTCTTGTCAAAATCGCTTGTGATGTCGGCCTCCTGGAGGGTAAACTTGAAAAGTCTAGAGATCATCTGTGCCCGGTTGGAGAAGTCTATTTGCCCTTCTCGAACCCATGTGTGTGTGGCTGGAGGTTTGAACATGGGACACGAGTTAATTCNCGGTTGGAGAAGTCTATTTGCCCTTCTCGAACCCATGTGTGTGTGGCTGGAGGTTTGAACATGGGACACGAGTTAATTCAACATTAGATATCAGTTAAGGGAATTTGAAGCATTGGGGCTGCCTGTGGTGGTCTTTTTTTTGGGGGGGGGGTCAAATTAATAAATATTAGTTGGCAGTAAGCCAGGGGAAAGTGCCATCCTTAATAGCTGGTGACAGCTTGGGAGGCTAAATACACTTTTGGGGAAATTAGGAAACCTGTCTTTGCAAAGGGTTCTACCAAGAAATAGCCAATCGGGTCTTAGGTAACTCACAAAATTTCTCAGCATGCCCCTTTTCTCTTCTGGGGTTTGGTGGTATGTAGACACATTCTCTCTTACCTGAGTCCAGATGGACAAGACGCTCTTGGAAAGCCCCTCCTACACTAGAATTCTATGAAACTGGCACTCCAGAATAACAGCCCTGCCACCTTATATTTCTTTATGTTATATTCAGCAGCACAACTCCCTGAGTTAGGGAGGGAAGGTAAATTTAGAATACGCTTTTATTTTTTGCTTTATAATTTAAAGGATGGACATCTGTGACTATGAGGTTTAGAGACACTTTCCTCTGTACTTACAGTATTTATTCTTATGGTCTCCTTAGGTGGCAAGAATGAGTCAGTATCATCAAAATGAAATGGGGAGCGCTTGAGGAAAATGCATTTAAGTAAATTAAAGCTATAAATGTCCAATCTGATGGTAATACCTTGACTTGGAATACATGTGTGCAAGGCAGAAACACTGCTAATGGAAGCAATGTTGGCAAGTTTATTGATAGTATTGGTCTTAGATGGCAAGTTTATTGATAGTATTGGTCTCAGAATAAGATTTTTGTGTTCCTCTGGGAAGGGGTAAAGATTGATTATACTAGGTGCCTGCAACTTGGTATTTTGTTAATAAATGTGAGTTTTAATTGCGGGCATTGAAAACACAGTTTGGCAGCTTCTCTGTCAGAGTTTGCTTCAATGCTGCAGGTGTGAGAGGCAGGTGTTCCGGGGCGTGGTATCATCTTGGTGATGAGACAGCTGAGTTTGGACTCTGACTCCTCTGTTCTTAGCTTTGTGATCTTGGGCAAGCTATTTAACTTTGCGGAGCCTCAGCTTCCTCCCCTGTAAAACAATCCTGAGAATAGAGAGACTTACCTAAATGGGTAGGTGTGTAGATTACTCATAATATAAACCACCAGGAAAATGGTGGTGACCATTAGAAGAGGAAGGGAAATGGATATTTATTTAACCTATACTGTGTGCCCCGTGTTAATGCCAGTCAGCCCCAAACAAGTGATCGAATTCTCCAGCTGTTAGTTTCCTAGGGATGCCATAACAAATTGTCAAAAACCAGGTAGCTCAAAACAAAATTTATTCTTTCACTGTTCTGGAGGCTGGAACTCCATAATCAGGGTGTAGACAGGCCATGATCCCGTTGAAGCCTCTTGGGGAGGATCCTTTCTTGCCCTTTTCCAGCCTGTGGTGGCCCCCGGTGTTCCTTGGTTTGTGGCAACATAGCTCCAATTCCTGCCTCCATATTCACATGGTAAAGTTCCCCCTTCTTATAAGGACAACATTCAGACTGAATTTAGGGTCCGTTGTAATTCAGTATGACCTCGTCTAGATTATATCTGCAAAGATCCTGTTTCCAAATAAGGTCACATTTATAGGCATGAATTTTGGTTAGGCATGAATTTTGGGAGGACACTATACAGCCCAGTATGTCAGCATGCCTGTGATCTGTATTTAATGAGATGATTATCTCAGCATATTAATAGAAGGTAGAGTATTATGGGTTTGGAAAAGACTTTCAAGGGTATTTAGTCCAGCTAACATATTTGACGTTTCACGGTAAGGAAGAGCAGCATTTAGAGGTACTAGGCAAATATCACTTATTGAGAAATCCAGCTGATCTAGGATCTCAGTCTCCTATAGGTGACCTACCTGACACACCTTATCCCAATGGGGTTTGTCAGTGTTGCCTCTTCTCTTTTTGCCACCCTATTGACACAGTGCAAATGAACAACAGAAAATCAAACTGAACAAGAAAAATGACAAGAGCACCAAAAACACCCAGATCTTAACACCTTTCTAATCTTTCTTCTCTTGGTAAATAGCACCACTGTCCATGGTGTTGCTTTAGCCAGAGACTTTGAATATCGTCTTTGACACCTTCATTCCCTGTGCCCTCTATATCCCAAATCATCATAAAGTTACATAAATTTTGTCTTCTACATATATCTCTTGATAGATTCTTCTTTCTCTTCCTACCACCACACCATCAAACCTCAAGTTATCATCTCTCTCCTGGATCACTAGCATAACTTTCTAGCAAGGCCCATGTTTCCTTGCTTGGCTCCTCCAATCATTCTTCTAGAACAGATAGGATCATGTCAGTTCCTTGCATAAAATGCATTCACATACTTGGGATGGGTTCCAGAGACTGTCTGAGCCTTGGGTGCTTAGCCAGCCTTATCTTGGGCGTCCGTCTTGCTGCCGTTAACATTGACCTCCTGTCTGTTGAATATCCCAAGCTCTTCCCCTCTACTTAGCCAGTACAAACTGTACTCATCCTTTGGGCCTCCTTGGTCTCTCTTCCCTGGCAGCCCCATTCTCTTTTTCACCCTTCTAATTTTCTTCCATAGCACTTACCTAAATTTGCAATTTCCTATTTATTTGTTTGGCTATTTATTTAGTGTCTGTAAACTCTTAATGGCCATTTGTTTTGTGTCTTGCATGTAGAAGATAGCTCAATATTGGTGAATGAGTGAAGGAATGAATACTCTTATAGCATTTTTCTATGCCAACTTAAAGATCTGATTTTTTAGAAACTTTTTTTTTTTTTTACTAGTATAAAAAGAGCAATTGAGAAACTCATTCTGATTTCAAAAGAGGAGTATTCTTGGCTTTAACAAATGCATCTTCTAAGAATTGGTTTTAAGCAAGCAGTTAAGAATTGAGTCAAAATATTTCCTAGCAACCGACGTTTTTGTAAAAACACATCCGTCAGTCCACAAACGTTTCACAAATACCTATTGAACATTTATATTTGCCACGATCGGCCTTAGGGGGACAACGGAGAGCTAGACTTTTAGTCTCCTGGAGATTAATAATAAATAATAATGTGTAGTGATAACATTCATTGAGTTGTTCTATGCCAGCTTCTCCTCAGTCCCTATCCCTACTCTTTACTAGAGATAGTCCTCCAGTCTTTCCCAGTGACACAGAACCCAAATCAGATGCACAATAAATACTTTATGAATTAATAATTAGTAGATACTATTATCCTGATCTTTGAAAATAGGAAACCTAGGCTTATCTGTGGAAAAAGGAATCTGTTCATATACAGAAGAGCATGGAATTGCGTTTTGAATATATCCAGGTGGACCCTGTTCTACTTTAAAATCATCTTGCCTATTGTCTCTGGGGTTAAAATAAGAGACAATTGCTTTTTATACAAGAAGTTGTTCCTGGTGTGTTTCTTTGTCTTCTACAGTTGTCAAAATTCTTAATCAGCTGCTGAATTGTTTTTATTTGTCCTATTTATTTATTTATTTATTTTTTTTAAAGATTTTATTTGACAGAGATGGAGACAGCCAGTGAGAGAGGAAACACAAGCAGGGGGAGTGGGAGAGGAAGAAGCAGGCTCATAGCAGAGGAACCTGATGTGGGGCTTGATCCCACAACGCCGGGATCACGCCCTGAGCCGAAGGCAGACGCTTAACCGCTGTGCCACCCAGGCGCCCCCATTTGTCCTATTTAACCCAAGTAAGAAGTGACTGAATGTCTCTTTCAGATCACTTCTGGGTAGTTTTGAAAAGCAAGACTGAGTACCCTGCGGAAAAGAATGTGATTCAATGCAGGAATACAAAGTTACATTTTGGATTTCTAGGATGGCCTCAATTTCATGTAATCTTATTTCATGAAAAGTGCTTTTTTAACAAAAATAAATAATGCATAATTTTAAGTATAACTTTTCACCTAAGTAACAAAATATCAGACACTGTGTCTTGATTTTGTTTAAAAGTGATAGATCTACAATGGAGTCAACTAAAACCTGAAGAAACTAATTAAGGGCTATTTCGGTAAGATGGTTAGTTATAAAATTCATGTTTAAAAATCAATGGCTACCCCAAAATGCCAGTATTCACCAATGACAGAATACAATAGAAAAGGATTTTGTTCATAAATCTGCAGAAATATAAATTGAAGAAAAATAGGAAATGTTTGTGAAATACTTAGGAATAATAAGAAACATCTAAAGACTTGTTTAGAAAGCCGTAAAATTTTGCTCAAACACATAAAATAAGAGATGAACAAATGAAAACATACTATTCTTAGGGTAAAAAGATATTATGAAAGAGTTACTTTTCCACAATCAGTCATACAGTTTTATTGCTTTGGGATTTGGGGAAACTTGACGAGATGATTCTAACATCCATCCACAAGAATTACTACAGGACTACAGTCAAGAAGATTTTGCTAAAGAATATATGTGGCAGTGGGTTGCTCTTACAGAAATAAAAATCTGGTCATTGAACAACATCATAAACGGGTAGGTCTGGTGGAAGAATCGATAGCTAACTCACTGGAATTGAGTAGCCTGGAAACAGAGTCAGGTAGTTTTGAGAAACAGAAGTGTGATGGATACAGCATTCTGAAACAGTGAGGAGTCCTAGACAAAACAAAGGCACTACACCAAGTAGGTAGAAAACCTTCAACTAAGAACCTCTGTTCACATGATTCACTAGACTAAATTCCAAATATACTGGAAAGTTGATCTGGTAGCTGAGAAACAAAGCTAGAAGAAAATATTTAACAATTAATGCAAAGAATGGCAGAGCAAAAGATAGCTTTGAATAGATCTTAAACTTTCGTATGCAAAAATATACAGTATAAAGCAGAAAATAATCATGGAGAAAAATACTGACAGCAAGCATGACAGAACAGTTAATAGAATAATTGCACTGAAGAACTCTTGCATATCCGTAAGTAGAAAATAACACCCCAATAGAATTGTCCAATTATCTGAAGAAATGATTTGAAAGGATGAAATAAAAAGGCTAATTCACGTATTTAATAAATATTCCTACTGTTAACCACAGAAATGCAAATTAAAACAAAAATGAGATGCTACGTTTCATGTATTAAGCAGTATTTATATATATATTTATATACATTTTATATATAATATTATATTTAAATATATAAATACTGAGTGCCAGGAGGGATGCAATGAGAAGGACATTTTCATTACTGCTGGTGGGAGAATTACATGATACAACCTTCCTGGAGGACAGTTTTAAAAGCTTTTGACAAATATTTTCAAAGTTCAAATTATTTAACACAATCATTTCTCTGGCTTTTAATTTTAATTTTAGTCTCTGCTGAGGAATTAGATGCAGGCAAAAATAATAAAAAAATTACCCTTTAAAACTAAAAATTAGGGGGCTCGTTAAAGGTATTTTAAGGTCACAAAATAATAGACAATTATGGAGATATTAAAAGTGATCATTTCAAAGATGTAATGATGTGGAACAGCTTCAGTTTTAAGTGGAAATAAGCCAGTGCACAATGATATGTGTTTTGTGAAATGGAAATATCCTATAGGTACATAAAATGTGCAACAAAAACAAAGTTAGGCCATGTCTTGATGATAGAAATATGGCTTTGCTTTTATCTTTTTTATACCTTTCTGAATTAAAAAAAAATTTAGTCAATAGCATTGTCTTATGAATCAGAAAAAACCCATTATTTTACAAATATCGTAGTGGTACACATTCAGGTTATAATTATTCATTTATGTAACACACATTCATTGATTATCTCTGTGTCAGGAGCTCTGCCAAGTGTATCAGCAATGACTCTTAGTGTGCATGCAAATGAAAGAAACTGTCTAACTTGAGCAAAAAGAATTTACTAGAAGGTTATCAGATAGCTAAGAGAATTGCCAGGAATGGGGCAGGGGGGTGGTGTGCATGCACAGCAAAAAAAAAAAGGAAAAACAACAACCAAAAAAACAGGCTTCGAAGCAAACCAGAACCTAGTCAGCTCGAGGCTCTAGATATCAGGTGCTCACAGAAGCAGGCTCCAGCCAAGAACAGGCTGCTCAGGGCTGGGCCACAGTCTGCTGGTGGTTAAACCTGGGCTCGGGGTTCCCCCTTCACCCACTCAGCCTCCTGGGCATCGGGGAAGGGAGAGTACCTAAATTAGCAGTGTCACTGCCCTTTCACTAATGAAGAAACAAGAAAGATGGGTAATAAACAACCAAAACCAAACCAACACAAAAAGAATTAAAATGCCTATTACCCCAGGACTTGTAGGTCCGCGGGGTTGAGTAGCAGCCCCTCTCCTCCTCCTCAGAGAACATCTGAGACATAGAATCACGACTACCACAAGGTTCATGATACTGTGTGCGTGGTGGCCCCTCACCCATAGATGCTGTTTTCTCCTGGAGTCAGCAGGGACATGTCCTGAAGGGCGGGCTTTTCAGACTTGGTCTTTGTGTATGGGCAGGATTTTTGAGGTGAGGTCCCATTCTCAGGTGAAATAAGAACCAATGGGAAGGATTATCCAAAACAGTTTTGCAGAAGCAAGAGGTGTAGTTTGGAAATGGGTGGGGGGGCCCAGCACAAGTCTAAGCCTGTTTTTTTTTCTGACTTATATTTAAGCAAGTCCTGTGGTAATGTTTGAGCTTGGTCCACCACCACGGATACCGTGGTCTCGGTTCAAATAGCTTGGTGTATGATACCAAACGTCCATAGGTAAGTTGGTATTCTTCCCACAGTTCTTGTCATAAACAGGAAATGTCTGTGGCTATCCGGGCAATTTAATGCTGAAGTTCATGTTACTTTTATAATTATTTATAAACTTTTCCCTGAGGAAAGACTTGCAAATGGAAGGGAAAAAGAGGAAATTGCTCGTCAGTTGCGCTAAAAACAGGACTGAGAAAATCTTAAATTACCAGGAAGGGCCCCCATGCTGGACACTGCCCTGCAAAGAGCTCAGCTGCTCTGCCCCCAACCCCTGTGCACCTGCACAGCCACACCCCCCTGTAATCAAAGAGCCCATGTGCCCCTTATGCCCCCTTTGTGCTCTGCTGTGCATACCCAGGTCTTGGACTTTCCTGCTCAAAAGGTTCCTGGGCCCAAGTGTGGTTGAGGAAAAACTGTTGCTGGGAAGTGTAGCTGGAGCTCGGACAGGTGGGTATTCTAGTCCACACACAGGTGCTGGAGGTTAGGGTAGAAAGCAAGGGGACAGGGCAGGAGGCTGGTTCTCCTTACTTGGCTGGGTTCTGGAATTCAAGAAATCTGTATTTAAACCTGGCTTCTAGGTTGTTATGAAGGCATATTTGTCAAGCTAGGTAGATAAAACATATTTAACAGTTTTTAGCTTGATTTATCATATTTAAATGTATAATAAGACACCATTTGTGCTTTTGCCCCCTCAAATGTTAGGCTTGGACCTGCTCGGTTAAGTCTTTTAGAAAGGTGATACTCAATTGTTCACACACACACACACACACACACACCTCCCCCCGCAATTAGTTACTTGTGCAACAATACAGATCAGAAGAAAAGTGGATGGCACTCCTGCGATTACAGCTAACATATTGAACAAGATGCATTAAATCCTCATCCAAGCATTTTACCTGTATATCTTAATTAATCTTCATGAGAGCTCTATAAAATAGGTTATTCAAGGCAAACTACCATGCGGTTAGATAGGGTAATGAAGAGGAGTCAAACTCTGGCTCATCAAAATCCGATGTCAGTAGATAAGAAAAGTTTTGTTTGGAGTCCTTGAACCTTCAATAATGTACAAATCACTGGATTAATCAACCCACTCTGACTCTCCAATCCTCTGATTCAGCATTTCTGTTCATGCAAATTTCCCCATGAAAAGGGAAAGTAAATGCATTGATGGCCTTGCTGTGTTCAGTATTATGATTAACTGAACGATCAAAAGCAAAAATCAATATCTGGTTGCTTGTATAAGAAACACATTTGATTTATATTTTAAAACAGCTGTCAGGGCATTCCCTTTGCCAGTTTTCAAGGGAATTGCTACTTATGTCATTGGTGATGAAGGTAAATTAGCAGTGAAGAGTACCGTTATTTTTCCTATAAAGCTTTGGTTCATAACCCTAAGCCTCCATTTCCTTACTGTCCAACTGAATCAAGAGAACTTTATCCAAGCGTCGGTTCCATCATTCTTTTAACAAGTTATAGAAGGAGGGAAGGAGGCTGGGCATGAGCTCACTCACTCACACCTTCACTCCTAAATATAAATTCTATGATAGTCAACAATTGTTAGCTTCACTTTTCAAATTCAAGGTTGACATACTATTTAAGAAACTCTTTAGCTGTTTTCTGGATGGAACTTGACCCCTTTGCTTCTAAGGATGGTCATTTGAGTCATGCAAATAGATGTTTGTATAGCACAATGATTTTCAAACTCAGTTGTTCTTAACCTTCAACTGGGTTGCCCACCTACCTAATTTAGTTGCACTGCGATTTACTGACCCAGGGAAAGAACTTCCTAGCAGCAAAGACTAGAAAACTTCATTTGTTTAAAAGATTCTTCCCCCAAAGTAGAGACAGTTGCCACGTGAGTATGATTTAATCTCTAAAAATATAAACAGTGATGGGGGGGGTGGTTGTTAAAGGAAAAAAGTCTTAAACCGAATGTAGAGTTTTCTTTCTTATCTAGATTTCGGAGACATGGAAACAAATGATAAAAGGAAATTTCCAGTAGTATTTGAGTAACAGCCATTCATGACTTGAGTTAAATAATAGTTTGTTTTACCCACTCATATCCAAGGAGTCCCTAAATCTAATCAGTTTTCTTGCATATGCCCTTCCCTGCCCCTACTGCCCCTTCCCATAGCATCTCTCAATTAGACCTTGTGTCAGTCTTTTTATCTGTTCTGTCTTCATTCCTACCTCAAAAGGAACATCAGATCATCTGATTATCACCATCCCATTGAAAACTTCCTACCCAGCTACTGCTCCCCCACCCTACTCCCATCCCCCCACCCCTCAAAATCTTCTTCCACCTGGTTTTGGGTTGCCCCTCTCTAAGTAGTCCTCATACTGTTTTGTAGATGTTTTCTTACTTGGTTCCCCTCTTGTCCTAGGCTGAGAACTCTTCTGAAGCAGGTAACGTATCTCTTGGTGTCTGTATCCCCAGCACCCAGCTTTATGCATACGAATGTCAGGTCTTTAATAATTATTTGTGGGAGGAAACAATGTTTGTGGGTAAATGCACGTTACCTGGGCTAAAAATTGAGTCTAGATGCAAAAGGGTAATGCCATGGTTTAAAATTCTGGAATGGGACCTATCAACGGTCTAATCCATTTCCTTAGTATTAGCATGGAACTTCTTTTTTTTTCTCCTACTTTCTATAAATGAAAAACATGTGGAAGGAAAGATTAATACTCTTATTTCTGGCTAGAGACAAATTCTAATATTAGATATGGGTATAAAGTAGATGCTGTAAATACATTGAAAAGAAAGTAATGAAGCAAATGATAAGCGAAGAGCCAGATTTCCAGGAATAGAGTAAATAAACGGAGCTTCCTAAAAAATATTAAGAATAATTATTTGATTACTAGATGCAACTTACACTTCTCTGATGTCTCATACCTGGTATGAATATGCGTGGTCAATGGTGCTTGAATGTTAGTTGATATTTTATATGGAAAGCTGGGGTTTTAGTCACTTCTGCTCTGGTCTTTGGTACCACGTGTTTCCATAGTAACAGATGCACTAGAAAATGAGAAAAACCAGGAAGGCTTGGGAGGGAAATGAATCAAAGTACGTGGTTTGAGTAAGGTGTTCCCCAGTGTGGGACTGGGGTCTCATCAGGCTTCTGGTCACATATATTTGTGGCATGATGCCCAGAGAAGATTCTAGGGTGATAACTGGAAGGGATTTTAAAGGCAGTATATGGATACACGGTGACAGCAATTACTATGTTGACTTCAGCTTGGATTCCTGCGGAGGGTACCTGCATTGGCATGCCAGCAGTCTACACTGGCTGAAAGAAACACTCAACACCCAGAGCCCACTAACAACTAGGAATCAGGGAACAATGACGGGAGACCTTTCCTATCTGTGAAATAGAGTTGAGCTGTCCTTTTAAAGCTGGAAAGTGTGGGAGAACACCATGAATTAGGTACTAAACATTTGACAGTGCCGTTTTAGAGCACAGTCTTGTGACCTAGATATGTTCTGTTTGGCACACATAGTGTGAAATTTCCCCTAAAAATTCATGTTTCTTCTCTTAAAAACAAACAAACCCCCCCAAAAAAAACCAAACCAAACCAAACAACAACACCCATTTATGCACAAATACAAAATCTGGCAGTACTGTGTTTTCTTGTGGCATCATCCACTGGGGTGGAGTACCAGCTCCTCCATCACAGACAGGTAATGGAGTCTTCACTTTGTCACAGTTTCCATCACTCCCTGGGGGATCCCATCAGGCCATTTTAATTGTTTATGTTGCTCTCTTGTCCCTTGAAGCCTTTTGAATTTGTCATCTTTGGATTATAGGAGAGGATTGCTTTATGGTTTTGAGTCACTATTATACAATGTTCCTTCTTAATCTCATTTCCTGAAAATATAAGCCTATTTGTTTAATAATTTAAATATAAGGCAAATGAGATTTCAGAAAGATACATTTTTACAATCCCATCCTAGGGGGGAAAATATTGAGTTAAGCCTTCTTAATATTTGGTGGGAATATTTGCATAGCTGGGCTTCAGCAACTCAACTTCAATATTTTTGCAATATGGCTAAATTATTAAAAACTTCCTCATGTGTTCTGTGTGAACTGGACCAAAATAGAAAAGGAAATCCTATGGTCCCGAGCTTGCTGGAGGTGGGGATTATCAAAACTCAGAAGGATGCTGTCATATTTCATATGATACTAACATCTGGAAACTGTAAAACATTCAGAATGCAAATATGCCCACAGAAGTGGAGTAGAACCTTATAAATGAAATGCACTCTATAGAATAGCTGGAAGAATCTCAAAATCAATATTGGAATCACCCAGAGCGACGGAGAATAATGATATCACTGTACCTTACTAAAAAGTAATGAAAAACAAATGAGATAGAAAATTCCAGAGTTGTCCCTAGAGTTACTATTTGCTTGAGATAGGAGAGAGAAGACTTTAGAAAGTGGCTTTCCAGTTCGTTTCAGAAATCAACTTGATTTTAAACACAGAGCACGGCCTGTCTGTTGGAAGGAGTTTTCATTCCTAGGTAAACCAGGGTGTGCAAGGACTGTTGATGTCACTATAAAACAAAAACCTTTGGTTCCAAGTTAATCACTTAACTGGTAGGATTAAAATGAGCAAAGATAACTGGATCTCTGAGGGTGGTGCCTGCTTGCTTCTGCTTTGTTTGTTTACAGGCTAGATAAAAAGGATTAAAGGATAAAAATTTAAAAATAGGATAAAAATAGATATTACAGTGACCATTCCTAACCAGTCATTCGTTTATTCAACAGACATGCATTCAGTACTGCTGTGTTTACTGGGGTGGTTCTTCAATAACATAGATGAAAGTCCCTCTTCTGCAGGGAGAGACTGTAAATAAATTAAGAAGAAACAATAATGTTGGAAGGTGATTGGTGCTTTGAAAAAATAGAGTGGGATAAAGGGGTTAGGAAATGGGTGGGGTGGTGGCACGAAAGGGTGCGGTTTTAAATAGGGGGGGTCAGGATAGGCCTTGTTGCGAAGGTGATATTGAAGGAGAGGAGGGAACTACCCATGTGGACCTACCTTGTGATGCATACGGGAGAATGTCCCAGCAGAGAGAACCCAGTGCGCAGGCCCCAGGGTACAATGCCTGGCGTTTGTGGGAGGCAGTGCAGGGAGCCCAGTGTGGCTGGAACAAAGTGAAGGAGGGGTCAGAGCCGGCAAGGCACCTTAGCCTTTTTTCCGAGCAAGATGGGGAGCCACTGGAGAGATTCGAGCCATTGACAGGATCTGACCTATTTTGCCAGGAGTCTCTTTGGCTTCTCTGTTGAGAAGGGGAAAGTATGAAAGTGGGGAGACTGATCAGGGAAACCCTGTGATAAATCATGGGAGAGAGGCAGGGAGAGAGGGAGGCAGGGAGAGAAGAGGTGGTGGTTTGACTAGACTTAGAGCCATGATAGTGGTGAGTCGTGACCCAATTCTTACGTATTTTGAAGGTAGTGTTTCCTCAGAATTGGGTATGGGTTATGAGAGAAAGAGAGGAGTCAAGGATGACTCCAAGGTTTTTGACCTGAGCACCTAGAAGAATGAAGTTGCCTTCACCTAAGGAAGGGAGGACTGTGGGAGAAGGAGGTTTCTGCGGGTACATTAGGAGTTTAGTTTAAACAATGGGCATCTACTACTGGTGGAAATGTTGAGTTTCGGGTTAAGGAGAAAAGTCTGGGCTGGAGGTAGAGATGATGACCTCACCAAAGCAAGTGAGTTTAGATACAGAAGGAATCCAAGGGCTGAATCCTGGAAAGTTCCCCAATTAAGAGTTTGGGTAGAAGAGGTGGATCAGCCAGCCGAGCCAGCTACTCTAGGATCTATCCAATCATATATATGGTGGTTGACTGGCTGCACTTTGGGATGATGAGGCTGAATGGGTCACATGACCCTGATCCTCAGCTGGCTACCCTCAGCCTGTTCCCATGCACCTGAGCAGGGATCCAAGCGAAAAGGGAAGCACACAGGCATCTTAAGGCCCAGACTGGGAGAAGGTGCATGGTCACTGTAGGCACATTCTCTTGGTCAAAGCAGGTTTCAAGTCCAGCCAGACTTAAGGGGTAGGGAAGTGGACTCTACTTAAAGAAAAGTTGCTGCACAGTCACATTGCAAAGGCTGTGGACACAAGCGGAGGTTGGGGCCATTTTGCAGTGTATTCCACTTTGCATAGGATTGGCCTCTTGTAAAGAGTCTCAAAATTTTTCATTTGGAAATAGAATTTTAGTTTTGGGTCAAACCTCAGCCTCATTCTTGAGCTGCTGAGGACACTATTACTGCAGCCCTGCTAATTCTCCAGATTTTTCTTAGTGAAAATAGCTTTCTATGCAGTTACATGTTGACAGAATTTGAAACAGAGCTCTGTCTCCTGGAGTTTTAAGAATTCCCAGGATGAAGCTATGGCACATAGTAGGTGCTCAAGAAGCTGTTTATTTGGTTATAGAAAGAAAAGCTATACTTCAGCTTGGTAAATAACCGTATTTACCATAACAGAGTATTTGAGCACTTATTACTTGCCAGATACTGTTCTATGCATTATGTGCCCTATCTTATTTAATCCTTCCAATGGGCTTATAAATTAGGTGCTGTCATTATTCTCATTTTATGACTAGTAACTGGCAGAGTCCCCATCCGGGAGCAGATCTTCCTTGCTCTGTTGAAACTGTTCTCCTGCAAGCATTAAAGATGAAGGCAAAAGTATTAAGTTCTAAAACCTAATTCCTCTGACCACCTCTGTTTTGGGTTGGGTCCCCCCCTACCCCGGAAACAGAGCTTGAGTCAAGGATTCAGGAACAAGTAGTTTATCTGGAATGTTCAAGGAACACCATTAGGAGAGAAGGGAAGTAACATAAGGAAGGAAAAGCTACCAGAATTGGAATCTACTACTGGCAGAACAGGAAATGGTGTATAACTCATGCTTCAGAATTATTCCATCCAAAAAGGAAGAGCTGAGATATTTATACACCAACTCCCATCTGTAACTGGTGGAAGACTGTACCCAGGGATGATAATTCATCTGTATTTCCAACCTTACATGTTTTGGAAAAGCTCCTAGGAACACAGATACAGGCAGCTGGAAGTCAGTGGGCATATGGGTGGCGTTAACAGGGCTTGATATATCCATACCTGGTTTTTCCTTAGCATGTGCCTGCGGAACTTCAGAGGTCAGTGTATTTTTGTTTTTTGGTTTCTTTTTTTTTTTTAAAGGCTATCTTTTGCTAGCCAACTGTGAGTGTATTGATTGGATGATCTATTAGCATAGACGAAGACATCACATGTACAATGGGTAAAAAGACATTAAACCAGAGGTAAGTTGCTCTCATAGTCATAGTCATTCCAAATGAATGCAGTAATAGGACTGCCGGTGCTGACTTGGGGTCTTAGGTAATTAAACATGCAGTTGTTAAATGGTTCTGATATTGAAAAATGGGACAGAAGTAAGGCTACAATTGACCTTGTGACAAAACAGAGGATAAAGTTTTCCCCAGGAGTAAATCATTTATCCATGTAATGCAATTGCATTCTTGTTGGGCACTGGTGGACCAGTTGGTAAACCATCTCCTTGAAGGCATTAATGGAACTCTGTGTCCCAAATAATGTATTTTATGCCATGATCATTTTTTTAGCAGCAGATAACATTAAAGCAAAGAAACTTTGGAGAAAATATAATAAAGGTTATATCTCTTGTTATGAATAATAAAAATGGTCTTGAGCCTGGGCCTTGCTAGAAACCCCAAACCAAAAATAGTTTTGCATAGAGAAAGAAGGGGGTGTAACACGTATGCTGAAGGCAGAGAGACAAGGCTTAGTCATATTTATATATGGGTATACAGTAAATGTTAGTACATTTTAATTGGGTGTTGAAATGTACTTGATCAGCAAGAAGTGAGGAATGGATACTGGGCAGGCAGTTAGCAGCCTGTAGTGGGGTTTCAGAAAATAACCCAGATGGTTCCCTTGATGAAAATTATCAGTTGAAGTGGTTTGGGATTGCAGGGAAGGTGTTTTGAAATTGGCCATCTGCCTCAAACAATGTGGCGCAAGGGGGGGATCCGAAGTTGATGAGGTCATATCCGTGATCACCAGTAGGATATTCAGGCTTAGCCGGTCCCAAATCATTGCACTTTTAAAATAATGTCTGTTAAGCCTTGGATTTGAGGTATGGTTTTAAGAAGCTCATCATCATCGGTATAGCAAGGAGCCCTCTAGATTTCTTTTTCACACCTGACAGCACCTTGAATGCTGGAGCTTTCCACTAGGAACGGCAGAAACATGTGTAGTCCTTTCATAATTTCTGGTGTGCCTAAAGGGGCAAGGAGGAGAAATCTGAAGAGAGGTATCAAAGCCAGGGGAAGACTGGTCCTCAGTGGCTTTGGACAGTCAACACTGAGCTCTTCTTGACCATCTTTGGCTGCTCTAATTGTTATACCCCGGAGGGTTATCGTTTTGCCCTTCCCTATTCAGAACTTTAGGGGTCACCATTCAGTTCCTTTGTATTCAGGATGTCTGTGTTGTAAAAATTCAGGGGCACCATTCACCTCTGGTCTGTATGAATGGTACCTCCTGTTGGTACCATTGCTACACCTGTTGGTGTAGTCCACAGCCTGAATGGCGTCCTGCAGTGACAACACTTGTAATATCCTTCGTTTGGTCCAAACTGGGTGGAGTGGATCATCAAGCCTTGTAATCATGTGTTTTCTGTTCCTTTTCCCTCTTCCTCATGGTGGACTGGAAAAGGCTTGAGAGAAGTAGCTAGATTTTAGGTATTTACAATCAAGTCTCTCAGTGGCACCCTCTGTGTTGAGTTGCTCAATACATCTTTATAAAATACACGAATGAGGATAGTGCTGTGACTTGGGAGCCTTGATGAGGTGTTAGACTCCGTGCGAAATATTTTGCCTATCAACGTTCCTTAATCCAACAGCCACCCTGTTGGGTATTTTCAAGAACTGGTTGTTGATATGGTGGGGAAGTGAACCCGGAGGACACCTGGAGGAGTAGGTAGGAGGACTCTTCTAGAAGAGGAGTAAAGGATAGGCTGGGATAATTTCAGGGAAGCTTGGTGGTGGGAAGCTGAACGTTCTTACTTGGAGCCTTCTGTTTTTATCCTCAAGGTTGGAGGCAAAGTGACCTGCTCAGTGTGAGGAGGAAGGTTGTGGCGGTCTTGGCAGTGGCAATGACAATTTTAAGGAGAATGGAGAAAGTATGCACTGGTCTTTGCAGAAACCCAGAGACTTAGCTTCTCAGAGACCCTAGCATTTCCATGTCTTTCCATCAATTTCTATTAGTGAAATCATGGCTGCGAGTGAAAACTCTAAGTACACATTTTCTTTGTATCTACCAAAAAAACCAAAATGAGTTTGGCCCATTTAATTAGAATCTAAAATCAAGGAGAGAGGCTTTGTGCACATAGGGGAAATTTGAAGTTTGTCAAATGCATTTAAAGAAAATAAGCATTACTTCTACTGATTTCTAACTGTTGATTCATTTTCGTGAAAGGTGGTATTATGAGGAAATACTGAATGGATTCCCTATAGGCTGACGTTGTATTTGCATCCTGATGCTATGAGAAACATAGACTGAGTGTCTTCAACCAGATTTTTTTGCTTGAAAAAGACTCAACTCAAAGAGATTGAGCTCAAAGTGTACCAAGCAAAGTAGGACTCTACTGACCTAAATAGTCGAAATGTCCAGGGATACATCTGGATCAGCAGCTCGGAAGTATTATCATGGAGCCATTTCTTGCCATCTCCCAGCTGTGTTTCTGGAGGGGCTTCATTCTCAAGCAGGTTCTCCCATTTTCTTCTGGCCAGATGGCCCCCTCCAGCTCTAGGTTTAGATCCTACTAATGTTAAAATCCAGAAAATGCTTGCCAGCCCAAGAATTCCAGCAAAATCTCAGGATTGGATTTCAGTGTTAATTCTGCGGGTCACATGAAAGTGCCTCTTCCTAGTCTCATTACCTGGGGGGAATGTATTACCCTTTGACCCCACTTGAGCCCAAACCTGTCCCCAGAGTCAGAAGTCAGAGTGGAGTACCTTTCTCCCAAACACCTCGACCATGAGTAAGGGGGGGGTTAGAGAGGATTCATAAGGAATATCAGGATGTGGTTATTAGAAGCAGGAGCAATGGATGCAGTCATGAAAAAAATTTTTTCCTTAGAATGGATAAAAGTAAAATTGACCATTGTATTTCTATTCCCTACAAAGTTTTTTTGGCCCAGTGTAATTTCTCTGGTCACATGATTTTGGCAGCTCTAATTTACTGGACTAATTGTATTTAAAAATTTCTATTTTTCTTGGAAATGAATTAGCTTCCAAAGATACTATACATAGATTCTTTTTCCTCATCCTCTGGTGATCTTCGCTTTTTATCTTTGTGTCCCAATTTTGCCATTGTACTGCTGCTGCTATTTTGGAACCTTGGTAAGAAATAGATTTGTGTGCATATACCGATTTAGTATGAAATTAAAATGAAAAGTCATTTGCATATTCAGAACCTAACTTAATGGGAAGAAAATCAGTGATAATTGCAACCTAACTGTTTCTCAGGGAAATGAACGTATGTGGGTTAGTGGGGACATTATGTCCTACCAAAACTATCATGCAGTGTATGCACCCAAGCCCTCAACCGCTCCTGATATTTTCTCTTTGGTTTAATCATGCAGAGTATATTTTCTCTCCATGATTTAAGTGATTGGGTATCGCAATGCCCTGTATAGCTTCATATTTTGTTAGGTCTGTTGAACTTTTGGACAGGCCAAATTGGAAAGCCCCTTTGGTAACTACTCTGTTATTATTTAGTTGAAATGATGCCCAGTACCCTTGTTTGTATTATTTCTACAGTCCTCCTGTCAGCCTATGTTCTATTTTAACCACGTACACCTACCACTGTGTTGGGTTTGGATGTCTGCGCATTCTTGAGAAAACAGCACACTTAGAATCCCATCTGATGTTTGCCCTCAGCCCCACTGAAAGCGTAATGTTTTCAGTCTTTTCCATGGAACATTATCAGATACTTGCTTTATGATAAACTCCTCTGTCATTCAGAGAGGAAACCTCAGTGGCCTTTGGAACATCAGGTCTGTGTGCATCTTTATGTATATTCGCTTTTGCTGACGTGGTTTGTGTGGTTGCTTCTTGCAGGCAGTCAGTCTTCTGTAAAACTCTGTTCTGGGAGCTGCTATTCCCAGGTTGATGGATTGGCGGTTCCAGATCCTTTCTCTATCCTTTCCTTTGACCTCCTTTTGGGTTGCCTTCTTGAAAAATCTGTATGTCCCTCTGCTTTCTCCTCCAGAAAAGAGAAGATTAAGCTCCCCCTCCCGGGGGGAGAAAAAAAAATTCTTCCCCTGGGACAATTTTCCTCTAGACCAAAGAGTGGAAAGAACATTGAGTAGAAAAGTGTGTGAAGGGATTATTCATTCCGAATTTGCATTTCTTCATTTCTTTTTCTTTTCAAAAAGATTCAGCAGCCTTTAATTTTTCACAACAGAAGCAGGTGAATATTTGTTTTGGAAATGGCAGCTGAATTTTTATGTGACAAAGGTAAGCTGATGACCCCTGCTGCTCTGTGACCCTGTGGGGAGGAAGGTCCTGCTACTGGACTCGAGTTGTGTCTGGCCCTCACCTGGTTCAACCTCATTAATTGAGAATTGACAGTGGGGAATTTGATCTAAATCGTAGGGACCAACCAGCTGTGTAACTCTGTACTAGCCGTGACCGTTAACTAAGCAAAACCTCATTATTACAAAGGCACTTTGCATAGTGGGTAAGACAGTGGATCCTGAGTTTGGCACATGTGGGTTCCAGGCCCTGTCTGGACCATTGTGAGCTATGCAAATTGACCCAATTTAATTAGTTACTCTGAGCATTGATTTCCTAAGCATTAAAAACAATATGACTATTAGGTAGATCATTAGGGTTGCCGCGGGCTAGCAGCATCGCCAACCCCAAATGGGACTCTGGTTTCCTTTATACACTTCCCGCCCCCCCCCCCAAACCATGTGAAATGATCTCCTTCAGTGATCATTTATTATTTATTACTATTATTTTGGTGCACCTGGGTGGCTCAGTAGGTTAAGCGTCTGCCTTTGGCTCAGGTCATGATTCCAGGGTCCTGGAATCAAGCCCCACATCAGGCTCCCTGCTCAGCCGGGAGCCTGCTTCTCCCTCTTCTGCTCGCCCTGCTTGTGCTCTCACTCTCTCTCTCCTTCTCTCATAAATAATATCTTATTCCTATTATTTTTTACTTTATTATTACTTTCCTCCTTAATCACTTAAATCTCTTCCACACAAGATCAAGGACCTTGTCTATTTCTTTTAGCCCTTTATCTCCAGGGAATATATGAGGGGATCAGTTCATATGTGTTGACTGAATAAACCATGCTTGGCACAGGACAGGCACTAGATAGATGCATGTTTGTCATTTGCTGATACCTTAGGCTCTTCTGTGTGGAGACTTGAAAGTCTTTCATTGGGATATAAGTTTTTTTGATTGTACTGATTTAAAATTCGACTTAGAGTTTGAAGCTGTAGTGGTTTTGAGATTCCACGTCTACCACAGACTGTTACTATGTTGAATGCCCTTACGTGTATATTCTTAAATTCACATTAAAGAGCGATTGTGCTTCAATCAAAGAAATACCAGAGAAGTTGAGAGAATTTGTTCAGTTCCAAGTGATGAGTAGCAGGTGCAAGATGAGCGGTCTGCTGTCCTGTTGTTCCTCCTCTAGGGCGTGTCTGTGTAGCGGTAGTTACAGTAGAATCATAAAGTTAGTAATGGGAATGGCGGCCACCTTTATTTCACTCTTCCCCGTGGCCGATGTGATGCTCATAGTAAACCCCGGAGGCTGGTACTATAGTAATCCCCATATTTCAGATGGCAAAACTGAGGATTTAGAGAAGTTACTTACCCAAGGTTACACTGCCGCTTCTGCACGCAGTCATGGTCACGCAGAGCCTGACGTCATAGTGCAAAGCGTACTGACTCCAGAGTGCCAGTTCCCATAATTGAGAACTTTTCTTACAGCAGACTGATCTTCCCACTCCAGTGACTCCAAACCTGCATGCAGTTCCACTGGAATGTGACTTTTGAGTTCCCCAAATGGTGTGTGTGTTTTCTAATTTATGAGAGCCGTCTTCGCGTTGTGCTACGAGAGACGCTGGGTGTCTGGCCTCAGGGAGGGGAAAACCAGAGAAGGAACTCGGTTTGAGTGGTTGGAGAGTCAGGCAGGAGCTGGCATCCGGCATGTGAAATAGAAGTGGATTGGATTGTATTTTCCCCTGAGTAGGTTGGTGGGATTAAATTTAATTACCATTTTAGTAGGCAGAAGAAGGGAAAAATTTCCACACAGTAGAAACAAAAAGAATTGCTACAGTAGACCTTGAATCATAATAAGGACTTCTTGTGAATCACTGGAGGCCCCAGTAAGAACTGATTATTCAGAACACAAAGAATCAAAATAGGACCGTGATAAAATTATACCTGAACAATGATTTGGCATGTGAAAGTAATTACCGTTCTGTGTAGGACTTGGGAAGGGTCTGGCATTGGGGGGTGGAGCAACGAGTATGGACTCAAATGGCTCCAGGGGTGGGGGGATGGCCCAGTAGCATCACCTGGACCCTTACAGTGCCTTGCTTCCCAAGAAACTCCAAGCACTCCACAAATGGATTTCAATTTTCACTCCTTGCATTCCCAAGGAATGGTGGCAGGTAATCCTATTTCTGTTTTCGGTGCAGATACTAAACCAGATTTATATGGCTAACAGTATGGGTAATGAAAGTATTGCATGACTTTGAGGTGGCCATCCTCATGCCATTACTATGGCTTTGCACAGGTGCTCAAAACAAGGAGTTGGAGCAATTTGGAGCCTAAGAGGGATTCAGAGCAGTGAGGTTTTGAATGGAAGATGTTTTAATAAGAACTTAACTTACATTTTTACTTTGTCTGTATGCCTAAAGAGTGACATAGGATCACAAACTTTCACAAGGTAAACTAAAAATCCTAACTGATAAAGTAATAGTGTGATATTTTAACTGGCAACTTTTTTTTTAATGACTTCAAAAACAGTGGTGCATCTTCTAATTCCTATCTTTTTTTTTTTTTTTAAAGAATTTATTTATTTATTTGACAGAGAGAGACACAGCCAGTGAGAGAGGGAACACAAGCAGGGGGAGTGGGAGAGGAAGAAGCAGGCTCCCAGTGGAGCAGGGAGCCCGATGCAGGGCTCGATCCCAGGACCCCGGAATCATGCCCTGAGCTGAAGACAGACGCTTAACGACTGAGCCACCCAGGCGCCCCATGTAATTCCTGCTATCTTAAATTCAGTGAAATATGTTAGTATTAACCATTAGCAATTTTTGAACCCTCAGCACTGGGCTAAGCCCTTTCTATGCATTGTATTGTTTATTTTCTTATACCCATTTCACCGATGATGAAGCTATGGCTTAAAAAGGCAAGACAACTCACAAAAATACAAATAATTTCATAACCTTTCCTGTGTAGAACTTTTCAGCGGTTTCACATTGGATCTGAGTAAAACCTAAACTCCTTACTTGGGCTCTGGTGCCCTTTTATAATATGGCCCCTATCCACTTCTCCCACCCATCTCCCTGTCTGGCTCTACTGTTCATGTTCACTTGCCATTCTCTGTGCTTTGAATGTGCTTGCCCAAGAACTTGACCTACCTGGCTCATTCTCGTCATTTGTGTCTCAGCGTAACTGCCGTCTGCTCAGAGAGGTGTTTGACGTTTAGCCCAAAACAGGCAATCAATCGCTATCACATCATGTGGCTTCATCTTAATTTTATTTAAAATATTTTTTATCAAACTTAACACATATACAAAAAGCACACAAATCTTCAGTACACAAATAACTTGAGTTTTTGCAAAGTGAACTTGCCTGTGTAACAGCACCCTGCTCAAGACAGAATATTACCAGCATCCTGAAGCCCCTTCCCGTGTTCCCTTCTAGTCACTACACCCGAAGGGTAACTGCCACCCTGACTTCTATCAGCAGTGAGTAAACTTGGGATCAGAAGTCCTTATTTTTGCTTGGTTCCTTCAGTCAGTATTTCATCTCTGAGTCGTAGTTCACTCATTCTCCTTGCTATGTAGTATTTCATTGTATGACTCTACCACAGTCTCTTCACTCTAGCTTACTGTCGATGGGCATTTGGCTGGTTTTCAGGGGGGAGTATTACAAAGAGTGCTGCTGTGAATATTGAATGTATTTTTTTGGTATCGTGGGAATTAATTCTGTAAGAACTATGTGGTGTATGCTTATTTAAACTGTCCTGTCTAGTTCTACCCCTATTAAAAAGTAATCTTGGGAAAGTAAAGAACTTATATGATAATCTACATATTTAATTTTTACAATCTGAGTTTTGATATATATGTGTACCCATGGAACCATTACCACAATCAAGATACTGAACAAATCTGTCACCCCCAAAGTTTGCTTGTTCCTTAAAATCTCTTCTCCCTGCATCTCCTGCCCCTGACAGCCACTGACTTGATGTCACTCTACATTAGTTTGCATTTTCTAGAATTTCATATAAATGGGATCATAAATCTTTTTCCTTTCTCTCAGCATAGTTATTTTGAGATTCATGTTGCATGCATCCGTAGATTTTTATTCACGAGTAGCATTTTATTGTACGGGTTTACTACAATTTGTTCGTTCATCATTGATGGACACTTGAGTTGATTCCACTTTCTGTCTCTTATAAATAATGCTGCTATGAACATTGAGGGATAAGCTTTCATGCATGTGCTTTCACTTCCCTTGGGTAGGTGTCTAGGACTGAAGTGGCTGAGTCGTACAGTAGGTGTCTGCTTAACTCTGTAAGAATCCGTCAGCCTGTGTAAGAGTTCCAGTTGCTCCTTAGCCTTCCTACTACTGATCTGTTTTTTTTTTTTTTCATTTTAGCTAATCTAGCAGGAGTGGCAGTATCTCATGGTTTAATTCAGATTTCCCTAATGACTAATGTTGAGCATCTATTTATGTATTACTTGCCATGTGTATCTCTTATATAGTGAAGTATCTGTTCACATTTCTTGTTCATTTTTAAAAATTGGGTTTTTCTTGTTAAAAATTATAAAGCTTATAAAAATATATTCTACACAGAAGGCTTTTGTTAGATAGCTATTTTACAAATATTTTGTCCCAGACTGTGGCTTGCCATTCCATTCTTACAACAGTGTCTTTTGTTTTCTACTCTGTGGAAACCAGAGCTGTGGTTGGCCCATGTGGGTGCTCAAAAATTGTTCCTTAAAACGTGGACTTACGGAAAGGTGGTCCCTTAGCAGGCATCTCAGATTCCAAATCACTTTTGACCAACCCCGGTGTTCCCAATCTGAAGCCTATACATTATGCATATGGGGATGTATACTAGGTCTATAACATAATATGTTTACTCGAAGGAATTTCTGGTGTGATAATAATAGCTAACATGTTCTGAGAGAGGACTCTGTATCAGGCCCTGGTCTAAGCACTTGTTGTTCATTAAAAAAAGAAATGAGGGAACGCCTGGGTGGCTCAGTGGGTTAAGTGTCTGCCTTCAGCTCAGGTCATCCCAGGGTCCTGGGGTCCATGGGGCTCCTTGCTCAGTGGGGAGCCTGCTTCTCCCTCTGCCTGCTGTCTCCCCTATTTGTGTGTACATACTCTCTCTCTGACAAATAAATAAAATATTAAAAAAAGAAGTGAGATAGGGATACATCATAGCACTATTATGAAAGTAAGGAATCTGAGGCTGTTGGAGATGAAGATACCTTGTCCAAAGTCACTAAGAGGGAAATTGGTGAAGCTAGTGTTGGAGCGTGCTATTCTGGCTCCTTAGTCTATGGAGGGCAGATGTGTGGAAGGGATGAAGAATGACTAGAGCAAGCACAGTGACATTTCCGTTATGCAACTTGGCATTGTTTCACGGGCTGTGTGAACACATACTTTTATTTTTTTGAAGATAATATTATAAAACAATTACATGTACTCAGGGGTTAATTACTGCTTAATTTCAAGGCATAGACATGTAGCTACAAGACCATCTCAGTCTCTGCTTGTAGAAACCAGTTGGGATGATTGTGGCTGCCATACCGCCACCCGTCAGCCCCTGGTCTTAGTGGCACTGCTACCTTCTCTTTCAGTCTGTGTTGTTAGACCTGATACCCGCAGATTACAAGTCGTTTTCACTGGGCCAGCATTGGATGGGTTGGCCTGCTTTTTAGTGTTTCAGGTTTAGATTTAATGTACTAGATTGTTCTTCATTAGTAAAATAAGATTTTTCTCCCTCCTTTCCCTCCTCAGTTATCCAAACACATTTATTTGGGGACAGAGAGAAAGAGGGTGTGTGTGTTAGTAACGTTTAGGGGTTGCTGGGTGGTCTTTGGTAAGTCTCATCAAAAGGAAAACTGGGGGGCGCCTGGTGGCGCAGCGGTTGGGCGTCTGCCTTCGGCTCAGGGCGTGATCCTGGCGTTGTGGGATCGAGCCCCACATCAGGCTCTTCCGCTGAGCCTGCTTCTTCCTCTCCCACTCCCCCTGCTTGTGTTCCCTCTCTCGCTGGCTGTGTCTATCTCTGTCAAATAAATAAATAAAATCTTAAAAAAAAAAAAAAAAGGAAAACTGGGCAGGATAGTACATTTCAAGAAAACACATTTGGGGGCAGATTAATTTGTAAGGAGGAGATCGTTGGCCAGCACTTTGTAAACAATCTGGTGCTCATTTTACTCAATTTAAATATTCCAAAGTCATTAAAAATATTCAAGTAGTGCTTAGGCAGCACAGAATGTATGAAAATGTGAAGCAAATCATGCTATCTATATAAACTGTTATACTTCTTCCATTGCTGATGTGGCTACCAGATGTCTTTTGTGAGCTGACTTGGATAGTGTTTTCCTTATCGCTAGAGTTATTTGAAGACTTATTTCCTAAATATCTCCAACCGTGGGTGTATGTGGTGTGTATATAATGAAACTTTGCAAAGTTTTCATTCGTCTATCTCAAGAAATGGTGAAACCTGACTTTGCTAATTTTTATTGGTCCATATTAAGAAACTTATTCTTCATTTGGGTCATAGTGGCAGAGTATATTTGGCAAAGGTAATCTTAACGGTTAATGGTCAAAGGAAGATTTCAAGTTTGGGATCCCAGAGTTGGAATTTTAAATGGTAGTGTCTGGAGATGTCAGAAAAGCAAATGTCTGCCAAATTAAGTCTAGTTAAATACTACCTTTAATATAGCCTTGGTTTGCCTTGCTGATATTTGTGTCTTTCGAAAGAAATAGCTGTCAATTTGGGCTACATGCCGGAGTCACTTGGGGAGCTTTAACATTACTGATGTCTGGGCCCAAGTCCAAGTGATTTGGTTTAATTGATCTGTGGTATGGCTAGGACATCAGGATTTTTTTTAAAAGCCTTTATTTATTTTTAAAAAATACTTTAATTCCAGCGTAGTTAACATACAGTGTTATATTAGTTTCAGATGTGCAATATAGTGATTCAACATTCTATACATTACTCAGTGCTCATCATGATATGCGTACTCTTAATCCCTTTCACCTGTTTCACCCATCCCCCCCCCACCTCCCTACCCCTGGTATGCTCTCTATAGTTAAGAGTCTGTTTTTTGGTTTGTCTCTTTCTTGGTTTTCTTTCTTTTCTTTTGTTTTTTTTCTTTGTTTCTTAAATTCCACAAATGAGTGAAATCATTTGGTATTTGTCTTTGATTTACTTCACTTAGCATTCTATCCTCTAGATTCATCCATGTTGTTGGAAATGGCAAGATTGCATTCTGTTTTATGGCTGCGTAATATTCCGTTGTAATTCCGTAGTAATACGTACATACTGCATCTTTATCCATTCATCTGTTGTTGGACACTTGGGCTGCCTGTGTAATTTGGCTATTGTAAATAATGCTCCAATAAACATAGGGGTGCATATCTTTTCAAGTTCATGTTTGTATTCTTTGAGGAAATACCCAGCGGTGGAATTACTGGATTGTATGGTAATTCTACTCTTAATTTTTTGAGGAAGCTCCATATTTTGTACAATGGCTGCACCAGTTTGCATTCCCACCAACAGTGCATGAGGGTTCCTTTTCCTCCACATCCTTGCCAACACTTATTGTTTCTTGTGTTTTTAGTTTTAGCCATTTAAAAAAAATTTTTTTATGTTATGTTAGTCACCATACAGTGCATCATTAGTTTTTGATGTAGTTTTCCATGATTCACTGTTTGCATGTAATACCCAGTGCTCCATGCAATACGTGCCCTCCTTAATTCTGACAGGTATGAGGTGATATCTCATTGTGGTTTTGATTTGCATTTCCCTTATGATGAGTGATGTTGAGCATCTTTTCATGTACCTGTTGGCCATCTGTCATCTTTGGAGAAACGTCTATTCATGTCTTCCACCCATTTTTTAATTGGGTTGTTTTTTGGTGTTGAGTTGTATAAATTCTTTATATAGTTTGGATAGTAACTTTTTAAAGATTTTATTTACTTGAGAGAGAGATCAAGAGATAGAACATGAGTGGGGGGAGAAGGAGAGGGAGAAGCAGACTCCTTGCTGAGCAGGGAGCCCCCAATGTGGGGCTCAGTCTGAGGACCCCGAGATCATGACCTGAGCCGAAGTCATACACTTAACTTGTGGAGCCATCCAGGGGCCCCAGATAGCAACTCTTTATCATATGTGTCACCTGCACATAGATTCTCCCATTCAGTTGGTGTCTTTTAGTTTTGTTGATCATTTCCTTTACAGTGCAGAAGATTTATTTTGATGTAGTCCCAATAGGTTATTTTTGCTTTTGTTTCCCTTGCCTCAGGAGACAGATCTAGAAAAATGTTGCTATGGCCAATGTCAGAGAAATTACTGCCAGTACTCTATTCCAGGATTTTTATGGTTTCATGTCTCACATTTAGGTCTTAAATCCATTTTGGGTTTATTTCTATGTATCATGTAAGAAAGTGGTCCAGTTCCATTCTTTAGCAATATAGCGGTCTAGCTTTCCCAACACCATTTGTTGAAGAGACTTTTTTCCATTGCATATTCTTGCCTCCTTTGTCATAGATTCATTGACCATATATTCAAGGGTTTATTTCTGGGCTGTCTATGCTGTTCTTATCTATGTGTCTGTTTTTGTGCCACTACCATACTGTTTTGATTACTACAGCTTTGTATTATATCTTAATTTTTGGGATTGTGATACCTCCAGTTTTGTTCTTTTTCAAGATTTCTTTGGTTATTCGGGGTCTTCTGTGGTTCTATACAAATTTCAGGATTATTTATTCTAGTTCTGTGAAAAATGGTGTTGGTATTTTGATAGGGATTTCATTAAATCTGTAGAATGCTTTGGGCGGTATAGACAATTTAACAGTATTCTTCCAATCCATGAGCATGAAATAGCTTTCCATTTGTTTGTGTCCTCTTCAATTTCTTTTATCAGTGTTTTATAGGTTTCAGAGTTCAGATCTTTTACCTCCCTGGTTAAATGTATTCGTAGATATTATTTTTGGTGCAATTCTAAATGGGATTGTTAATTTCTCTTTCTGTTGCTTCATTATTAGTGTATAGAAATGTAACAGATTTCTGTATATTGATCTTGCATCCTGCAACCTTACTGAATTTATCAATTCTACAAACGTTTTGGTGGAATCTTTGGAGTTTTCTATATTTAGTATCATGTCAAATGTAAATAGGGATGTTTTATTTCTTCCTTACCAACTTGGATGCCTTTAATGCTTTTTCTGGTCTGATTGCTGTGGCTAGGACTTCGGTACTATGTTCAATAAAAGTTGTGAGTAGACATCCTTATAGGACAACAAGATTTTTGGAAGCCCTCCAGGTGCAGAGGAGGTTGAGAACCACTGACCAAAATGTAGAGGAAGCAATGAGGGGCATCTGTGATTATGGTCTTAACTCTGACCAACAAGGGTAAGATGGTGAAAAGAAGCAGTGAGTCTTGGGAGGAAGTGGCTATCATTTTAGTGTTGGAAGGTAGAGCTTCACTGTTAGGAAAATGCTTACAGAATGGAAAGTCAAGGGAAACATCAATAGGATCTGGTGGCCAGAGGCTTTCCAAAGTTTGGCAACTCAAGAGGATGAAGAGGCTTCTTTAGAATAAAATTCTGACCTTACAGACTTTCAAGCAGTATTCTCCAAAAGGTAGTTTCTATAACATATGTGGTACACATTATGATGTCGTGTAATTCACAAACTTAAGAATAGTTATTTATGCACTTATGTAATACATACTAAACGAAAGAGGTATATTAAACTTGTGAATTTATTTGAAGACTCATTTTTTAAAGTGAGTCAATTTAAAATTGATTTAAACAAAATTATAAATAAATCCATAGACGGAATAAATAAGGAATGTGGGATGTGAATAAATTTAAAAACATTTGAGAAATATTAAGTCAGCAAAGACAATGCATCTTAAAAAAATGGTACACTGACCTCAGAGTTTTGAAGGAATGGTACTTACAAATGTGAAGAGACAAAAACCAAAAAACAAAAAAACCCCAAAACAAAGACAACATCATGCCGTGAACCTTCAAGAACATTTTCAGCTAGTCTGTAGATGTCATAGTCTGGGTTTCAAAAATGCAAAGGCAATAATTTGAAAGCTTGAAGAAATGATGTTCTCAGTGAAAAACACCAGGAAGGGATAAGCCTACTTCTGAAGAGGCAAATGGTGGAAGGTAGAGATGACAGGCGAAATCAAAACTATTCAAGTCAAAACTATTCAAGTCTGATTTTTCCCACCAAGTAGAATGAGCTAGAACCAAATTTAAGCCCAACATAGATTAGGCAAAGATAGGATCCAATCACACACCCAACTAAATCCCTGATGGTAGGAAAAAGGAAATTTTTGCCAGTGTAACCATTGAGCTGTCTTATCTGTTACTTTCCTTTCTAAAAGCAGATATTTGTGGCCTCTTGTTATTTCCTCCTTTCTATTTTTTTAAAAAAAATTTATTTAAATTCAATTTAGTTAACTTATACTGTAGTAGTAGTTTCAGGGGTAAAATTTAGTGATTCATCAGTTGCCTGTAACACCCAGTGCTCATTACATCAAATGCCCTCCTTAATGCCCATCACCCAATTACCCCATCCCCCCACCCACCTTCCCTCCAGCAACCCTCAGTTTGTTTCCTGTAGTTGAGAGTCTCTTAGGATTTGCCTACCTCTCTGTTTTCATCTTAATTTTCCTTCCCTTACCCTATGGTCATCTGTTTTGTTTCTTAAATTCACTCATGAGTGAAATCATATCATATTTGTCTTTCTCTGATGACTGATTTTTACTTAGTATAATACTCTCTAGTTCCATCCACATTGTTGCAAATGCCAAGATTTCATTCTTTTTGATAGCTGAGTGATGTTCCATTGTCTTGTTTATCCATTCATCTGTTGATGGACATTTGGGCTCTTTCCATAGTTTGACTATTGTGGACATTGCTGCTATAAACACTGGGTGCAGGGGCCCTTCTCATCACTATGTTTGTATCCATTGGATAAATACCCAGTAGTGCAATTGCTGGGTCTTAGGGTATTTAACTTTTGGAGGCACCTCCATACTGTTTTCCGGAGTGGCTGCACCAGTTTGCATTCCCACCAACAGTGTAAGAGTGTTCCCCTTTCTCTGCATTCTTGCCCAGACATGAACATGCATTTCTCCAAAGAAGACAATCATGAAAAAATGCTCAACATCACTTGGCATCAGGGAAATATAAATCAAAACCACAATGAGATACCACCTCACACCAGTCAGAATGGCTAAAATTAACACCTCTCTTCTATTTTTTTTTTTAACACAGGGTTGTCCCCAAAACCCAGAATCTGAGTCATCATCATTATGAGGCTGCCAGAAACATAAGACAATTTTGGATGGCCTCAACAGATAAGTAGTAAGAGTTTTTCTCTAACCGAATTGTTCAGCAAATGACCTGACCATTTTTCATGGTCCATTTACCTTCCCAGAATCTCTGATTTGATTGATCTGGTGTCAGGCCTGGATAGCTGCATTTTTATGAAGACATTGTAGGTGTATCTGGTGCATACCAAAGGTTTCCAGTGTTGGTTGAGAATGTGGAAGTGATGGTGATGAGGTTTCCCATACTGGTCAGCATGCAGATGTTCCTTCTGGGAGGCTCTTTTAAATAAAATGATCACAACTGGTTTATTGACATACAAGGTGGAAAGAATAATGTACCCCATATACCCACCAGCAGCATAAAAAATAAAATATTACTATAATGTGATTGAAATCCTGCTGTGTACCAGTCCCCAAATTGTATTGCCTTCTCTCTCTCAGAAATAATCACTCCTGGTTTATTTTTAATTAACAGCTTTATTGAGTTATAATTAATATTCCATACAATAGAAGTATACAGTTCAGTGATATTCAGATTTGTGTAGGCATCCCCATAATCAGTTTTAGAACATTCTCATCACGCTGAAAAGAAACCTAGTAATCATTAGCAGTCATTCTCTTCTTCCTTACACTCTGAACTCTAAACCCTAAGCTACCACCAGTCTCCTAACTCTATGGACTTAGCTATTTTGGACATTTTATATAAGTAGGATCATCTAGTTGTGTTCTTTTTTGACTAGCCTTTTTTTTTTTTATGTAGCATAGTGTTTTTAAGGCTCATCCATGTTTATACCATCTATTAGGATTGCATTTCTTTTTATGACCAAAAATTGTTGTATGGCTACACTGCGTTTTGCTTATCCATTCATTAGTTGATGGACATTTGAGTTGTTTTCACTTTTTGGCTATTGTAAATAATGCTGCTTCTATCAATACTTGAACACAATTTTTATGTGAACATATGTGTTCAATTATCTTGAGTATATACCTAAAATGGAATTATTAGGTTGTTTGGTCACTGTGTTTTGAAGAATTGCCAAACTGTTTTCCAAAGTTATGTACCATTTTATATTCCCATGAGAGATCTAGTTTCTCCACGTCGTTGTCACTTCTTGTTATGATCTGTTTGATTCAAGCCATCCTAGGTTGTGTGAAGTGGTATCTCATTGTGTTTTTGATTTTCATTTCCCTGATGAGTAATGATGTGGAACATTTTTTTTTATGCACTTATAGGTCATTTGTGTGCTTTGAAAAAAATGTATTTTTTTTAATTAGGCTATTTGGGCACTCTTATAATCCAATAATAAAAATAAAAAATTATTGAATGATAAGAATTCTTACGTTCTGGATACCACACCATTATCAGATATATGATTTGCAAATATTATTTCCCATTCAGTGAATTGTCTTTTCACTTTCTTGATAGTGTCCTTTGCACAAAAGTTTTTAATTTTGGTGAAGTCAAATTTATCTATTCTTTGGTTGCTTGTGTCTTAAGATACTATTGCCAAATAATCTGAGATCATGCCGATTACCCTGTATGTTTTCTTCTATGAGTTTTATAGTTTTTGCTCTTGTATTTAGGGCTTTATCCATATTTAAATTTTGCATGTGGTGTTGAGGTCGTATGGTCAAATTAATTCTTTCGCATGTAGTTGTCCGAGCTCTGTTTATTGAAAATACCATTCTTGCCTTCATTGAACTGTCTTAGCTCCTTCCTGGGTATATACTCAAAAGAATTGAAATCAGGATCTTGAGAAGATACCTACACTCCTGTGTTCATTGTAGCATTATTTACAATAGAAAAGACATGGAAACAACCTAGGTGTCCATCAACAGATGAATGGATGAAAAAAATGCAGTATACACATACAATGGAATATTATTGCACCTCAAAAAAGAAGGAAATTCTGCCATTTGCTACAACATAGATGGACTTAGAAACATTATACTAAGTGAAATAAGCCAGACACAGAACAAATGCTACATGATGCCAGTTATGTTAGCCATCTATAATAGTCAGACTTTTCTTTTTTTCTTTTAGGTTTATTTAGAGAGCCAGAGAGTGTGCTCAGGTACACATGTGAGCTGGGGGAGGGGCAGAGGGAGAGAAGCAGACTACCCACTAAGTATGGAGCATGATGCGGGGCTTGATCTCACAACACTGAAATGATGATGTGAGCTGAAATTAAGAGTCAGAGTCTCAACCTGAAATTAAGAGCAGAGGCTCAACTGACTGAGCCACCCAGGTACCCCTAGAATAGTCAAACTCTTAAAAGCAGAATGGGATGGAGTTACTGGGGACCAGGGGGAGGAGGACTTGAAGTGTTGGTGACTGGGTACGGTTTCATCTGTGCAAGACTAGCAAGTACTAAGGATCTACTGTACAATAGAGTATAATTAAAAGTACTGTACTGCATACTTAAGAATTTGAAAGGGTATATGTTGTGTTAAATGTTCAAGAACGGGGAAGGAAACTTCTAGAGGTGATGATTAAGGTTATGGCATTGTATGTGGTGATGGTATCATGGGTATATACTTCAGAATAATCAAGGTATACATATTAAGTACGTTCAGCTTTCTATATGTCAACCATGACTCAATTAAAAAAAAAAAACTTAGACCTGTCAAGATACAATTTTTAAGAAAAAAAAATGAATTGACCATAGATGTATGTTTTTGTTTTTCATGGACTTTAATTTTTATTTCATTGACATATATGTCTATCCTTTGCCTGGCTTGAGGTGCTTGCTTAATATATCTTTGTGGCTGATGCCTGGAAATTCAGTCAGTCTGAGAAGGCTCTTAGAAATCTGTATTTTTATATACGCACCACCAGATGACTCTGGGGTCAAGACTGAGAAACCGTGAGAATGCTTCTCAAACTTCAATGAACATAGGACACACAAGGGCTCTTGTTAAATGCAGATTATGATATGGGAGGTCTGGGTTGGGGTCTGAGGTTCTGCATTTCTAACAAGTCCCCAGGTGCTGATGCTGCTCACACACGGCACTGTTAGTGGTAGGGCCCTGGGAGGTCTCCTGCAATAGCCATCACCCATGCCTTCCCGGTGGACCTCTGAGGCACTAATAGGCTTCTTCAGATATGTGAAATTTCTTCCCTATTAGTCTTTGCCTTTATACTAACACTGATGATGTGATGAGCTTCTCTAGCTGGTATATGGTACCTACGTGTCAGAAGGTGGTTTTTGAAAAGCTTCAGGACATTATTTCTGGGCATACAGAAGACCTGTGGAGCCAAGAATGCCTAATTGAGAAAGGGATTTATTGGTTTCTGAACAACATACTGACCATAATGTTCCCATTTATTTTAATTCTACCCTTTCCCAGAAGATGTCTATTGGCAGATTATTTTTCTCGTACATTTGATACTTGAATGCAGATAAATAATTGCAGCATGTTTGCCTAAAAAACTGGTTTAGATAAGCCACTGGTGCTGGATTATATCAGTTTATCCAACATCCACTTGATCTGCCTTTATTTCAGAGATGATCTGTTTTGAAGGCTCATGTGTTAGAATCTTCCCAATTTTTTTTCTTACTGCTTGCCTTTAGGAAGTCATCCTAATTATTGGGATGTTGAGTATCTCCATTTTTATGGAAGGAGAATTTATCCCTCTCCTCTCTGAGAAACTGCTGTTTCTCAAGTACTTTGGTGAGGTTTGCACTTTATAGTCCTCAAATGTGTGCTGGGTTGTGCCCTTGCATATCACTGTGTGCTAATCTGGGCTGGTGCAGTAAGTGGTCATTGATTTCCTGGTAAAGGGGCTTTGTCATTTCAGGCAACTGCAGCTGTTAATTCTGGATGTCAATTTCTAGTAAACCCACGTTTTAAAAATGAGCTTTTTTTGTGCAGTGTTAGCATTCCTAACAGTGGCAGTGTTCTAAATTACAAGCACTGGTTTTGTTGTTGTTGTTGTTGTTTGTTATTGTCCTTCATTGTTTTCTGAATGTTTCAGGAAGCTTTGGTGCTCTTCAGATAAGTGTCACTAGGGTCAGTGGTGATTTTCTGATTTGAAGTTGTCTTGGTGTGACCACCTTTGGTAGTTCCGTATTTAGCCTGTATTTGAGGAATGGATTAAAACGTATATTTTTTCCTCTTCTTACTACACAGTGTTTTTAATATGAGTAATGCATGCACATGTTTAAAATATCAAATGGCACAGAAATAAATAAAATGATCATTCACTGTCCCCCTTCTCACCCCATCCCTTGGTTTCTGCTTTGTTTTAAACACTGTTTTGACACCAGTCTTTCTTGTTTGATGCAGAATTTCTTCAATCCTTACTCGGGGTGGCAGTGGGCGGGGGGATGGAGAATTTAGAGCAATTACATCATCTCTAACTCCTATCTTCCCACTCCTCTCCAACTCCCAGTTTCTGCACCACTTCCCAAGGTTATATATTTCTCCTTCATGACCTTAACATTTTTGCTTAAATCCTATTTCTTTTTCAGAACTCTAAAATTTTAAAATTATTTTTGAGTAGGGAACACATTCGTATGGTTCAAAATCAAAACATAAGTGTACACAGTTTAGGCTCCTTCTTCCTCCCCCTCCCCCGTTTATAGAGTTACTCCCCCCAGTAGGTAAGTGATGTTAATAATTTCTGGGCTACCCTTCTAGATGCTTTCAATGCACATGAAAGCTATGTGTATACACGAGCTCCTTCCGCCATATTTACAGTGATGTCCACATGACGTGTTGTTCATAAGCCACTTCAGCTCCTCTTGGGCTCACCTGTCTCTCTTGGGAGTCACTGCTGTGGTCACCCATGCATCTAGCCTGGCTCCACCTCATGTTGTGCGGGAGCCACATGCCTTTTGCCTCCCTTGTTTACACCCAAAGCAGGAGACTCCATGAGATCTTACTGCACACAAGCACAGAACCCAGAAGTATGGGAAATGAACGCTCCGTAGGGCTAATCTTTAATAGATGGGAAACAAGAGCCAGTTTTTAAAAAATCCTACCCCCAGAAGGACTGTCCTAAGCAGCATTTTTTTTTTTTTAATGGCTTCTCAGAGGATGGCCCCGCAAGATCAAGTGAAATCAGTCTCCCTTCCTGGTGGCCAGCGTTGTAAAGCATTTTTGTATTGACTCTGCTTCCCTGTTTTAGTTTGCAGTCGCTCACTGTCCCTTCCTGAGATGGCCCTCCCTGATAAAGTAGCAACTCATGACCTTTTGCCTGAGGCCGTCCTCCTCTGTGGTATTTTGGTGGCCTTCAGTTTGAATTACTTTGATCCGTGGAATTAACCTTAATTCATCACAAACTATTCAGAACTGAGAGACTGTAGTGTACACTGGCCTTGCGACCCCTACTCTGAATTAGTAAAGGTTTATTTATATTTAAATGTTGAATTATAAATCTTGCCAAGATCACATTCAATTAAACAGAATTTGGAATCGTGGTGGGGTTGGAGAGAGGATGAAAAATTTTATTTTTTTCTAGCTGGCAGAGATAATTTACCTGCTTACATGGGTTATACACACACAAATACATAAAAAAAAAAATCTATCTTCTGTTCTTAGGGAGCTGAGTTTCAGAGACATTTTCAAGTGATAAGCTCTTTAAGAAGCTTTGTCCAAAAATTGGCTACCTCTTTAAGTACAGAAGAAGAAAAGCTTCATTCAGAACCTACCAGGATATTGTTGTGAGATATATGGGGTGTGCTATCTAATTGTTTTCAGCAAATCAAAAATCTTAAGATTGACACTAGCAGAGTTTTGTGGGGGCATGGGCTAGCCCAGTGAAGGGTACTAAGGAGGGCGTGTATTGCATGGAGCACTGGGTGTTATACGCAAATAATGAATCAAGGAACACTACATCAAAAACTAAGGATGTACTGTATAGTGACTGACATAACATAATAAAAAATTTAAAAAGAGTTTGAAAATTTGAGACTTTTTATAGACAAGAGGAAAAGGAAGAATTAGGTGGGTTTTATGCCTAATATTTTCCGCCATGGTGAGTAAATGTGTCTAGCTGGCGTCCTTTTTCTCCTTGCAGGTTGCAGTGAAGGCAGGAGTGACCCGCTAAATTATTCCCAGCCATGACCTGAAAACCTTCTTGACAGGGGTTATATATAAGGTTTTCCTGATTTGCTTTTCCATAGGGACAATAGTAGTATTGAAGTAGGAATTCTCCATGTTTTCTTTCTTC
The DNA here is from genome assembly GCF_002007445.2 of Ailuropoda melanoleuca. Classification (NCBI taxonomy): domain Eukaryota; kingdom Metazoa; phylum Chordata; class Mammalia; order Carnivora; family Ursidae; genus Ailuropoda; species Ailuropoda melanoleuca. Next base: position 79,950,004 of record NC_048230.1, on the reverse strand, counting down.
ACTGATTCCGTATCTTACTGTAAAGATAAAAGTTTATGTGCTAACTGGATAGTTAGATATCCCTCTCTTACATAACTATGCTACTGTTAGATGACTTTTCAAATTCTCCTACAGTCTTTGAATTTTCAGAACCGCCTTTCTATTCATTTCTTGTGCCGTTCAGCTTCTGCTGTGCATTTTGCCACTCCCAGGGTCTCTGTGCTTTCTGGAGCTGGAAGCCTGATCTGGAATCAGACTCCTTGGTGGAGAGAGGTGTGTAGATGAGAGAGGCTCGTTATGTCTGTGATATTGGTTTAGTCTCTTTAGGAAAAGAGCAGGTTGGGAGTAGGTTGGCATTTGTGACTTAGATTCACTTCTTAGAAGGTAGAAGTGAAGCTGGCAGAGGTCCTTAGGCCATAATCAGTCATTTCGCCAGCCATGGAGATGCTGGAAGTAAATCTACCAAAATGAACCTCGTGAGCTGCATCGTGATAGATTCAGACTCTGGGTCTGGTATTGCACATTCATTTCTTACTTGCTGGTCGTGTTTATCATTCTGTCAAAACTAGTCCTACTGGAAGAGCATTGGGAAGTAGAAGGTCTCCAAATCTATTTTCCTGCTATCTCATAGGCACAAAGTTCAAATAGATATTAAGATTCACAATAAACGGGCACCTGGGTGGCTCAGTCGTTAAGCGTCTGCCTTCGGCTCAGGGCGTGATCCCAGAGTCCTGGGATCGAGCCCCACATCAGGCTCCTCTGCTGGGAGCCTGCNCCTTTTTTTTTTTTTTTTTTTTTTTTTTTTTAAGATTTTATTTGTTTATTTGACAGAGATAGAGACAGCCAAGGAGAGAGGAATGCAAGCAGGGGGAGTGAGAGAGGAAGAAACAGGCTTCCAGCAGAGGAGCCCGATGCAGGGCTTGATCCCAGAATGCCGGGATCATCCCCTGAGCCGAAGGCAAACGCTTAATGACTGAGCCACCCAGGTGTCCCTGGGAGCCTGCTTCTTCCTCTCCCACTCCCCCTGCCTGTGTTCCCTCTCTCACTGGCTGTCTTTCTCTGTCAAATAAATAAAATCTTAAAAAAAAAATTCACGGGGCGCCTGGGTGGCACAGCGGTTAAGCGTCTGCCTTCGGCTCAGGGCGTGATCCCGGCGTTACGGGATCGAGTCCCACATCAGGCTCTTCTGCTATGAGCCTGCTTCTTCCTCTCCCACTCCCCTTGCTTGTGTTCCCTCTCTCTCTGGCTGTCTCTATCTCTGTCAAATAAATAAATAAAATCTTAAAAAAAAAAAATTCACAATAAACAGTCGTGAATTTAAATATAATCTTTAGAAAAATTTTTAAAAAATTTTTTATTAGTGAGAGAGAAAGAGGGAGGGGCAAAGGGAGAAGGAGAGAGAGAATCTTAAGCAGGTTCCACACCCAGCAAGGAGTCAGACATGGGGTCAGGCTCACAACCCTGAGATCATGACCTGAGCCAAAATCAAGAGTCAGACGCTTAACTGACTGAGCCACCCAGGTGCGCTAATATGAACTTTTTTGATAGTAGTTGGATAACAAAGTTTAAAAAATGATAGTGACCTGTATCTCCTTGCTTATAGTTAAATGAAGAACTCAAAATGTTTGGTTGGAGAACAGGCACTGTTTGAAATTTAAATAACAAACAGGTAAAGTGAATTTGTGTCTACAAAAATGGAGTTTGAGATTTATGATGCTTTGAGGGTTCCAAAGTTTGAGAAGAAGGTAAAGATCCTTGTTTTAGACCTTAGCTAATGCCATTCCACCTTGGCCAAAAACCTAGAGGATTAGGAAAGGTGATTGTTTTATTAGGAAGTGTTCTTACAGGTCGTGGTAGAAGTTGTGTCCTTATAAATTCTACCCTTCCTTCTTTTAAAAAGATTTATGATGATGAAGTCTACACTGTCTTTCATTTGTCGGTTATTCCTATTTCTTTATGGGTGTCATGCTGTTCTCTTTTTCTACATTGTCTTCCCTCCACAGAAGTCTCTCTTTCAGGCCAAATATTCCCCAAAGATTCGACTCTACCTTACCTTCAGTGGTCTCAGGAACGCACTTAATTATTATTATGGTAGAGTTTTAGACAATACATCTGTCTCAGTGTGATATCCAGAACTGAATAGGAAGACCCCCTGGGAATCTTCCCCGGGACGGAACTGAATGGGAATATCGCTGCAGTTGAACAGGACACACATTCCTATTAATGGAGCCATCCCATACTTTGTACTTGGGACTACTTGCCTGTTCCGATTCACTCCCTCTGGCTCTTTTCTTGTATGTTTCTGTGAGGTAACCCCATCCTGTTCTTGTACAGTTCATTTTGGGGACCTAAGTGCAATAAAAGATAAGCAACAGTAACACAGAAACAACAACCAAGAGATAACTTCTTCACTTTTTGAATGGATGTAAGTGAAAAAAGAATTGTTTACCTGAAACTAATATAACATTGTATGTTAATTATGCTTCAATAAAAAGAAAAAAATGTTGGGTGGGCATACAGTGTAGGGGGCTTTTTTGGGGGGAGGCATCGTATAATATGTATCACGATTTAAAATTTAAGAACAATACTTTTAAAGTATTTATCTGAAAAGGACCAAAGTATTTATAAAGGATGCCTTCACAGCTTATCTACTTCTTATTTTATGGGTCATCAGTACAGTTACTCTTGCAGATGCATTTTAATTATTTTGCACTCTCTCCCGTTTGCATTCACATGGCAAAAAAAAAAACAACATAAAGAAAAAGTATCTCTTACTAGATTAGTGATTCTCAAACTCTCCAGTGCATCAGAATTACCTGGAGGGCATGTTAACAGATGGCCAGGCCCCACCCCCAGGCATTCTGACAGAAGTAGGTCTGGGGTGGGTCTGGGTATTTGCATTTTTCATAACTTAGCAGGTGAGGCTGGTGGTTCTTGTCCAGGTAGCACACTTTGAGAAACACTGGAAGTGTTACTTGACAGAATCATGGCTGAAAGATGGGAGTCACTACAAATTCGTGAGCCCCAACTAAAATGGAAGTAAAACGTTAGCTGGAGAATCTACCAAGCTTCCTTTTCTAGTGTCCACAAAAAATTCACCATCTTGCTTTTCCCTTCGGACTTGCCTCTTCTTCTTACAGACACCCAAGTACATCACGCACTTGAGGCTGATGACTCACCTCATGCTTTCTTGAGAAAATAGAGGCCATCTGAAAGAAGATTCTTGACTTTTTTTTTTTTTTAAAGATTTTATTTATTTGACAGAGACAGAGACAGCCAGCGAGAGAGGGAACACAAGCAGGGGGAGTGGGAGAGGGAGAAGCAGGCTCCCAGGGGAGGAGCCTGATGTGGGGCTCTATCCCAGGACCCTGGGATCATGCCCTGAGCCGAAGGCAGATGCTTAACGACTAAGCCACCCAGGTGCCCCAGATTCTTGACATCTTATCACAAATCCACAAACCAGCTAGTGTCTGAATCCCATTTTCTCCTTCATTCATCCTCTCTCCTGAAGGATGTCAAAGATAAACCCTGTACTTTGAATCTTATCCTTTCTAACCTTTTCCACATTTCATGGTTTGCTTGATTATTCTCCTCTCACCATAGTGGATTACTCCCATTAATACACAAACATGCTGTAGGACTTCTCACGTTACAATTAAACAGCAACAACTGTGAACCATTTTAGACCTTATAACTCCTAGAGTTACTCTACTCTTAGGCAGATTTGTAAAGTGGAACTTCTAAGAATTGTCTTCATATACATCCTCCTACTTTCCAATAACTGGTACACTCATTCCAATCTAGTTTTGCCCCCCCAAATGCCACTGAACTGGATTTCCCTCTGGTCTCCCTCTCACTGAGTTTTAGGTTCTCTTCTGTGTAACATTTGACCCAGTTAACCTGCTGCCTTTCCCAGAGCAACCTTCTGCAAATGGTCTCTACCGGTTGTGTTACTTCTCTCAACCTGCTTTTCCCACATAGTCCAGTTCATTTCTCTGTGGATGACAGCCAGCCATTCAGAAGCTGAGGAATAATTTCCACGCAGCATAGACCCAAATTTGCGCTGAAATCCAGACTGTCATGCACATGTCATTGGCACCTCCGATAGGTTTTCCAATAAGCCACTCAAAATTGATCTATCTGAACTAGAACTCTGCATTTTCCCCCAACCCTATTCGTCTTCCCTTTTTCCTCTATTTGAGAAAAAGTTATCTCCCAGTTGTCACAGCCCAGCTGTTGTCCTTTGACAATTCCCCATCTCCTCTGCTCTGTCCAGTCCAAACCCAGACTGTAGCTTTGATCTTTCGTGCCTTTCCCCATCCATTGCCCCTACTCTGGACCAAACCCCACCATTCTCTCTTACCTGCTCCCTGTAGTACCCTGCAACAGTTAACCCCCACATGCTTCTCCCCAGTCCATTCTCCACAGCAGTTAGAGGGCTCTTCTAAAAATGCAACTCCGATTGTGTCATTCCTTCACTAATCACTCTTTGGTAGTTGGTTGTAACATTTGGAATAAAATTAAAGCTTTTTTAGCATCCTGTAAGATCAACCCATTTTCTCCCTTCTCCAGCTCAGCCGTGGTCTGTAATCTCATACCGTAGCCACATTCACTTGTCTTACCTGGAAATGAGATCTCTCACTGGGTCCTTTGTATTAGCTGCTCTGTGCTTAGATGCCCCTCACACCTTTGCAGCCAGCTTCATTTTCATCTTACTGGTTACATCCTCAGAGGGGGACCTTCCTGCCTGTCCAGTCTCTGTCACTTCCTTCTCCCTCATGGTACAAGGTAAAATTGGGAAGGATACATTCATTTTTGTTTTCTTGTTGTCACACTCTCTTGTGAACTTTGTGAGGTTGGAGATCTCAGCTGTTTTGTGAACATCTCAGTCTCCAGAACTGGGCTCGTGGCATGACATGCGGGTGCTCAATAAGTATTTGTTGCGAGATTGGATAACGTTTATTGCAACATTGTTTTTAACAAAATCTGGCCACTACATAAAGGTCCATTAATTTAATGGTAAAATTACAGGACAGTCCACATGAAGACTTTGTAAAGAAGTACATTTGCATGCAGACATGGGAGAGCTATTTAAGCAATATTAAGGGGAGTAAGTACACTGTTAAACATCATACAGAATATATACCATTTGTAGTTAAATGTAGCTCTGTATTGCTATCTGCATGTGTGTCTCCATCTCTTTATGTGTGAGTTTCCAGGATTTCTACTGGGATTTCTTCCAGGGAATGGCAATAGGCAATGAAAAGCATTTCTCTTATTTCATCTCTTTTTGAACTATTAGATATTTAAATTTTTATAATATATAAATGGTCCTTTTATGATACCCTAGTTTGAGAACAAAAACATTTTAAAGTGGACTGCAGAACTGTATGGATACTACATTCAATCTGCAAATATTTATTCACCATCTATGTTCCAGGCACTGCTATACAGTAGAGATCCATCCCCCCCCCCATAATTGGATATCTGAAAAAGAAGGTAAATATTTTGATGGTTTATCTCTGAGGGTGGTGGAATTATGTTTGGATTTCATTGTGCCTTCTTATTTCCAAATTTTTGATGGTAAACACAATCAAGGTTGTAATCCAGTTATTTTTAGAGGCATTTAAATGCTTTTATGGGAAAATACTCATTAATCATTTTAGAACTGTTTACTTGGCCAGGTGCATCCTTTTTGATGGAAAAAAATAATTGATTGTATAAATACCTTTGGTGTAGATACAGTTATAAAAATATGTGTAGTACTTACAGCTTAGAAAGTTTATAAATATGCAGTGGTTCCCAGTAGGAAACACAAAACTCAATCTTGATTTCCTTGCCTAGAGACTGATTTAACAGACCCGGTGACATGTTCATCTTGGAAAATGAGTACCCAAGGGAGATTCAGGATCTTCTGTTAATTGCTAATATTTGTAATATACACCTGAGGGTATTTATGGAAGCCACATCTTGAACCCAGAAGGGCAACACTCTCTGGGTGTTGGAAGCTGAGTTGCATGTGGAGTGGGTGCAGTGGGGGTCTGGGAGAGAGAGGGAATATAAGTCTCATGGGGAAAAAAGATAAAAATATGCAGTAGGAAAGGGAAGGCCTGGCAGATTGGGAGCCAGAGGGAAAGTCAACCAGGGAGCCTCATAGACTAAACCTGTGATTCTTCTTTTATTGAAATGTGTAACTTGGAGGTTAAAAAAAGAGAACTGTCAGATTTGGGGACTCTTACCTTAATGGAAGATGAAATGCTCTCTTTCTGCAAGTATCATTGCGACCAACTTTTTAAAAACAGACAAGCACAATGTGTCCATGTTTCTTTTCTAGTTCCTCCATCTTCTCATTTCCAAATGAACTTTTTGTGCATTTTACCTCAACCGCACTCTCCCAAGGCCACACCAGGGATCCTTTCATGACCCGAAACTCCACTGCCTTTCGCATCATGGCTGCATGCGTCCTGCTCTGTGACCAAACCTCCTATCCTAGTTCACCTGCTGTATTCTCCCACAGAGACCTTTCTCTTTCATCAAGACCACCGGTCTGGTAATCCATATTTTTCTCTCTGGTCTGTAGCCCTGTCCTGTTTGTCTTTATTACTTACGCAGAGAGATTCAATGATTTATATCCACATCCTCGCATCTCCATCAACTCTTGTACCTTTTTCTTCCCTCTGAAACTTCTCATAATTCTAGAACCCTGAGTCAGCTCTCTTGGCACCTTAAACAGAAACTGGTCACCCATAGGTACCTTTAGGTAACCTGTTGGTATAGATAGCCCGACCCACAGGTTATTTGGTACCAGCATAAACTGATGTTCTTTACAAAATCATTTTTATTCTTAAAACACTTGTTCACTCATTTGTTTCATGCTTTTGTTACCAAAGATCGATAATCGTGAGGTTAAGATTATAGTTCATATCCCCCAGGAAGTTAGCCCATTGGCTACTGTAGAGTAAATACTCAAATATTTGCTGAATAAATGAAAGAAGTTAGCTCTAATGAAAGCACTAAGAAGAAGAGGGAGTGGCCCCTGGGTGGGTAGGATTCATCAACTCTCCTGCCTGCAAGGGACAAAATGGCCTCCTCATGGTGCTGAGAAATTGATGAGGCATTATCACAGTTATATTAAAAACCTTCCCCCTAAGTTTTCAAGGTGCTCTGCTGATGGAATAGAGTGAGCTTGATTTAGTCCCTTTTCTCTAAGCAGGCAATCTAAGTTACCTGCCTGTTCACTCTCTGCCAGCATCCTTGATTGATTGAGTCATACCCTGCTTGATTCTGAGAAGGATTTCAGGTGCCAACTTCCACTTGATCTGAGGTTAATTATATCTCCTGTAACCGGCACATCTCTCACGTAGTCTCGCTTTCTGAAAATACTGCGTCGCTGGGATTACTACTATAACATGTAGTAAAGTATAAATGGGTTGTCAGTCATCCCTGAAATGGTAATATATTCTCCAGCTCTTTATTCAAATATGTTTCTTTGGATTTGTTTCTCTGGGGTCTGTTATGAGGTATTCTCAAAAGGATTGTCTCCTCTTAGGTTTCTTGAAAATTAAATTGGAGATGTGTTCAGAGATGGGTCTGCCAGAAATTATCCCACTTAAAAGGTCCCTGGCAATTCTTGGACACATCTTCACATGAGAATAACCCCAGTGCCATTCATAGGCTGAGGGTTATAGTAACTGTGAACAGCACTTCTGAAAGGCACTTGACTCATGGCTCTGTTGTAGAACTATTGTGACTTGGTGACACAAGATAGTGTCTCAGTTCAGGGGTCAGGACTAGGGATCTTGTCCACCATGATTACCAAGCTGTTTCCTCCTTAGATATGATACTTGGGATTTTGTGGCTTTCTCATTACTTGGAACGGATCCTTTAAATACTCAACCCCTCCCCATGTATTTTTCTGCCAGTGTAAAGCTGTCAGAAATACCATCGTCTTTTCATAAATAATTCACTCATTTTTAAATCTATCCTTCTAGTAAGTACTGTGTGTGGTGGGAGGATCCAAAATAGTTATGAAACCCAGTCCTGCCCCTCAAGGTGCTTGTGGTCTAGTGAGGGAGCTAGGCAGATAGAATAACATGATCGAGATTCTGAGCTAGAATACACTCTTCCCTCCCCAATGCTCCTGACCTTGAGGGTTTGCAGGCAGAAGCAGCTTCATAAAGGTATCATTTGGATCAAATCCTTGAAGACAAAACCTTCCAATGATGTGGGAAGGAACAATACCAGTAGAGCCAGCGGCTTGAGCAAAGCCATGGAGGTGTGACCTAGTCAGTAGGGTGGGGTCCCTGGGAAAAGTTCCTTTCATGAGGCCCATGGCTCAGCCACAAAATGCCTTTTAAAAGGACTCTTTCTTTGCTTCATCTCCAGCCCATAGACCTTGGATATAAAGCAGATTTAAGCAAAGTAATTGTAAGAGTGGTTTGGTCTAAGCACCAGTGTCTTGTTTGAAGCTATAATTTTTAAAAAAAGATTGATGGGTTGGAGCACCTGGGTGGTTCAGTGGGTTAAGCATCTGACGCTTGATTTCAGCTCAGGTCTTGATCTCAGGGTTGTGAGTTCAAGCCCCTTGTTGGGCTCCACGCTGGGAATGGAGCCTACTTTAAAAAAGGAATTAATGTGTTGTTTGTCCTGCTTATCCCATCCCCTGAATGCTTTTCTGCTCTGAGTCAGGTTGACAGCCGGTCTGCTACACAGGTGGGCAAAGAGACTCGATGGCCAGAGAGAGGTAGGGCCGGTATTTGAAAGTCCCATGTGTTTGAAGTGGTGAAGACCAAAGGTATGAATGGGGCACACCCCTGCCTTTGTTGGCATGTATCAGAAAGACAGGAATCTAAGATGATTGAAGGTTTTCCTCTGGGTGATTGGGGGGAGTGGTGGGTCATTCACTAAAGCTCCTCATGAAAGAGAAGATGGAACATCTTTGTGAGGACATAGCAAGAAGTTCAACTGTAGACAGACAGGCGGACTGTGAGGTACCTAAAGGCATGCCGATGGACCTCTCCAGGAAGCAAGGAATTTGGACTGTATGTCAAGAGTTTAGAGGTGATGTCCGGACTGAAAATTAAGGCTTTTAAGGTCTACAAGGGAGTTGTGGCTAACAGCAGCAAAGGAGCACAGTAGAGCGAGGAGAGAAAACAGAAAGATGCTGAATATTGGATGCTAGTGTGTAAGGCGAGGGCAAAGGAAATGGGCCTGGAAAGGTCATCTCATGAAGGAAGTACAAAAATAGGAGAAGGAAGGTCAGGGAAGACTGGTAATGCAACCCACCCATTCCCAGCGCTGCCGAGAGGCAAGGAAAGAGGAGGACTGGATCCCACAGCTTTTGGTAAATAGGGAATCACAATCAACCCTGTTGTAAGAGAAGTATCAAGCAGCAGTGGTGGGGGGTGATACAGAATGAGATGCCCCCCCCCACCCAAGAATGCTGCACTTGTATGGAGCTTGATAATACAGGGGGGGAAAGCAAAGTAATGACCTGATGGAGCAATGACCACAGAGAGTTTTGGAGAAAACCCCAAATGCAGTTGAGCATGGTAGTGCCAATGGCCCATCTCTTTACCTGGATGGCATTGCATATCCGATTAGAAGCCACCTCTTGGTCCTACAGGGTGGCACTCTTCCCCGTTAAGCGCTGAGACACCTTAACTTTTGCTTTCTTTTCTCTTAGCCTTGATTGGATCTGTGACCAACTCTGAAGTAGTGGGAGTTTATTTTCAGAACTAGTCTCTCCCCTTTGTTCATCTTTGATCCAAGATCAGACTATAAAATAGAACTCTTCGCAGGTGGCTTATTTTAGCAGCCATTCCCCCTGTGGGTAATGTTCCCACCCCAAGCCTTCTGTCCTCCCTCTCCCTCGCGTCCTGGAATACGTTTCTCTCTCCCCTTTTCTTCCTCTTCCCACGCTTCACCTCAGAATAAGAACTTCTCTTTCCAGTTGCTCTGTGACAGCAAAGAAATCTGATAAATTGTACTGCGTAAGGTGCTATGGCTTAATAATGGTGTGGTGCGGCTTGTGCCTTCACGTTGGATCTCAGAAACTTGAGCCAAAGCAGTTGGTTGCAGGAATTCCAACACAGTAGCAGAGCCAGTATAGGAACTTTGGGGGGTACAGTTTGCTTTGCCTTAGCATGAGGCAGGCTCTTTAGCTATCATGGACTGCTATTCAGCAATTGGTGTAGAAAGCTTTGCTGGGGGAGAAGGTTCCTTAAGTTGAATTCTCTGACAGCTCTTGCAACTTTTGCAGGCTGATGCTTATTCGTTTGATTGCATCTTGGGTATGGAGAGACCCCCTCTCCTCCTTCCCTGATTTGCATCAGCATCTTTTTGCAAACTCATGTGGTTAAGATTATGGGGAAATGAGCCATTTAGTCTTATTGATATCTTTCCTGGGGCAGTTTTGACTGACGATAGCCCATATGGTCCTCAGGAGTGACTTTAAATGTCTCTGGAGGTTCACAGAGAGGGGATGCTTTATTTCGGCCTCTCCTGGAGCCTCCGCAGGAAATTCAGGAGACCGTTCCTTTGCTTTCTCCTAGAAATCCTGGTCTTCTGACTTCTCCAGACCACCAATATGGGACCAGGAATGGAGATTCAGGCTGATGCTAGCAACATCCACTAAATGTGGTGAACGCTTCTTGGGCCAGGGAGGTCAGGTTTGTGTTGTTCTTGAAGTCACCTTGAGTGTTAACTCCAGATGATGTAAAGAGTTAAAACTTCATTTAAGTGATGGTTAATGAAAAACAGAAAAAGAAGGCTTAAAGGAGACTTTTTTCTTCCTATCGGAAGAATTGAAAGTTAAGTTGCATTTTTAAACTTCAGAAGGTAAATGCTGACACCTTTAAGAGCCTAGTATTTCACTGGAATTGTGAGGGCATCTGGTGTGTATTCTGAATGGAAGAGCAGTTTGATAGCCATCTGTCCCCAAGAAATGCAGCCTTGGCAGCAAGATGAAGCCAAAATGACACCTGCTTGAATTGAGAGTCGTGAATTAGGCATAGCTTCCGTCACATACAGTGTTCCATAAAGAAAGCACACCAAGCAGAGATCTTGCAGAAATTCTTAGAGTACTTGAAAGAACTTGAGTGTTCAGATGTATTTGAGTGACCAAGGGCTTGACTTGGTAGCACATACTTCTAAAATAATTGGTTAATTCAGCCCAAGGTGTATACTGATGGCTTCTAATACAGCTCAGCTAGGAATGCTCTTAAGGCATTCTGGTGGCGTTATTCTGGGGCCGCACCCTTGCAGGTGAATCTAGATGGAGGCTGTGCCGTGGCAGGTGTACCATAGTGAGTAGATGGAGAGATCTCTGAGGACAGGGCCCAGGTCTTTACTCACTTGTATACCCTTGTACATTCCAAGTTTGTGTTTGATGCCCGTTGGGAAGCTCTACTGAAATTCCCTGGCATGGCTGTATTCCTTGCTACCTAGCTCAAGGTAAGTTTTATACCTTGAGTTTAACTGCTCCTCTCTTTGCTTTGTGGTGATGGTACAACCCTAGTATTACACTGAATCTTGGAACCTCTTTGATTTGTATCGTGTGAAGAATATGATGGGGGACTTGAAGTGATAGATGGAGTCATGCATAAATTGGTCCAAATATCTAATTTCCATAGAGGTAAAAGCATGTCAGTGGCTTAGATATGAGCAGAGGATGTGAAGACAAGACACTTAGTATGATGCCTTGGCTCTTTTGCAAGGTAATAACCATGTTTATCTGCATCTGCCGAACATATCTTTGAATAGAGGAACGTAAGCCTTCTCTTGCTTCTCACATTGGTGGCCAGCACTTAATGCTTCTCTCCCCTGCTTTGATCCTATTCCCCACGCTGGGATTTTACCACAGCTGAAGCAGGTTGGTGGTTTAGGATTTGGGTGGTGGTGTGGAAGGACTGCACCCTGACCTTGATTTAAAGCTTGTCTCTTTCACTCTTATATGGAATTTAAGAAACAAAACAGGTGAACATAGGGGAAGGGAAGGAAAAATAAGTAAGATGAAAACAGAGGGAAGCAAAACATTAGAGACTCCTAATTATAGGAAACAAACTGAGTGTTGCTGGAGGGGAGATGAGTGGGGGGATGGGATAACTGGGTGATGGACATTGGGGAAGGCACTTGATGGAATGAGCAACGGGTGTTATATACAACTGATGAATCACTGAATTCTACCTCTGAAACTAATAATATAGTATATGCTAATTAAATTGAATTTAAATAAAAAATTAAAAAAATAAAGCCTGTCTCGGGCTATAATGTGTCTTTTTTTTTTTGCTATTTTATTTTATTTTCTTCTTTTTTTAAATTTTATTTTATTTTATTATTATATTATGTTAGTCACCATACAGTACATCCCGGGATTCCGATGCAAAGTTCGATGCTTCATTAGTTGCGAATAACACCCAGTGCACCATGCAATATGCAATACGTGCCCTCCTTACTACCCATCACCAGTCTATCCCATTCCCCCACCCCTCCCCTCTGAAGTCTTCAGTTTGCTTCTCATAGTCCATAGTCTCTCATGTTTCATTCCCCCTTCTGATTACCCCCCTTTTCTTTATCCCTTTCTTCCCCTACCGATCATCCTAGTTCTTATGTTCCATAGATGAGAGAAATCATATGATAATTGTCTTTCTCTGCTTGACTTATTTCACTTAGCATTATCTCCTCCAGTGCCGTCCATGTTGCAGCAAATGTTGAGAATTCGTTCTTTCTGATAGCTGAGTAATATTCCATTGTATATATGGACCACAGCTTCTTAATCCAGTCATCTGTTGAAGGGCATCTCGGCTCCTTCCATGATTTGGCTATTGTGGACAATGCAGCTATGAACATTGGGGTGCATATGGCCCTTCTCTTTACTACGTCTGTATCTTTGGGGTAAACACCCAGTAGTGCAATGGCTGGGTCATAGGGTAGTTCAATTTTTAACTTTTTAAGGGACCTCCACACTGTTTTCCAGAGTGGCTGTACCAACTTGCATTCCCACCAACAATGTAGGAGGGATCCCCTTTCTCCACATCCTCTCCAACAATTGTTGTTTCTTGCCTTGTCTATCTTTGCCATTCTAACTGGCGTAAGGTGGTATCTCAGTGTGGTTTTGATTTGAATTTCCCTGATGGCTAATGATTTTGAACATTTTTTCATGTGTCTGTTAGCCATTTGTATGTCTTCATTGGAAAAGTGTCTGTTCATATCTTCTGCCCATTTTATGATTTGTTTATTTGTTTCTCGTGTATTGAGTTTGAGAAGTTCTTTGTAGATCTTGGATACCAGTCCTTTATCTGTGGTGTCCTTTGCAAATATATTCTCCCATTCCGTGGGCTGTCTCTTAGTTTTTTTGACTGTTTCCTTGGCTGTGCAGAAGCTCTTTATCCTGATAAAGTCCCATAAGTTCATTTTATCTTTTATTTCTCTTGCCTTTGGAGATGTGTCGTGAAAAAGGTTGCTCTGGCCGATGTCATAGAAGTTGTTGCCTATGTTCTCCTCTAGAATTTTGATGGATTCCTGTCTCACATTGAGGTCTTTCATCCATTTGGAGTTTATTTTTGTGTATGGTGTGAGAGAGTGGTCAAGTTTCATTCTTTTGCATGTAGCTGTCCAATTTTCCCAGCACCATTTATTGAAGAGACTGTCTTTTTTCCACCGGATGTTTTTTCCTGCTTTATCAAAGATTAGTTGCCCAAAGAGCCGAGGGTCCATTTCTGGGTTCTCTATTCTGTTCCATTGGTCGATGTGTCTGTTTTTGTGCCAGTACCATGCTGTCTTTGTGATCACAGCTTTGTAGTACAGCTCGAAATCCGGCATTGTGATGCCCCCAGCTTTGTTTTTCCTTTTCAACAGTTCCTTGGAGATTCGGGGCCTTTTCTGGTTCCATACAAATTTAAGGACTATTTGTTCCAGTTCTTTGAAAAATGTCCTCGGTATTTTGATCGGGATAGCATTGAAAGTGTAGATTGCTCTGGGTAGTATGGACATTTTAACTATGTTAATTCTTCCAATCCATGAGCATGGAATATTTTTCCATCTTTTTATGTCTTCCTCAATATCTTTCAAAAGTGATCTATAGTTTCTAGCATATAGGTCCTTTACGTCTCTGGTTAAGTTAATTCCAAGGTAACGCATGGTTTTTGGTGTTATTGTAAATGGGATGGATTCCCTAATTTCTCTTTCTTCAGTCTCGTTATTCGTGTATAGAAATGCAACTGATTTCTGGGCATTGATTTTGTATCCTGCCACCTTACTGAATTGTTCTATAACTTCTAATAGTTTGGGAGTGGATTCCTTTGGGTTTTCCATATAGAGTATCATGTCATCTGCAAAGAGAGACAGTTTGACTTCTTCTTTGCCGATTTGGATACCTTTGATCCCTTTTTGTCTTCTGATTGCTGTTGCAAGGACTTCTAGTACTATGTTGAATAATAGTGGCGAGAGTGGGCATCCTTGTCGTGTTCCTGATCTTAAGGGAAAGGCTTCCAGCTTTTCCCCATTGAGAATAATGCTTGCAGTAGGCTTTTCATAGATGGCTTTTATGAGATTGAGAAATGTACCCTCTATTCCTACACTCTGAAGGGTTTTAATCAGGAAAGGATGCTGTATTTTGTCAAATGCTTTTTCTGCATCAATTGAGAGGATCATATGGTTCTTGAGTCTTTTCTTGTTGATATGATGTATCACATTGATTGATTTGCGAGTGTTGAACCATGCTTGCATCCCAGGTATGAATCCCACTTGGTCATGATGGATAATCCTTTTAATGTACTGTTGGATTCTATTAGCAAGGATCTTGTTGAGGATTTTGGCATCCATATTCATTAGAGAAATCGGTCTGTAATTCTCCTTTTTGAGGGGGTCTTTGCCTGGTTTGGGGATCAAGGTAATATTAGCCTCATAGAATGAGTTTGGTAGCTTTCCTTCTGTTTCTATTTTTTGAAATAGCTTTAGGAGAATAGGTATTATTTCTTCTTTGAATGTTTGGTAGAATTCCCCAGGAAAACCGTCTGGGCCTGGAGTTTTATTATTTGGAAGGTTGTTTATCACTGACTCAATTTCTTCATAGTTAATTGGCCTATTTAAGAAATCTATTTCTTCCTGTTTCAGTCTTGGTAGTTTATAGGTTTCCAGGAAGGCCTCCATCTCTTCCAGATTGTTTAGTTTTTTGGCATATAGCTGTTGATAAAAGTTTCTAATAATCCTTGCAATTTCAATGGTGCTGGTCGTGACCTCTCCCTTTTCAGTCATAATTTTAATAATCTCAGTCCTTTCTCTTTGTTTTTGGACAAGTTTTGCCAGTGGTCTATCAATTTTATGGATTCTCTCAAAGAACCAGCTTCTAGTCCTGTTGATCTGCTCTACTGTGGTTCTGGTCTCTAATTCATTGATTTCTGCTCTAATCTTGGTCAACTCCTTCCTTGTCAGTGGGTTAGGCCTGTCCCTCTGTTGCTGTTCCAGTTTCTTGAGGTGAGAATATAGAAACTGCATTTTAGATTTTTCTATTCTTTTGAGTGAGGCTTGGATGGCTATGTATTTCCCCCTTAGGACTGCCTTTGCAGTATCCCATAGGTTTTGGACCGTTGTGTATTCATTCTCGTTGGTCTCCATAAATTGTTTAATTTGTTTTTTGATTTCCTGGTTTATCGAGTCATTCTTGAGCAGGATGGTTCTTAGCCTCCAAGTGTTTGAGTTTCTTCCAGGTTTTTCCTTGTGGTTGAGTTCCAATTTCAGAGCGTTGTGGTCTGAGAATATGCAGGGGATAATTTCAATCTTTTGGTATTGGCTGAGACCTGTTTTGTGTCCCAGAGCATGATCTATTCTTGAGAATGTTCCATGGGCATTTGAATAGAATGAGTATTCTTTGGTTCTGGGGTGTAGTGTTCTATATATATCTATGAGGTCCAACTCGTCGAGTATGGCATTCAAAGCCTTTGATTCTTTGCTTAGTTTTTGCCAGGGTGTTCTGTCTATTTCTGATAGTGGGGTGTTGAGGTCCCCTACTATTACTGTGTTCTTATCTATATGTCTTCTTTATTTTGGTTAAGAGTTGGCTTGTGTATCTTGCTGCTCCCCTGTTGGGGGCATATATATTTATAATTGTCATATCTACTTGTTGAATACTTCAAGAATAATATAGTGCCCTTCTGTGTCTCTCTCTATGGCCTCTAGTTTAAAATCCAGTCTGTCTGATATGAGAATTGCTACTCCAGCTCTCATTTGAGGTCCATTTGCATGGAAGATGGTACTCCATCCCCTTACTCTAAGTCTGAATGCATCTTTGGGTTCAAAATGAGTCTCTTGTAGACAGCAAATGGATGGGTCATGTCTTTTTATCCAATCTGCAACCCTTTGGCATTTTATGGGAGAGTTTAAGCCATTTAGATTGATAGAGATTATTGACAGATATGATTTTAATGATGATGGGCTATAATGTGTCCTGACAAGCTTTTTGGAAATCTGTCAGCATGAGATTTCCGTGAATGACTAGGTATCTACTACGACGAAAGGCGAAGCTGTGAGAGATCCCTGCCATTTTATTGGAGACACATCTTCTGCAGTTCTTGGTTGAGATTCCTCTGTAATGCTTAGTATAATGTATTCCAGAGTTTCTGTGAGTTAGTGTTGGAGTTGTTGCTGTAGCCCCATGATTAAACCTGCTATTACATCACTGGTACAAGATCACATTCAACGAAATCAGTGTTTCCTTTAATTTATCTGTTTAGAGGAAACAAAGAAAATACGATAGTTCTTCATTTCTTTAAATAGCCTTGGCTTCGGTTTATCCAGTGGTGTTTGTCCTCACACAGTGATATGCCAGAGCCAACTCATTTTCAGACTTTATTACAAATTATGTAAACATACAACTAAATTTTATTTAAAAAGTAATAAACACTTAAAACCTCACCACTTCCTCCTTATTTTACTACGTTCAACTATTCTTGCCGTTTTCACATCTGTTGCACGCATAGGGGAAAGACTATGTACATAATGGTGTGTTGCACATCTGTGTTTAACAGCATCAGGAACTTTTCAGGAATTTTTTTTTTTTTTTTTGAGAGCCAGTTGTTAAATGTTTACCAGCGCAGCACTGGAAACTGACACCTTACACTGTTCTATGTGCATACAAATCCTTTGCATAACCCTGCAGAGTAGTGTCAGTTTGTCTGTTTTGTACATGAAGAAATGGGGACTTAAGAGTTTAACTTAAACTCAGGACCCCGAGATCATGACCTGAGCCGAAACCAAGAGTCCGACACTTCACTGACTGAGCCACCAGGTGCCCCTATTATACTGCAATTAAAACATTTTTTTTCTTTGAAGAATGAGTAAGGTTTCAACAGAGCAGAAAGTGCTTGCTCGACTGGACCACAGAAGCAAGACACAAAATGAGATGAGGCTAGGGTTAGAAAGGACATGGCATACATATGTCACAGCAAGGGGACAGTTCATTGCACAATGTAAGTGTTCACTGAGCACTTACTGTGTCCCAGCTGGAAGACCCTGTGGGATGGGTGCCCTACAATAATGGACAACCCACATCTCCCTTGCCTACCCTTCTTTATCAAAGCTGCAAAGCTCAAATACTTAATTTCTTAACCCTTCTAGCTAGGTATGGCAATCTGAAGTTGTTGAAAGGGCACCCAGAGAAGTCTTTTAAAAAGGGGGAGACTCACTGGGCATACCTTCTAGTCCTTTTGTCTTTCGCTTTCTTTTTTCTTCATGCTGCTATGAAATGGGGCAGTGGTGCCTAGAATCAGCTGTCTTTCAACCATGACATGACAAGCTTCAGGAAAGAGGGCTATATACTTGGAACGGAGGATGGACAGATAGGAAGAGGGGAGTCCCTGGGACCTGTGCTTCTCATGGATTGGTCAGTCAGACTGACAGGTCTAATGGGTCAGAGATGTGTGGGTCAGTCCATTTTAGGTCACTGTCTTTCTGACCTTAAGGCTACTCAAAAAGTTGCCCTTCAGAAATCTTGATACCTTCATATACAGATGTTACTTTTTTGAACAATTATGTAGGTGTCTATTTTGACGTTACTGGACCTATGCTTACGAGCAGGAACACATGATGAAATTAACCCAAGTTTTGTTGATCTCCAGCTTTCTCAAAGTTACTGGAAGAAGGTTTGTACTGATTCAAGGACTTTTCTTTCATCCTTCTTGGACTCCCCTCTCCCTCCCCCAAGATGGCAATCTTATGTCCTCTTAGTCGTGGAGCAATTCTGTATAAAATGAAACATTTTCAACATTTCCATATCTGGAGAGGATATTTCATCTTTACTTGGAGACTTGATAATTTTCCAAGGAGATATACTCAGAGGGAAATGGAAAGACAGGGGAAGAATTTGATAAACTTGGAAAGTTGACAGAACAGATGCTGTGATTTTTTTTCAGTTGAGCAAGCACATTTTATCATAGGCATTTTGAAGCTGAACATTAACATTCTTTGCTCACTGTCATTTGTCACCAAACTTTTTGTTTACAGTTTGTTGCTGTCATTGTAAAAGTCATATGTGAGCATACGAAGGCACGGTGATAATTTTAATAATGCAAATATAGTTATACGTTAATTTGTCAACTTTGAGGAGAAAAGTGTATTCAATCTGTTTAATAATTATGGATGAATTTTTTACACCCTTTCCTAGAATACTTTATGAAGGTCAGGACTTCTTATAATCATAGGATACAGACTGGAGAGAGATTTAGGGATTACGATGTTTAGTTAAAGCTATGTATAAGTTGATATAGGTGTTTTGAAAGCCAGAAGATACAATGTAAGTAAAGGGGAATCTAATATAATATGAAGAGGTACTGCAGTTATTGGAAAGGGACCATTAAAATAAGGAGAACATTTTTTGCTTGAAACTAAACCACACATAGTTCAATTTAACATGCATTTGACCAATCTACTCCCTTTATTCATTGATAAAGAGTGAGAGAATTTGGGTAAGGAGAATTGTCAGACGTCACACAATGGTTAGCTAGAGGTCTTGTAGTTTCCTCCTTGCTTTTTGCTTGTGGTCCTGCCTTCCACTTGGCATCGAATGCAGTCCATCGCTGGCTCATGTCTCTGGTTCCCCACCCACCCACCTTGGGGCTCTTATTAACACCAAACTTACTGCAAACCCTGAGCTTTGACCTCACCTACTCCTACCTGATCTAGGACTTTGCATCTCTCAATGAGCACTGTGTTTTACTGGTATATTCAGAGTATGTCTTTCTTGCCTTTCCGTCTTCAACCCACATATCCCATCAGGTCTCCCTGCAACTTGCCTTTACCCCCCCCCAAGCAACTGGCCTCTTGAGAGGTTTTCCTCCAAACATCTTGAAATGCCCATGCATACTTCCGTCTTCTCTTTAGCCTCAGGCAAAGCTTTTTCTTACCCACTTTTCTCCTAGGTATCCACCTGCAGCTCCATCAATGGCCAAGTTCTTCCTGAAAATGAAAAACTAGCCCCAAACCCAACAAAATATTTTAAACTTCATCCACCAGTCTTTTGAAGATTCTCCATCACTCCCTCTCGACTCTCCCCCTCACCATTCCCTTATGGTTTTCTTCATTCTCCTTGAGGAGATGTGTCTCTGCCTTTCTCCATGCGCTCCCCTCTCTCTCTGTAATCGTGTCCAGCCTTGGGGCACTCCGTCATTTCCACAACACTTGTCACCCAGTCTCTCTCTCCAACTCCATCCTCTTCCCTGAGCAGCAAAGCTGCATTTCCATCTTGTGCTAGATGTCTCCATCTGGGTGATATCTTAAAAATACACCCCAAGCTAAATTTATTTCTAGCCCCCTCTCATCTTTGAAGCTACTCTCCCATCCCCTATCCTGTATCTCAGCAGTGGCAGACTCAAAACCAAAAATTAAACAAGCTTTTGTATCATACTATAGAAATAGAATATCAGAAATAGTCCTTATAATAAGTTTAAGCCAGTAAAAACCTTTATTATCTATATTCTTCGTGTTATCTGAGATTCATGTGGTTGGTCCTGTCATTATAGATTACTGAAAGGATACTGGCAGCTGCTATTTATTTTTTACCTTTTCATGGGACTTGAACTGTGCTTTCACTGTAGAATTGTAGTTGATTGATGTACCCCATATCTTGTCAATGTCCTACATGATGAAAAATTTGATTCAGGCATTGATGGGCAATTGGGATAGTTAGAAGAATTTTTGCAGATGGAAGATTCTTAGCATGATTAAATCTATTAAGGAGATGAAATCTTCTGGCCTTCAGAGTCTTCAAGAGCATCATGTTTAATGAGACCCAAGTAATAAAATATTTCTAATTCTTCTTTCAGACTTAGAGTTCACGTTGCGTTGTGAATTAAAAATTAAGTCCTCGAGTTAATAGACTTGATTTAGAGATTCATATGTAATGTTTTTTAACCTGTGAAATACATATCCTTAGTCTCCATTTTAACACAATGTCCTATAACACATCCTGGTAGGAGAAAACAAAATAGACTCTTTTTCTGAGGGTAAAGATAACCTTCTTGAGAGTTAATAACAGAATCCAAGATGTTGAGATGGAGAGGTTCTCAGCCTTTCTGGCATCTTGCTTAAAACTGATGAAACAGAAGTTCAGAATGTCACACAATGCGTAGAGGCAGAAATGGAAAGACGGAGTGCCTGAGCTCATATGTCGGGATGGGGTGGGAACAAGCGGGTATACGGACTTGGAATGACTATAAATATGTATATATATGTCTAATGATTCTTTAGCTGGTATATTCATTGGTGCGTTGTTAGCACCATAACTTGCTCCATTTTGCAATTTGGCAAAAGGAAAAAAAATAGACAACACTGCATACTCTGTAGTTAGCTTTGGAAGTACGTATGTATTTGATGATGGTTGGGGATCTCCTCTGAGACAGTGTAGTCATCATAGCAGTTAGCACACTGTAATTCAGTCTCTGATTTATAGTCAGGCTTCCTACTGGACCCAAATTCCTCTTGGAGCAGATGCTGTGTCCTCATTTCTATATCCATAATGCCTGGTGCAAAGTAAGTTCCCAGGAAAGCCTTGTTTAACGAATGAATGAGAATGGAAATGAGAAGTTGGAGTCTCCAGTGGCTCCCCTCCTGTCATGCTGCTGTACCTTTTGTGTAAGAGGCAAGGGAAGATACTCTTTAAGCACTGCCTGCCACCCATTGTCACTGACCCCAAAGTACTTACAGTTTCACATTTTAACATCCCTAAAATCCAGAGGTATCTTACAATCAGTGGCATGTCCTAGTTTTGTGCGTCCTACCAGGATAATGGTAGCATTCACAACTGATGGTTTCTGAAACCTCACCTCCGTAAGGACTGCTGTGGGTAGAATGAGTTTGGGAGAAAAGATCAGGAGTCCAGGTTTGGACATATTGGACTTGAGCTGTCCCTCAGACACCTGATGGCAAGTGATATGAATAATGTCGAGGAGACTGTTGGATATTAAGCATCCCTGTGCTGAGAAAGAGGTCTGGACTTGATGTGCCTTAGTTTGGTGCATCCTGATTTAAGCAAATACAATGCGTGATATCTGCTGTAACTTACTTGCTCCTTGAGGCTCCAGAACCAGCAAAAACAACATCCTCTCAAGTGTACTCTCCTGATCAGATAGCCTGGGGGTGCTGCCCCACAAAAGCTTTTCTAAAATGTCTCCTCCCGTTTCTTTACACCTTATTTTAGACTCTCGTTTCTATCAGTGATAAATTCATGAAGGATCACGTGTACCTTTCTCCCAGGCCTGCCCACTTCTGTTCCTCAAATCCAAAATTGGGTCATGATGGGATCTGTTTAGAAATGTAGCCAATTAAGATTTAATACTCTAAAAAGGAGGCCTTTCACCCCACAGAAACTATACGGCAGTATTTGTATCAGTGATAGCTGCCAACTTAAAAGAAAATTCAAATGGACAATAGACAGTTTTTCTTTATTGCAGAGGATGCTATAATAGGCACTGTCCATTTCATGAAAAAAAAAAAAAAGAGACAAAGTCTTAGACTTCTGACAATAAAGGAGAAAATCATCATCATCATGGTAGTAGCCAGATAAGTAAAGGAATAAGCACATTAGAGTTATGGTGATCGATGAGAAGATTAAGTCATAACTTACTATATGATTATAACCTTTAAAGCACGTGATGTATGGATAGAACACCCTCATAGGAAGTTAAATCTCTATCTGCTTAACATTCAAATGGTTATAGCATATAAAAAGGCTTGTTCAGAGGACGCTACTGTCCAATGTTTGTATGGTTTAGAGGAACAGTCTCCAAGGGGTTATGTGTGAACCAGATGATATAAGGGGTATGGAAAGAAAGCAGCTAAGATGTGTAGTTAGAGATATAGATTTTAACCGAAACACAGAAATTAATCTTTCTAGTATTTAAAGTACAGATTAGCATTAACACAAATATGGTTCGAAGTAAATGTAGGATTATACTGATGGATATGCCCAGTTGTATTTGACTGAGGAGGTATACGGCATAAATGTCTCAGCATCCTCTAGGACCTGGATAACATTTGCTTTTGACTGAGAGAACATTTTATATTCAAACTGGAAATAGTTAGTAGCAGAATAAGTAAATGTTGCTTTGAATATGAGAGCTGAAGAAGCAGGAAGTGACTTTTTTTCTTGTTTATGGTAAATATTGGCCTAACTTTGTAAATTGCACCCTGTAATATCCCAGTTCTTTTTGCTTCTGTCTATGATATTCCTGGTGTGATTTAATGTTTGGGGAAAATGAACTAGAGGTAAAGAGAGCTCTAGAAGGGTTATTTAATGTGTATTTTTCATCTGGTTCCCTCCCCCATACTAACAGCAACTCACTAAGAGCTGTCTTTCCCCCCCGAGTCTAGAAAATTCATTTTTGTTACTTTGGAGACCATTCTCCAGACTGTGCAGAAAACATGCCTGGTGATATCAGTAACTCCACGAGAGATTCTCTTAGAAATGTTGCTCTTGAGTGTTGGAAGTCTAGTTTAGTATGTTCAAACATGAATTTGATTATAGAATATACATACTGGAAATGGGTATTCAGTACAAGTTCTTATATATGTTATTTTATTCAGAACCTATGCTTTTTTTTGGTTCTTTGAGCTATTAATACAAACATATTTTTAGTTAAGGTGCATTGATACATTTCCCCTTTGCTGCTAATTGAAAACAAAGGTCTTCGGTAGATGATCTCCTACTAATACTGTTATTTAAATATTTTTAGTTTTAAGGGGCTATAGTTTCACCTGAAGTATTAAAGGTAGTATAAGCATAATTAAAATACATAAAGGTGGGCATTTAAATATAAGTATACAAAGGTGGGAAAATATATAAAGGAGGGACTTTGCATCCCTTCCCCCACTAATATCAAGTTCTTAGAACTGACAGGAAGAATTATAATCTATTAATTGAATACAATATTAACTAAAATGGCAATGTATTTTATGAACTGTAAAATTGAATTCCAGAATGTATCTGGAAAAGAAAATGCTCCCAAAACAAAACAAAGGAAAAATGTGAAAAAAAGAATAGTGAAGAAGACAGATACCAAAATTTACTATAATAATTTTAAAGAGGAAGTATAAATAAACTTAACTGTATTGTTTAGGGATACATATATTACCTAAAAAGAGTGTGTGTGTGTGAATTCTTACCTGGAAATTCCCTTTATACTACTCATTAAACTGCATATATAAATGGATTCTGCTTTTTCTGTGTTACTTTGTATTTCACAATAGAAAAAGAATATGGTCTGGGGCGCCTGGGTGGCACAGCGGTTAAGTGTCTGCCTTCGGCTCAGGGCGTGATCCTGGCGTTATGGGATCGACCCACATCAGGCTCCTCTGCTATGAGCCTGCTTCTTCTCTCCCACTCCCCCTGCTTGTGTTCCCTCTCTCGCTGGCTGTCTCTGTCTCTGTCAAATAAATAAATAAAATCTTTAAAAAAAAAAGAAAAAGAAAAAGAATATGGTCTAGATCCAGGAATAGACAAATATATCAGTGGAAAGGATTGGTAGTTCAGAAATGGAGTCATGTTTATATGAGAATTGAGTACGAGTAGCATTTCCATTTAGTTTAGAGAGGGTGAACAATCCAATAAATGGGACCACGTAGAAAGATTATCCATGCTTCATTGTGTATGCTAGGATAAAATCAGTTAAAGAACTAGGTGTAAAAACATTTAAAAAAGCGTTAAAAAATAACATTGGAGGAACATCTGGCTGGCTCAGTCGGCAGAGCGTGTAACACTTGATCTCGGGGTTGAGTTTGAGCCCCACATTGGGTGTAGAGATTACTTAAAAAAAATAACAACATTAGAGAACTTGTTCAGAATCGTGGTAAGTTATACCCTTGAGGCATAGGAGAGGTTAAGAAAGACACAAAACCCCAAATTAGTTAATTTTCTTTGGGTTAATTTTTTTTTAAAGATTTTATTTATTTATTTGACACAGAGAGAGACAGCCAGCGAGAGAGGGAACACAAGCAGGGGGAGTGGGAGAGGAAGAAGCAGGCTCATAGCGCAGGAGCCTGATTGTGGGGCTCGATCCCAGAACGCCGGGATCACACCCTGAGCCAAAGGCAGACGCTTAATGACTGAGCCACCCAGGTACCCCTCTTTGGGTTAATATTTTAATTAAAAGTTTTAGACTTAAAAGAATTGTGCCCTACTCGTGAAAACACTAGCCAGGAATTCCTTCATCTGCACGCCCACACCAGCTTCACAGAAATCTTACCCTAGTGCTCAGCCTCCTCAGTCCTTGTCGTGATGCAGGAAATACCATTCCTTCTTGATCCCACAATTCGTGCTCTAGATTGCGCATCCTCAGGTTGGTCATTTCCTCTGTTCACACTGGGTTTTTCTCATCATATATTGTATGTATACACCAATACCACTCATCCCAGAAGAACAACAGTGAGACACCACCACCAGCAATGGCCCTCCTCTTCCATCCTTGCTTCCTGCCCTTTCTTTTGTCCTTCCTCCCTGAGATTTAGGAAGACGTATGCTTAACAATTCTACTACTTCTTTCTATCCATTTACTCTTTATTTTACCGTAATTGAGCCTTGGTTCCCAACTACTGTAACTGATCTTGTCGAGGAAACCAGCTACCTTCATGCTGTCAAATCCAATGAACACTTCTCTTTTCTCATCCTTTGTCTCCAGTGAAATATGAAAACCAGAGAGATGCCTCCTGTGTCCACTGTACCTAAAGTAGCACTGGCACCTTTCTGTTTCTTTCAATCCTTTGTTTTTTTTTTCTTCCTGGCATATCTTATACTATGGGCTTATAATAAGTGTATCTTTGTCTGTTTAGTTACTGCATGACACACTGCCCCCAAACTTATTGCCTTCAATCAAACGTTTCTCATCTCATGGTTTCTGTGGATCAGGAATTCAGAAGCAACTTAACTGGATGTCTCTGGTTCGGGCTCGTCTTGAGATTAGAGTCTGAGTATTCTTGACCAGGGCTACAGTCTCTTCTGAAGTTGTTGACTGGGGTTAGGGGGTCTGCCTTCAAGCTCACATCCATGGCTGTCTTCAGGAGGTCCCCATTCCTCACTACATGGGCCTCTCTCTAGGGCTGCTGGAGTGTTCTCATCACAGACAGCTGCTTTCTCCGAGAGCAAATCAAGGATGCGTGGAGATAAACATCTGTTGAATGAGTAAATGGATGGATGTCCTCCTAGTCAGTAAAAATGTAGGCTGTGGAGTTGTGTAGACCAGGGATTAAATTCTGCCTCCACCTTTTATTGGCTCTGAACTTTGAGCATATTATTTCTATGAGCCTCAGTTTTGTCATGTCCCCTACGTTCTATTAACACCTGTTTCACAGGGGTACTATGAGGCTGAAATGAGATTGCATATGCCACACACTGCCTTAAGTGTTCAGTACAAAGTAAGCATTCAAGTGTTAGTTTACCTGATTTTCCCACCAATCTTTCCATTTTTCCCATTTCTCAACAGTACCCATTTCTTTACTATGTAAGTTCAGAATTTAAAATATAACTCTTCTCATGATGAATGATTGAACCTTCGGTTTTTGAACAAAAATCAATTTACATTACACTGGAGGAACTTCAGCATGAATGCATAATCACTACCTATTAGGTACCCCCAAGAGAATTCCAATCTGTAGATAGGGGGAACAATGATCAAATGTTGGGCAGTTTTTTAGTATAGGGAACATAGCTATAATTCAGACCCGATATTCTGTCTGATAGAAATGAATGTGATAATACTTGACCCTGAAGGAAAAAATCAAAGGATTCATCTGTAGTAACACCATTTATTCCTGTGTGAAATTACAGCAGGGTGAATTTGGGAAGATATTTAGTGGAGGGGAAATGAGGCCACGGGCCCTATGACTGGAAGAGCACTGTTCAACAACTTTGATGGAATCCCAGACTACAAGGACATCATCCAAGCTGTCCTGAAACTTGTCAACATATGAATGAGTCTACTGATGCTGTTTTTTTTTTCCCCTCAAAATAATTCTAGGTGTAATTTACGTTAATGAAAGGCACAGATCTAAATTTTATGGTTCTATGAGTTTTCACAAATGTATAGATATGTACAACCCACACCCGAATTAAGACAGAACATTTGTGTCACCGTAAAATAGTCTTTATGCCCCTTTCTAGTCATTCACCACAACCCCCAAGGTAACCCCTGATTGGATTTTTGTCATCACTTAATTTAGCCTGATCTAGAAAGTGTGTATTGCCACACCTATTATTATACCTCTGAGGCCCATTGTTGCATATTACCAGTAGTTCGTTCCTCTCTTCTTTCAAAAAAATATCCCAGTATGTGGGTATACCAGTTTGTTGATCTATTCATCTGTTGAACAGTTGGATTGTTTGATTTTTTTTGCTATTATGAATAAAGCCTCTATGAACTATTTTGCATACCTTTTCTTTTGGGTAAATACTGAGAAATGTAATTGGTGGGTAATAAGGTTGGTGTTTAAATTGATAAGGAACAGCCAAGCCATTATTAAAAGTGGTTGTACCATTTTATGCTCCCCGCAGCAGGGTAGGAGTTGTCCAGTTGCTCCACATCCTCCTAATATTTGACGTTGACCGTTGTTTCACTTTTAGGCATTCTGGTAGGTGTGAGGTGGTATCCACAGTCTCTCCTACTTAGGTTACATACATAAGTCCATTTTCTCCAGTCACAGCTTTTGCTATAGTTTCACAAGAGAGATGTTGGGCTGTCTTTGTTTCCCCTCTTCCCCCAAGCTCTACTAGTTGGAAGTGTTCCCACCAGATGCTGGTGATGGGTTTCACTCCAGGCCAGGTCTCCAGCCTGCTGGCACTTCCAGACTGGGATGGCCTCAACATTTGCCAGAGTAAGTAGGTGACCCCACATCCTACTTTGCTTTGTGGCTCTCCTGTCTCCTCCTCCCATCCTTGCTTCTCAGAGCCTTCTGAAACCTAACTTTCTCTCCCTATCTTTATCCAGCACAGAGAAAAGGACAATAGAACAAGAGTTGTTGCAGAGCATGGGCTGAGGACTCAGACTCCCTCGCCACACCTCCGAACTCTGCTGCTTACCAGTTGTTTACCTGGCACTTAACCTCAAGCCTTGTTTTCATCACCTGCAAGGTGGACACCAACAGTAGTCATGGCAATGCGAGAATAAAATAATACAATGTGTTATTGGGAGAATCAGGTATTCGGAGAACTTAACTACAGCCACCTCAGGGCTCTAGCTCTGCTGTCTGTTATTACCGTGAGAATGTTAACATCTTTATTGTCCCTTCTGGTGTCCACTAACTTGGCTCTTTCCTACCTTCTGCCTTTGCTTCCCACGTGCTTTTTTTCTTTCTTTTCTGTCTCTGTTCTTTCCTCCGTACTCCCTAGCCCCATTAACTCCATGTGTAATCCTCAGGCTTTGGGCTTCTCTTTTTTCATTCATAAGACCAATCATGAGAAATGTGACCTCTAGCCGAATGGGAGAAAGCAGTAACGTATAATTTACCTGAATAACATGCACTGTCTAGTGCTTGTATAGAATTGAAAGAGGAGAAAATACAAGGACAAGCTGCATCTCTATTTTTGTTGCATGTTGTAGTTTTTTGGGCAAAGCCAGCTTGTCTTCCAGACAGATCCTCATGGGTGGCCTTCCATGCCTTGTTGAATTCACCACTGCCCTTACTTAATTTTGAAGGGTGAAGAATCTGTTTTCTCAGCATGTAGTTTGATTTTCCCTGAAGACCCTTGAAGAGACAGTGTAGAGTATACCAGAGTTTTCCCACCAAAGGAGGAAGAAGTTGGCATATTTACCAACACTTGATTGGTTTGGGAGTTTCTCTTAAGGTGTTAACTCCCTGGCATGTCCAGCTGGCCTTGCAAATAGGCTGAGCACCACTTTCTTGACCCTCCAGCCGAGAGAAGCAGGAACACCTTGGCATGTGAGGAAGATCTTTGCTGGTGCCCTCAGTGTGGGCCCAGAAGATATGCAGGGACACTGAACTTTATTACTTCTCAAACACCAATGCATGGTAACCACGTTTATCAAGTACAGAGACTAATGTATGAAAAGTAATAGTGTGCTTTATTAATATTCAGTGAGAAACATAAGCACCAGGAATTCCAGATATGTAATCTGATGATACCCTCTTTGTGGTCCTATCCTGGTGAGAAGCCAGGTTATCTTCTCAAAGAGATTGGGGCTTTCAGAGTTGACAACATGAGTTTTTTTTTGCTGGTATCCTTGAGCACTGTAGAGCAATGGCATCCATCCCAAGTGGGGCTGTTCCTCGGTGGGCAAGGCCTTGGAGACTGGCAGAACCTTCTTTTTTGAATCTTATTCTGTTTGTCTACAACCCCGTGCTGACCACTCCCTTCCTCCTAACCATGCAATTCCTCAGCCATTAACATTAGATTTATAATCATAATCCAATTATACTTCTCCCAGATAACCTTAATTTAGTTTTTAGAGTCACCAGTAATCATTAGTCATAGTCCCAGATGGCTGTTCTTCTCTGTGACTTCTGGATTTTTGTCATCTCCTTACTAAAGTTAACTTCAGTTTTAGAAGATTCTTTGCTGTTAACTCCACCTAGTTTCCTTCAAATACTTTCTTGACAAAATTTAGAGAGTTAGAAGCAATAGTTTATTTAAAAAAAAATCATTGATACCTGCTCATTATTGACACTGCTATCGTGGAAAGAACTCTGGAGCATATTATGTTGAATGATGTGAAATGATTTAGCCACTTTTGACCTATAAAAGACCAGTTTCATAAGGGCCAGTTGATATAAAGACAGAAAGCTTCCCTTTTAAAAACTGAGTCAAGATGTCTCTGTTAGAGCTGTGTGGCTTTTATGTAGCTTCCCCCCGCCCTTCCCACTTGTTTGGGTCTTATTTACTCATCTGTAAAATGGATTTGGCTACAAGAATTCTCAGGAGCTTTTCAACAGTAGCAGTCTTTGTTTTTATGAATGTTAAGGGAGGCAGGAAGGCTCCAAGATGTGGGTCACTGCTGTGGCTGCTACAAGAAATCCTGTTTCAAGAATGTTTTTTTCTTATCTTTTTTATATCTACAATATTACAGGGGAAAATGTTTTTTTTTCGGGTATATGTTTATACCCAGGAGTTCTCCCCCGTCCTCTTCTAATGTCTTCCTTATGGGACGGTTTTATCTTTCCCTCAAGACTGCTCTAGTCTGAGCTGTCTCTTCCCATGGCAGACTCAAGCAACAGGGGACTATCTCCGCTGTATATCCTTGACCCCCTGCTTCTCCATTTATGCTAATATGAAAGTACTGTGTGGCAGCGAGGATGCTTTCTTGAGAGCCCTTGTTCCCTGTAGTGGTTCCATTGCAATAATTCTTCAGTCCCTCTGTGACTTGGAATCCACTGATGCTACTGCCTTCATACCATTCCTCATCCCTGTCATGTCCTTTCCCTCCTGTTCCAGCTCAGATTCTAATCTCCATTATTATAGCTACTCTCTTGCCTACACTTGGCACACAATTGTCCCTTTCTCCTTTTCACTTGGCCAAAGTCTAGCCCTGATTACATTGAACTCTTGACTCACTTGTTGCCTATACTTGCCCAGCTAAACACAGCTGGAGAAAAACCTACCACTGTGTTGGCTGGTTTCCCTTTCTATTCATGACCACAAACCACTCAGGAGCCCTTTGGGTGGCTGGGTAGTCTGTTCATATTTCCTGAGTCCATTTGGTTTCTGGTTGGCTTAGGTAACTGTTCCATATCTTCTCTTCTGTCTCATTTCCACTTGCAGCTGATATTCTTGTTTCATGAAGAAAAGAGAAGCCATCAGAATAGGATGCCCATTCGCCCCCACCATCACACTTCCAACCCTGCCTCTGCACCCATGGTCTCTGCCTTTGCTCCCTTTTCTCTGAACTGTTATTGCTTCTGCCAGGATCATAGGGTCAAACCCTCCACTTAGGAAGCAGAGCGCCATGTTTTCTTGCTGGCTTTCAAAACTCTTCTCTCTCCCTCTCTCTCTCTCTCATCATCAGTTTTACCTTTCTGTATCACCCACGTGTATGCTTTAATTTTTTTCCTTTAAAAAAAAAAAACTCTGAAAGTTCTAGCTATCACCCCATTTTTCTACTCCCCTTTAGAGCGAAATTCCTCAGTAGAATCATTTATACATTTCTGCAGTCAGATCATTCCATGGTCTTCCACTTCTGTATTTTTCCACCAGCTACCACTGATTTCTTTGTACCATTTTTAGTTTTTAAAGAGCTTCTCTCTCTAGAAATATTTCATCTCCATATCAGAGGCCACATCATATGGGAGAACGGCTGGTTGGTGGTTTAAAACAGAGGAAAAGCAGCCAAATATTTAGAGAAAAGCGAAACCATTCCATTCCATCAGCTTTGTTGAGGCATTTCAATTTACTCCGTACCTTAGATGTGCTCTCTCTAGCCCGCAGCTGAGCTAAAGGCACGTTAAGTCTGTGTAACTGGGCTTGAAGGAAAGCTTGGAGACCATTTGTTCTCTCAAATCTCTTCGGTTTGCAATTGTCAGATTCAATTTCGAGGGGAAGAGTTCACAGCGTCCTTGAAAGTTAGGAAAAAGGGGAAGAGCTATAGCCCAATCTGATAAATTATGTCAAAGTCAAAGTCTTCACCCTGTAGCAGTTGTAGCAAAGAAGTATTTTTAGTCCTGATGGCTGAGGGGTAGAACATGTCACGGGGACACCTGTGTATTGATGCAGACTGGCAGGGATACAGAGGAATTACTAGAATCTCTGCCTTGTATTTTGATGGAATATTTTATTCCATGGGCAGACTTTGCAGGTAAGATTTACTGTACTGGTGATGAGAAAGGTAAGCTTCCTATCCACATACTTGGAGCTGTGTCCTGTTTCATTGTCCGGGTATTTATGCCGTGGTTCAAGTGGCGCCCTATCTGCCTGTATTTTCACTCATCTAACAGACGGTAATTGTGCTACGTTTGCTGTGCTGTGCTTCTGATTAGTCAGAGGCTCGGGTCTAATAAGGTATAGCTCAGTTTTCTTGATTCGTTAAAAGGCATGCTTGTCACTGGTTTATTTTGAAAATGTTTAAAAATCGTAGTTAGAGGGAATTCTGGGTAGGTGTCAGCAGTCTGGAAGACATAGCTGATTATCTTTTACAACCCTCTTACAAACCCAAGGCAATTAGATAGCAAAGCTGGAAACACACGGACAATGGTTAGAACAAAACCTGGTGAAAAGGTGTCACCCCTTGAATCCCAAGAACTGCTAGGACAGGACAGACCCCAGCACCACAAGACTTGCCTGGTATCTATGTGTAGCAGGAAGAGATAAGGGGAAGCAGCAGAGGGACCGAAGGACCGCGGACCAGAGAAATCCAGAACTAGTTAATCAGGTATCCAGTGAAGAGCTGAAATATTGCCTGGAAATGTGTGTTCCTTCTTTATTCATTTTTTTAAAGCACTTATTGTCTACACTCTGTTAGGCCTAGTTTCAGTTGTCAGAGAGGCCCCATCAAGCAAGATGGAAAAGGACTCTCTATTCTTATGTTTGTTCTTATGTAGAGCTTATATTCCAGAAGAGAAACATACAAATACGATTTTGGAGACATAGGCATGCTGAAGAAAATAAAAGGGCAATGGGAAAGAAATAGGTGACAGGGGCAAAGAAATTGTTATTACAGAATAAATATTTATAAATGAATTCCGTTGAAGGGGTGACATTTGAGTAGGCACGTGAGTGAATATAACTTAGGGGACCCAATTTGAAAAACAGAATGATCAGGAAAAGCTTTGCTATGGCCTGAATGTTTGTGGCCCCCACCCACCAAAGTCATATGTTGAAATCATGACCCCCAAAGGTGATAGTATTAGGAGGTAGGGCTTTTGCAAGGTGCTTAAATCATGAGGGTGGCGCCTTCATGAATGGTATTACATGGTACTGGTGCCTTTATAAAAGAGGTTCCAGAGAGATCTCCAGTCCTTTCTGCCATGTGAAGATACAGTGAGAAGGTGCCACTTGATGAACCAGGAAGAGAGTCCTCACCAAAACATGACCGTGCTGGTGACTTGATCTTGGGCTTCCCAGCCATCAGAACTGTGAGCAATAAATCTGTTGTTTGTATACCACACAGTCTGTGGTATTTTATTATGGCAGCCCTAATGGACTAAGACAGCCCTGTTGATTAGTTGATATGGTATTGAAAGTTATTCACTTATATAGGTTAATTATTCTGCTTTGCAATCTTGACATTCAAATTTTTTCCTTATCAAATACCAAAGGCTGCCTTCATCTAAAATCCAAATGAATCATTTTGATGACCCAACTACCCTAGGCCGAAAAACAATGATATTTACTATTTTCAAAACAAGAGACCCAGAGGAACTTCTAAGATTGGTTCAGTGATTCAACCTTGTCATCAGAGATCCAGCTCTGCTACCCACAGGGTGTTGATTAAGATGGCGGCCATAGTTCTGAGCATCCAGGTCTCACACAGACATGTCTTAACATAAGAAGGAGAAATAAAGTCTGTCTCGTCTCTTTTCTCTCATCTCTTCTCTCTTTTTTCTCTCTTAAAACAGTATTTTTATGAAGTGCATTATACATATGGAAAATGTACTTATCCTAAGTGTACAGCTTGATGTATTTTCACAAACTAAACACATCGGATATCTAGCACTCAGATCAAGAAACATCATAATTTTCACCCAAGAAGCTCTCATAAACCCCTTTTCCATGATTACCTTCTCCAAGTGTAACTAGTTGTATAATTTTAAATCTCTAACACCACAGATTAATTTGCCTGTTTTGAACTTTAGTTGAAATAGAACCACATACCATGTACTGTCTTGTGTTGACTTTTCACTCATGTTTTTGAGATTTACAGGCATTTTTTTTGTCTACAGTTGTAAATTGCTTTCATTGCTTTGTAGTGCTCTATTGTTCATTCTCCTGTTGATGAGCATTTGAATAGTAACCAGTTTTGTTGTGCATAGTGCTGTAGTGAACATTCTAGTACGTGTCTTTAAGTGATCGTATGACTGCATTTCTTTTAGATATACTCTATAGACTGTTTCATTTTTAATATGGAGAGAAGTCTTGATGTGTTACATTCTATTTCCTTTCAAGCTTTATTGGTCGATATTGAGTCATATGCCCATCTCCTATTTGCAGCAAAATCTGGGAAAGAAAGTAGCCGGTGATGTGCCATTAAATGTTCAACAACCTGCTCTCTCCGTGAAGCTTTGGGAAGTGCAGCTAATCTGTAGCATTTGACTGTTTTCTTGGTAGATCCTTCCACCGTGGCCAATTTCAAGGTATCAACGTTACATCAACCAGCTTGAAAGCAGCTCTCCTAAACTAGTACAGGCCGGCTCCCGCATACCACTAGCTCTCATTTTCATCCATTGAAGTTGAAGTTTGGCTCTGCCAGAAAAAGAGGGTGAGGGGAAGAGCGGAGAAAGTTCTTCTGTAGGCACCTAGTGTTTTTACATCAATTATTGAGTTATTATCACGGATAAATTAATAAAACACCATTCTCTTCCAAAGATTATTCTTATAAAGTCCTGATTATTGGTGGAAACTGGCTTTTAGGCACTGTTAGGATAGACTGGACTTATGATGTGTTTATAACTCAAATTATGGCAGCTCAGCACATCGGTTGTTTCTCATTCCGTGTCCTCTGTGGGTCAAGCAGCCCTCCAGGGCTGCTGTTTTCAATGCAGTGATTTAGTGGCCTGGGTCGCTCTTGTGTTAGGACTCGTCATTTCAGTACTCAGGCTCCATGGTTGTTGCCAGAGCAAAGGAGAGAGGTGACAGTGTTGCATGGATTTTTAGGAGTTTCAGCTCAGATGTGACTTGTCATTTCTATTCAGAGGTCATTGGCTAGATAGAACTGGTTACCTGGTCCCTACCAACTGCAAGGGCACTTGGTAAATGTAGGAGGACATATGAGCTATTTGATGCACTGTAAATGTGTCTGCCACAGAGACCATCCACTCAGGGTCATTCGTTTTGGTTTTGTTAAGGTTTGTTTTAAATCGTTTCTATTTATTTTCGTTCTTGCATTTATCTGAGTTAAGAAAATAACTGACAGCTGTACTCACAGAATTACCCACTAGTAATGCATTTTCTCAGAAAACAGGAAAGAGAAGAGACTCTTAATTAAACGATAATAGAATCAATTATAAGGAATATTTTCTCTATATGAGTAACAGGTGTTTGTGTGGGACTCTGTCTCTAGTGTATAGAATGCTTGAAGCGTAATACTTATTTTGCAAACACCATAGTAATCTAGGCAAGTCATCAGTGGGTGCTAAAACCACCTGGTTAAGAGTTGTTGGGCAGGAGAAATAGTCACATAGTCTTAAAAGTGTCATCCACAGATTATTTATTACTTACAATGAGAGAAAGCTACCATTAAAATGGAGAGACTGAGCAGACCTTGCCTTTTCCAACTAATCAAATTTAATACTGTCAGTAACGGGACACACTGAAACCATGTGCCCCATAAGATGCATTGAGAAAGGATATAATGTCATCTGTGCAGGATTTCTGCCAAAACTTAAGGTAATCATGAGGAAAAAAATTGGGTGAAGCAAATTGAGGACCATCCTTGAAAAAATTCGGTTATACTCTTTTATAAAATGTCGGGGAGCTTAGTCGGTTAAGGTCCAACTTGATCTCAGCTCAGGTCTCGATCTTCCAGATCATGAGTTCAAGCCCTGTATTGGGCTCCATACTGGGCACAGAGCCTACTTTAAAAAAAAATAAATAAAATAAATAAATATATATATATATAAAAGTCAATGCCACAAAAGCCAACATGTTGGTATA
Organism: Ailuropoda melanoleuca; assembly: GCF_002007445.2. Classification (NCBI taxonomy): domain Eukaryota; kingdom Metazoa; phylum Chordata; class Mammalia; order Carnivora; family Ursidae; genus Ailuropoda; species Ailuropoda melanoleuca. The sequence continues at coordinate 79,914,729 of NC_048230.1, read as the reverse complement.
GATTAAAGGCATCTCCATTGTGATCAAATGCAGAGTGTGGTTCTGGTTTGGATTCAGGAAAAGTAAAGCTATAAAGGACATTATTGGGACAATGGAGATTTAGATTATAGACTAAAAAATAATATTGCATTGATGTTAAATTTCCAAATACGATCAGAATATTGTGGTTACATGGGAGAACGACTTTGGTCTTAGGAGAAATGTGCCAAATGTTCATGAGTGAAATGTCATATATAAAAATACCTTTCAAATGCTTTCCCTAAAAGTATATGCATATATTTATATATGTAAGTATGTGTAATTGTGTACACAGTACACACATATACATAAAGAAAGGGAGATAGAGACAGGAAGAAAAAGCAAACGTGGCAAAATTTTACCTTTCGACTCCTGTAGGTGAAGGTTATATAGGCCTGAACCTTCTACTCTTGCAACTTTTCCACAGTTCTGAAATTTTTCAAAATGAAAAGAATTGAGAAAATACTGTTTATTCCATTTATTCTGAAGTTTTACAACTCAATCCACTCTCTAACATTTGGGCCAAAGTCTTAATGGGATCAATTCCACTGTGTTTAATTTATACTTGTCTAGTAATCTGGTAAGAACTGAGCTTTAAGAGGAAGGATTCTTAGCAAATCAGCTCCCTACCCTGAAGATACGTGGAACGAGGGGAAGAGCCTACCCAGAGAAAACCTCATGTGTGTTCGGATTAATATGGCATCATGACTGGAAATGAGGATTAGTTTTCTACAAGAAACAATGACATCAGGAAGAGTAAAACCAGAGATAACTTCCCCCTTCATCATTTTTGTCAGTTTAGATCAGCCTGTGGTATTACCCAAAATTGGGGGAAAAAATCTTTGTCTAATTCTTGAATAACACTGGTGATACTTGTAAGGAAAATGATTTAGCATAATCTGTGGTGCTAAATGAATAAGCTGTCTTTTTACAACAGGCCCTGCAATTTCGTGGGAAGAGTATCAATGTCAGTTGAATTGATACAGATGATGAACTTCAAAAAGAAGCTGAACTCAGATAAATATGCATTTTCTCTAAACCATCGAAAACTTGAAATTCAGGGTTGGGAACATCTGGGAGCATTCTTTGAAAAATAGGTTGATGGATTTGTAGAAGCAATATTTACCATGCCTTTTATGAGTCCAAATTCTAATGGGAGAACAGCAGATTTGTGTGGGGTAGTTTTGCTCAGAATTGAAAACAAGAGTCCTTTTTGGGTTGTTCCCAGAATGGATTGTTGTTCAAAGTAATCATTAAGCCCTCAATACTGGAACTTCTTGTGAATAGCATGGAGAAATAAATGATGATGTTTTAAGATGTTTTCGTAATTTTGTCAGTGCTTTAAAAGTCTGGGATGAGCTTTTTAATCTTTTTTTTTTTAATTTAGTTTTTTTTGTTTTCTGCTTTTTGAAACACATTAAAAAATAAAGCCTTCATTATTTGTGTTTGTTTGTAGTAAATATACCTCCTAGGGCTGGAACGCTCTGGCTGCCACAGCTTCTCCTAAAACCACATGGAAAGGGCATCTACGTTGTTTGATTTAATTACCAATATTTAAATACGTTTCAATACAAGCCCTGGGTAAAATGAGGGCGGGGGGACACTTCCCAGGAGAGTAGCAGCTTATCATAATATGAAGATGTACACTTACCTAAGAGATTTTCTTTGACCTAATGGCTCATAGACAGATGTTGAATAGAGAGTGATGCGGTTGGTATTTATTATGACCTGCATGTAACCTTAGATGCAGAGCTTAAAATAGTTTCTTGGTGTTTGATAAGAGCCTGTGCTCCAGGACCCAACAGCATCCTATCACCGGGCAACATTGTCCTTCCGCCTCCAGGGAGCCCTTCCGCCTCCGGGGAGTCCTTCCCAGCTGCATTTGAGTGAACGTGGTAACAGCAGTACTTGGGGCTTCAGAGAAGACACACGCATGGGACTAGAAGCCCCTCATTTCTGGGCACTGTTCAGTGGGCATCCTCTGCACTCGAGCTGCAGCGTTGTGTAGAGCACGTACTCAAATTGAGGTTCGCATGCCAGCAGCCTCATCACCTGGAGGCTTGTTAGAGATCCTAGCTCTGGGCCCCACTTACTGACTCAGAAATCCCTAGGAGTGGGGCTCAGGGTTGCGTGTTTTAACAAGCTCTCCTGGGTAATTCTGTGAAGTCTAACCTTAGGTTTCCAACAGGTGTGAGACAACAAGACATAGCGCTTTACACTTCCCTGAAGATCATCCTGATCAGCTGTTTACTCTGCAAGTAAGGGCTGTTGCTGGGAACCCAAATGAGTAAACACTTATCTATAGATAAGATGTGATAAGAAGTAGGTTCTTACAAATGGAAATGTGCTACAAAGTAATTTCCTTAAAACATGGCATTACTAGATGTTCAGCAGTGAAAAGAGTAATACAAAGAGGCAAAGCTAGATTTCACAGCATCTAGTGAAACTGCCGTACACTTCAGATTTTTTAAAAAAAAAAATTTCCTTGTTGTCTTGTAGGACATGATGTTAAGTGAGATCTTCCTCATTTGAGTTTTTTTTTTATAACAGATACTTGCTTGCTTTCTCATTAAGCGTTCTTAAGGAGCTGAACAAAGATGACATTGGTGTGTAACTTCTCAAGGGACTATGTTGTGTCTGGAATCACAGAATGTTCAGTCCCTTTTGGAAAGCAGACGTTGAACTAAACTCAGTCCTAGAACCTGTTTCTGTGTTGATGAAAGCTTTGCTGCCTTTCTTTTCCTTAGATGTGGCCTCAGGGCAAACATAAGACAATTCATGGATAAGGAAGCCTGTGGACTGGACTGAGGCATTTCTTGTCCTTATTGGGGAGGAGGTTTCTCCTGAGTGGGCAGAACACATTTTATTTTGATTAACTGCTCTGTCGTTTCTAGTTCCCACAAATTCGGTAGTGCGCTGGTAAATGTTAGCAAGCTGCTGTGTGGGGGTGGGGGAGGTAGTTCTGGGCTGTATCACTGGCTGATTTTTGTGATCATAATACTCCCACCATGGCCAATTTCAAGCTAACCAATGTGATGTCACTGGAGTGGAGCTGGGACAACCGGCTGTCGCTGCCCTGTGCCAGCTGGCCTGAGTATACCACTGCCCAAAGTATGTCCTTCCCAGTGCTCTGAGATTGATAGAGGTGGGAATTGAACTAGCCTTTGGTGGATGTGGATAGGAGGGGAGAAATCACTTTTGGTTCATGTGGGGAGAGAGACAGATCTCTTGGCATGTGGGGAGAGAGACAGATCTCTTGGTTTTCAGTAGATGAGAAAATATATTCATGTGTTTGAGCCAACTCCTTTCCATGCTAATGTGTTGGCCCCTGTGTTGGGGAGCTTTAAAATGTTGGATTCTAGGGTGGCTGCAGCAAAAAACAAAAAGTTGGATTCTGTGTTTCTATTAATATGATGAGTTCTGCTACAAAGCATAAGGCTCGGAAGAACATTACCCCTCAGATTTTCACATAACAACCACCCTTATTACCAGCTAAGGCTGCCCCAAGAGCAAAGGGCATGCGGGCAAAACAGTTCATTGTTCCAGAGGGCTGTTGCATACGTACATTTGCTCTTGTAGGAAAGAATATGAGTCTGCAGTCCAAATAAGACTAGGAAGTAACTTCCAGGGCAACAAAATTTTTGAAGCAACCTTCTCCTCCTCAAAGAATCATGTTTATATACCAAGAGCAGCAAAGGTACATAATTTACTTTTGTCAGTACCTGAGTAACCAAGGTATTTGGACAGAAGAGGAAAGGAATTCAAGTAAATGTTTAAAAACAGACCAGCATGAAGGAAATCAGTAGAACTGGAGATAAGAATGCTCGTCGAAGACCTGGAATGTGAAAAGTTTGTTTCATAAGTGTATTCATTAATTTACACAGCTCTTGAAATAAGGCCATTTTATGAGGGGGGAAAATGATGAGGCACCTGACCTACAGATCCATGTTGAAGTATGACAAAACTCTTCATTGAATCTCAAGGACTCTGGACTTTATATCTCCGCAAAGTCAGAACTTTCCAAACAGAATCACAGAGAGCAGAGCTATAAAATCTTAATGAGTGGGTTGAGTGGAATCCAATAAAATGACCAGGAAGAAAACAACTCCATAGTTGATTTGATTAAATTTAGTGTTTTTGTTTTATATTCACATTTTTAAAATTCCATCATGGATAAAGCAGGACAATAAGTATGTTAGGCATGAGAAGAATATTACGACACTTGCACACTAATGAGTTAGGTTTATGAAGAGTTGAATTGGAACTCCTTGGCAGATTAAAAGGTATGGAATGTGCCTAGAAGGTTTGTTGTGTCTTCAGTATTGTTCTAATTTGTGTTCATCCAGATGCAGATTCTAATACAAGTATAATCTCTTGGGAAGGAGTCCCAGGAAATATCTGGGTGAGTAGACGTTAGGGAAGGAAAAGACTTCAGTGAAGCGTGTGTTACCATACTCTATCATATGGGCAACTGGTACTCGATCCTACTGGGGAATTCCATGAAACAGGTAGAACATGACTCTGAATTGTCCCAAGTGAAAAAGCAAGAAAACTGGTATATTCATTCCGCTCACTTTCTGTCAGTGGTTGAAGGTGGCTTCCAGGGTCTTTAACTCTTTGAAACTACTGTCTTGCTTTAGCCTGATAGAAGCTCTCTAGCCAGAAAGTTCCAGGGGTTTGCAGTAAGGAGTCTTCCCTATGCAGAAGTAGGACATTCCTTAGTGCAGCACTGTCCACAAAAGTTTAATGCGAGCCACTAATGTGAGCTACCTATGTAATTTTTAATTTTCTAAGAGCCAGTTAAGTAGACCCAGGAGAAATTCATCTTAATACATATTTTAGGCTAGTACATCCAAAACCTTATTTCAACCTGTAGACAGTATAAAAATTGAGATATTTTACTTTTTTTGCCCCAAATCTTTGAAATTTGGTGTGCATGTTACTTTGAGAGCATATCTTATATCTCATTTCACATTAATCACTTTTCAACTGCTCACTAGCCACATGGGGCTAGTGGTTACTCTATTGAATAGTGGAGTTCTAGGGGAATGGATTGCATTTGACTTACTTTTTACAGCATTTGTGGGGGGCCATGTGTCAGTTATTCTCAAAGTAAGCTCCCAAATTAATTCTATCCAGTATACCAGGGAACCAAATATGTAAATTGAGGTTTTGGCTCAACTGATGCTTTGCTTTCTCAACTAGATTATGTTCCTCTGATTTCTCAAGATATAAAACCCAGGAAATGCAGTCTTCTCCTCATTTTACAGAAGTATTTTGATTTATTGACATTTGGAAAACTTTAACATTTTTAATGTCTTTGAAAAGGTATTGCTTTTTTTTCTCAATATAGCAGCATAGAGTTTTACTAGTAAAAATTAGGTGCTCATTTATCTTTTGCTTTCTTCCACCAGCAGCCAAATATTTATGGAACATCTTCTTTGGGCCATGCATAGTTTAGGCCCTGTGGCCTTTCAGTGAAGAGACAACAGCTCTGTCTTCATGGAGCTTACAGTTTGATGGGGAAGGCACAGTAAACAGAATACCATATAAATAAGTTCCATGAAGAAGAGTCTTTGTTTTGTTTTTGTTTTAAGTCTTTATTATTTTAGAGTAGTTCTAGGTTCACAGCAACTTTTTTTTAAAGACTTTATTTCAGAGAGAGCAAGAGAGCTAAGAGCATGAGGAGGGGGAGGGGCAGAGGAGAAGGGAGAAGCAGACTCCCTGCTGAGCAGGGAGCCAGATTCAGACTCCATCCCAGGACCTGGAGATCACGACCTGAACCAGAGGCCGACGCGTAACCAACTGAGCCCCATGCAGAGATGTGCTTGTACCTTCTACCCCCACACATGCAAGAGTCTCCCCGTCATCAACATCCCCCACCAGAGTGTATATTTGTTACAGTTGGCAAACCTGCACTGACACATGCATAATCACCCAACATCCATAGTTTACATTAGGAGGAACAGGTGTTAGCAAATGATTTTTACAGGGTGTTACTAAGCTTTATCTTATTTTAATCAAATGCCATGTGTAAAACTCAAATATCATGTGTAACAATAAACAAGCTGGATAGTGGTTATTTTAAATCCTCTTAAAAGAGGATTTCTCACTTTTCAGAACTTGTCACCTTGCGGTTCCTATTACTTAGAGCCTCGATTTAGATTCTTTGAACTAATTTATGGGGCACTTGTAGGGATTTACCTATACTGTAAAATGACTTGCACTAAGTCTGGTTAGGAGAATGTTTGCACTGCCGTATTTTGCATTCCTTGGTACCTAATTTATGGGAATTCAAGCATCTTGCTTTCCCCAGGCTGTCAGATGCATGGCTGAATCATTGTTTGTGCCATCTTTCTGACCTAAACTTTAGAGGCCTTTGAAAAGTAGCTGCCAGCAGGGCAGGTCAAAGGCTTTGTACTTCCTTATTTCCAGTTGAACCCTAGGAGGTATTTGAGTTGCTAATGTGAACAAGGCTATGGTTTCTCTATTAAGGCCATTTTATTCATTGGGTGAAATGGGAAAGCATTTAATAATTTAAAGATGATGTTTCCAAGCATAATCGACTTTTGAGGTTTGAGATGCTAAAGAAAAAATGATAACTCTAAGCACTGACACTTGGAAAGATTTTACTGCAGCTGATTACATATGCAGGGTATTTCTGGAGTTATGCTAGGAAGATTCCTTCAGTAGGATTTAACTGAGTATAATAGAATGTTTTATTACACAATAATTGCCTTTAATGGGTGTGGGCATTTCATTTGGCTATTGGAATCGTGCTAATGTAACTCTAATTGAAAAGATTACATTTACTTTTAAACATCTTTAACACATCAGACTGGGTCAGTGGATTCAGTCTTGATGATCATCTGTTTTGTTTTCATAGATCTCATTTTCTAGGATGTATTGCTTTCTGATGCTGCTTTAAGCCATTTCCCAGTAGACAAAGGTAGTTATTGGGTTCCTTTCTATACATCTTAATTTTTCAATCGTTGTGAGCAAAATAGAAAAGGATACTATCTATCGTAAGACAAGACTTCCTGGAAAGAGTGGGATTAAGAGAAGTGATAGAACTCTGGAGCCTCAGGCTTTGCAGACAGGCAGGAGCCAAGGGGCACAATAGGGGTAACTTAGGTTGGGGTTTCTAGAAGCAGAGCCTGAGATGGAGATTCTTGCACAAATGACTTATGGAGGGAATGGTCTCTGGAAAAAACTGTAAGGGAATGAGGGAAACAGAATTGTCCTAAGAAGGAGTTGAGCAAGAAATGAGTGTTCGAGTGAAGTCTAGTTGGAGCTAGCTTCCACAGGGAGCTCTGGAGCTTTTCATCAGAGGATAGTTCCACCTTGAGACATAGTGCCAGCCTCTCGTGCTCCTCTTTCAGTCAGTCATTGACTGTGGATTGCCTCTAGATGGAGCATAGCCTCCCAGGGTCTCTGGGGGAGGGGAGAAAGTGATTTACAGCATTGGCCCATTTCCACGGTGTAAATACTCTCATCATAGCTTCTTTCAGGCTACCAGTGTGAAGTTACTGAATGTGAAGTTGGGGAGAAAGGTGAGCTATAGCTTGCACAACAAGCTCTTGCGAGCCAGTGTGAGCTGGATCTAGCAAACCCCTGTTCCCAGGCATCTCCTGGAGAGGGACTAGTTGTGTGTTGAGGGCAGTACTTTGGAGAAACAGGCAGTTGTAAGCTGATAGCAGCTGAGGGATAAGTGCACTGGCCCACAAAAGATCTGGGAATCATCTAGAGGCTGATGCAATGTAGGGACCATGGAGAGCCTCACACAGCAGAACAGGAAGATCCGAGGGCCGACTCCTATTGCTGCTTCTGCTGCCTCATTAGTGATCCACTCACTGTCATTGCATCACTCACTGAAAATTCAGTCTTGAAAGAAGGTATAAATTGGTCCTGCCTAAGGCACATGTCCCCTCTGGTTCTAGGAAAGTGTGGAGGAAAGATGTAGCCCACTGCCCTTCAGTAGTAGAAGGGAAGCATTAGCTTCCACCAAGACCATACAAGACAAGGGGAATGGTGATTCCCAGAGAGGAGGCTGGGGAACTCTTACTGGTGGGAAATGGAGGCTGCATAGCATCAATGACAAGATTTACTACACATGGAGGGGAAATTGGCATAATTGTAAGAAAAGGAACTAATATTTATCGTTTTTTACTTAATGCTAATACTTACTTGCTGGCAACTGTTTTAGCTACTCCATTTGGGTGGTAGAAATTGTTGGTTGCCTGCTTCCCTTCTAAGCCTTTTTCCTAAACTTCCTCCTTGACGGCGGATCCTAGTATCTCTAAAAGAAAAAAAAAAAAACTAAACTAAAAAATGCCACATAGTGACTTTACAGCATCCTTTGCACACAGGACAGAAGCATATGACCCAGTTCTGACCATTGAGTCCTGATGAGAGGTCTTCAGGGAGGAGAACTTTCTGGGAAAGATTTGTCCCTTATAAAATAGATGGGTAAAGGGAAACTCCCAACACCTCTTCTTCCTGCTTTGAATGAAATCATGTGAGAACATGGTGCTTGGAGCTGTGGTAGCCATTGTGTAACGAGTGAAAAGGCAAGAAAAGCACAGAAAAGCTGACAGGTAACGCTGACGTGGTTCTGTTAGATGAACCTTGAAACCACCCAATTTTGTTGTCATTATTACATGAGACCTTACATATTCCTATTATTCTACTTTTATTTGGGGGTTCGGTTTTGATGTTTTATGTTATTTCACAGTATCCTGTGAGGGATCGATCTATGTTTTTTTTTAAGATTTATTTGAGAGAGAACATGTGCATGAGTGGAGGATAGGGGCAAGAGGGAGCAAATCTTCAAGCCCACTACCTGCTGAGCGTGGAGCCTGACATGGGGCTCAATCTCATGACCCATGAGATCATGACATGAGCCGAAACCAAGAATCTGAAGCTCACTGACTGAGGCACCTAGGCTGCCCTGTAATGGATATAATTTCATTTTCATTTCACATAGAGGGGAAACTGAGGCAAAAATCATTAAATAACTTGACCTGAGGCATGCCAAAATTGGAGACTTTTCTGTCTGACTCCAGGGTCTGCGATCTTTCTCTGTATCAGACTACTTTCTTAAATATTAACAACACTTCCCACTGACTGTGTTCAGTATGATACAGACCTCTGTCCATTCTTTTTTCCTGCTTTGTCCTTAGGGGCACCCCTGCTGGTTATTCATTGAAACCTGAGTTATCCAGAAATCAGTCTCATAGAACTATCAGGCTGAAAGTAAGAAAACCCTCTATGATAATAGAGAAATAACCCATGAATATCAAAGTCCATTAGACTAGCTCTGGACAAGAGTGTGAGCAGCCACTTCCACCTGAGGCCTGGGTCAGCTGTGAGCCACACAGGAGAAAGTCTACTTCACGGAGGAGAGTTTCTGGTTTTAGTGGAGGGAGGCCTGCGCTGCACAGTGTTGCTCAGAATTCATGGTTAACACGAGAGAAGTACTGGTACATGATGGGAAAGCTCTCAGAGAAAACTTATTCTGGAATGTCAAACTACTCATCCTCAGTGATGCCAGCATTCTCAAATTTTCCTGTACCCTAATGTTAATACCATAACTGCTACTGTTTCTTCTTTGAGTCTTGCTCTTGGTTATGTCTTCACTGCAGACTTAAGATTTTCCCTTTCGCTTTTCTATGGTAGTTCTGATTATTTAGTTATTGCCTCTGAACACATACCCAAATGTAGCATTTAAAAATAAACCTTCTAGATAATATATTGGTGATAGGACAGTTATTCACAAAAAAAATGAAAAGACGTGAAAGCAAGCATTTTTAAGCATGTGATCGAAACATCTTTGGCTAGAACTTNGGAAAAGACGTGAAAGCAAGCATTTTTAAGCATGTGATCGAAACATCTTTGGCTAGAACTTGAATCATGCTGAGAAAGTATCCGAAGGATGTCAGTGTTTTTATGTGCTCACTCCCCCACCAGCTGACAATTTGGTGCTCCCTCCCACCCCACATACCCTTAGGTGGTGACATGGCTCTTTTCTCATCACCTCCACATTTTCTGCCTTCAGGAAAGTTAATAAAAATCTAATGTTTCCTTAATTCCTTTTTGTTCATTTTACTTGAATCGATGGTGGGATTAAACTGAGACAATCTTCTGAGACTTCACAATATAACTGGCAATTTTCTTTGGTGACTGTGTTGGGTCCTACATGAGTATTGATAGAACAGATCAAAGACCAAGCATATCTATTTTCTAGGCATTATACTGGGTGGACCATGGTGAGGGAACCGAAGAAATGGAGTTTTCTCTTTTGGTTATACAGTGTCAGAGTTGGGGTGGTCATCAATCCTCTATTCCCCATTTGTAGATGAGTGAATTATGGGGCAGAGTAACCTTGGACACAAGGGCATGTTATGGTCCGAGTTCTCACCTCTGTTGTCCTCTCATGAGCCCTCTTCTATGATAGTCTGTAGGTAAGCACCTATTTGGGATCCTGTTTTTAACAGGTCTTGGAAAGCTACAAAAAATGTGAAATGCTCTCCATGAAATTTTTTCATTGGGATTTCTCTTTTTGGAATATCACTTTTCATGAAATGATAGGCTTAGGAGGAGCAGATGAGTGAGTATATAAAATGTCCTTACTTAGTAAAATAAGAAATGGATAACTATGTTAATTGACACCTAGAATTAAAAGATACTCTGTGAGATGTGATAACATGTAAACTCCTGCATTCTTACTTGGCATTATTAATGTGAAATATAAAGAACAGGAATTTATCATCGCTTTCTCAATTGGTCATATATCTTAATATAAACCCTTCCTCCAATGATATATATGCTTGAGGAACATGGCCTTTCTCTGATTATAATAAATGTTACCTTAAGGCTGCCCAAAGGATAAGAAAACAGAAGCAAAGTTTCTTGAGTTGGGTGCCGCACTTATATAAATTACATAAATTACATAGTGTAAACATCACACACGATTCTTGTCTTTCCCGTTGTAACAGTAGGTGTTTTGCTGTGTACCACACTGTACTGCAAAATTTGGTGATTTGAAACAACAAGCTTTTATTTACCTCATTAGTCTATGGGTTTTCTGGGTAGTTATGCAGATCTAGACTTGGTTGTGTTCCGCTGGTTGGCTTCCGTGTGGGGGTCAGGTGGAGATCAGCTTGGGTTTGGCTGGTCCAGGATTCGGGATGCCTGGGGCCTTTCTCCATGCAGTCTTTCCTATTCCAGAAGGCTAGTCTCAGCATAATAACAGGGTTCTAGAAGAGAATAGAAGCTACAAAACTTTTTGAAACCCAGCCTTAGAATTGGCTTGGGTGTTGCTTTTCCCCCTCACTCAATTGGCCGAAGCAATTACATGTCCAAGCCCTGATTGAAGGGGTGGAAAAACAGACTCCATCTCCTGGCAAGAGGAGGTGTGAGGTCCTGTTACAATGGGATGGAAGTCCTGGAGCATATCATGCTCATTCCGTCTCAGGGACTTTGTAATTGCTGGACCCTCTCCCTGGTATGTTCCTTCTCAAGCTTTTCATAGGACTTTGTTCTTAATACAACCACATCCTGACCACCTGGGTCAAATAGGACTCTTCTGATTACTTTCCATCATATTGCCTTGTGCACTTCCTTAATAATGCTGTTTGATTTGTTAATTTAGCATATTCATTGCTTCTTTCTTCCACCAAAATGTGTGCTTCGTAAAGTCAAAGACAGTATCTGATTATACACGTCATTATATAGTAGTCACTTATTAAATGTTCATTGATTCCCTACAGAGCAGACCCTACATGAAAGTTTTACTAAATAACGAAATTAAGGAACACTTGGAACCTTCCTTTTAAAATGTGTTTTATTTTCCAGATTTTCATGGCAATAGGCTCAGTCACACATCATAAATATTGATCATGACAAATGATCTTTTATTACGGCAACGGAATTGGGATGGTCCAAAGAATTACAAGTGATTGCATCTGATGCTGCATATATAGTGATGACATTTACAGGAGAAACTTATTAGTACCTTGCTTAATATGACACAAGTAAACATTTTCAGAGCGGAGTCTTTGTCAGATAAAGGCCTCAGTAGCCAGAGCCTGGTTTTCCAAATGGAGAAGAGAGCTCTCTGAAATTGAATTTTATTTGTGCTTCAGAGAGAAATGAAATCTCTCCATCATGAAAAATGAGTATCAGGTGCTTTTGATTTCCTTTTATCGGCCGCTAATCGGAAGAGATGAAGAGAGAGATGCAAGCTAATGAAGAAGCCAGCCGTTTGATAGGCAGTTGTGTTGAGGGAAGGTTTGCGACTGTTAATTAGACGATGGCCTTGGGAAATACACTGTGAGAGGGAGCAATGGGGGAGGAGGTGGTATATTGCCCAGCCTATCCCTAGGTGGATCCTGTCTCGAAGTGTTTATGCTAAAATGCTTTGTTTGAGTCTCAAAAACTACGTTTTGAACAAGACACATCTGGCGTTTGGAAGATGCTAGAGGACCTTTTTATTTTTATAGGTCCTCTATACGTTAGTAATGCTTCACATCTTTGCATCGGTAATTAGTCATTGCCTCTCTTAGCACGAATAGTTTGGAAACACATTGCAGTGTACGTTTGTCATTTGGAAAGGCTGCCAGATATCTAGCCTTTCTGGATATCCCTCTTCTGGCTGGGAGAATTCCTCCGTTTTGGAGCCTGTCAATGCCAGGGAAGCCAGACACTTTGTTTCCCAGCCTCCTTTGCAGCGAGGGTGCAGGCATGTGGCCTGAGTTTGGCTTTGGGTGATGCAGATAAACATGGCCTAGACTGTGATGAATGCAGGAGGAAAGATTCTATTTTCTTGGTAGAGGTAGTGGCAGTTGGGGCCATAGGGAGGAACGGTGACCAGTGCAGGTGCTGGTGGCATTGCAAATTATGAGACAATGCATACATGTCCTCACTGGGCAGATTGGGGTGGAATTCTAGCCATGGCCCATGTTAGCCTCCTTTGCTTCTCCCTGGTTCATTCTTTCTTCCTTTCCTTTCTATTTTCCCTTTTTCCTTTTCCCTTTTTCCTTTCCGTTTTATTCGTCAGAGCACGCATGCGCACAAGCAGGGGGAGCAGCAGGCAGAGAGAGAAGCAAGCTCCCTGCTGAGCAAGGAACCTGATGTGGGACTTGATCCCAGGATACTGGGATCAAGACCCGAGACTAAGGCAGGCGCTTAACTGACTGAGCCACCCAGGCATCCCTCCCTGGTTCTTTCTTCAGGCTTTTCAGCCATTCTGCGTGTTTCCTATTAATATTTTTTCAATAAATTCTTTTACTCTTCAGTAAAACAGGGTCACTTTTTGTTGCTTACTCATAAGAGCCATGACTAGCTCCCTCCAATTAATAATGCTTGCGAGGCAATGAGGAGTTATATTTCACTAAATATATTGTCCCTTATGATGAACACAGTTGTATGTTAGTGTTGCCCAGTACCACCCAAATAATGAAAATTTCATTTAGGAGGACTTTAAAGTTTTGTTTCATTGGCTTCCAGGTTCTTTTATTAATTAAATCATAACCATAATTTTAAAATTAGAGCACTTTAAGTCAATGTTATGCTTCACTCTGTTGAAGAAGGTGTCACTTTCTTCTTAAAATAGTTTCATTAAATAGAATTAGTCTATTTAACAATTTTCTGTGGAGTCTGATCATTCTCATTTTGTGTTTTAGGAGGTTTCAGAGAGGCAAACATTTACTGCTGCCACCAAGAGAGCAATTCCCTTTGGTAGAAAGTTCAAGCAGAAACTGATGCAAATTAATATATTAAATACTTGAAGATCTATGTGGCTCAACTATTTGTTCAAAATATTTTATTGGATGCTTGCTAAAAGTCAGGAATTATGAAGCACCAGAGAGTAAGAACTGAATAATGTTTGGGTAATTCCTCTTTACAAAACAGGTCTCAAGAATTTATATTCTAAGGCAACGGTACTCGAAGTGTGGTCCACGGACCTGTGCTGTCTGTGCACTGTTACTGGTCAAACGATGAAATATGAAATTTGTGCCAGAACATAAATCATTCAGTACACTGTTTAGTCCAGCTGATGATGTTCTTGTAGAAGACTTTCTTGAAGGAAACAGTGACTTGATTTATATCCTTGTGCAAGTTCTTTATTTTGTCATTATTCATAACAAAAAAATTTGTAGATCAGCTACTTGGAGTAGTAGTAATTGAGTGGATAATAAGTATTACAAAAAGCAAGAATAACTAGCGATTACATCAACCTATGGAACGGCAAAATACGATCTCACATTAACGTTCATTTCAATACGAACATTTAAATTAGTACTTACTTTAGGACCCTATTATCCTCTTTCCACAAGTGAACCATGGACAGGTGTTAAATGCAAAACACTACTCTGGATTTTGTTGGGTTTACAAAAACATCTGAGATAATCATGGTCATCAGGATTTTCCTACCTTACAAGTGGGAAAAGATAGAAAAACAATTGTATATGTTTCAAATACCAGATATGGTGAATGCTCAGGGTTGTTTTTAATAAGAATTACAGCCCATTAGAAAGCTCTGTCTATATAGTACCTTAAATGAATATTGGATAAGTTGACTTAACATTTTTACCTTGTGTGTGTGAGTGTCTGTGAGAGGTTTTAAAAAACTATGCCTCAGGGCACCTGGTGCCTCAGTGGGTTAAGTGTCTGACTCTTGATTTCAGCTCAGGTCATGATCAAGCCCTGCACTGGGCTCTGTGCTGAGCATGGAGCCTGCTTAAGAGTCTCTTTTCTCTCTCCCTCCCCCTCACTGCCCCCACTTGCATGCCCTCTCTCTCTCCCTCAAAAAACAGAAACAAAAACCAAAACTACTTGCCCATGAGAGAGAAAGAGTATTTGTAAATAAAAATAATGATAATAATAATATAGTAAGACATTGGCTTTTTGTTTACCAAAGGGTTATTTTCTAATATTTACCCATCATTCTTTCAAATAAAGCACTAACTCTAAAAACTGAAAATGTTTTTGATCATCATTAAACTAGACACAGCCAAAATTCACCTGTGGTATTAAATTGGAGGTCAGAAGAGAGGTTATGTACACCTGAAGTTAATGTAACATTGTCAACTATACTTCAATTAAAAAAAAGAGGGGTCATGTTTGGAGAATCTTGGCAGGGAGAGGGCACAAGAGAAATTTTGAGCTGCTGAAAATGTTCTAGGCCTGTGCTGTGCAATATGGCCACACTAGCCACCGTGGCTATTTAAATGTAAATTAATTAAAATAAATACAGTTACAAATGAAGTTCCTCAGTTGCACTAGCCACATTTGATGTGTTCAGTGACATGGTGGGCAATAGCTAATGAATGGGGCCGTGCATAATTATATTTCTTTATGGAACTTTCCATCATTGTAGAAAGTCCTATTGGACAGCACAATGTTAGACCTTGGTCTGGGTTGTTGCTTGAGTGTACAGATATTGAGTGTCAATATTCATGAAGTCTTATACTTAAGACTTAGTAGGTTATACATCAATGTGAA
Source organism: Ailuropoda melanoleuca (assembly GCF_002007445.2). Classification (NCBI taxonomy): domain Eukaryota; kingdom Metazoa; phylum Chordata; class Mammalia; order Carnivora; family Ursidae; genus Ailuropoda; species Ailuropoda melanoleuca. The sequence continues at coordinate 79,899,204 of NC_048230.1, read as the reverse complement.
AAGTATATAAAGGAAAAAATAGAGATTTGGCTCTATTGACTTTTTCGGTTCAGCTCAAGTGATGTCTGTGCCATTTCTGGATACTGAGCAGTCTGGGCAGGACTTAATTGAGATAGAGAAGATGCATTTCCAAGACCTGTACCATCAGGTGTCTTCCATGGAACTAGGTGGCCCTCTATGGAGCAGTGTCAAAGTGTATGGGGCAGGGCAAAGGCTGACTCAGATCTACCAGCCTCAAGGGGAGAGCCTGGGACTCTTTAAGAATGGTAACTGTCTTGGGTTGCCTGGGTGGCTCAGTTGGTTAAGTGTCTGCCTTTGGCTCAGGTCATGATCTCAGGGTCCTAGGATCGAGTCCTGTGTCAGGCTTCCTGCTCTCAGGGAGCCTGCTTCTCCCTCTCCTCCCAGCTCTTTCTCTCTCTCTCTCTCTCAAATAAGTAAATAAAATCTTTTTAAAAACGGTAACAGTCTTTGGAAGATCTTTACCAGAGGAGCCCTTATTCTCTGCAGGGAAGATGGGAAAGTTGCCAAAAAACTTATTAATGTTGGGCTTGCTCTAAGTCATTTTAAAACCTTGCTTTTTGATGCAGACATTCTTTTCGTCACTCATGTCTCTGGGAGGGGTCTGGGTGGTGCTACAGCAACAATTAGTGAGGAAAGAATATGTTCCTTTAAATTAGATGCACAATTTCTTTTTTCTTATGGTTTTTAAATGAACGCTTCCTCCTTTTCTTTTTCTTCTCATATTTTGAGGATTTCAGAGTTAACTCACTTTTCTGTCCATTATTCATTTAAAACCTTATTACTCAAGGTGGAGTCTGGAGAGCAGCATTGGTGTCACCTGGAGTTTGGTAAAATGCAGGTTATTGGGCCTTTCCCCAGGCTTATGCCAGAGCCTGTATCTCAAAAGGAGATTCCTGCATACCTTGTGGCTAGAGAAAAAACACTCTGTAGGAGTCTAAAATTAATGCGTGAAAATCATCTGAGGCACCCAGGATAGTGCATTAACTATGCTACCATATTGGGTTGATTGTTTTGTAGTCCATTAGCTGAGATGAGTTATAGATATTAAATTGACCTTCTAGTGTCAGCTAAATTTAACAGCTGTGAAAGGTGATTTCCTTCTTGTGGGATTTTTCATCTCACAAAGAAACTGAGTCACGAATATTGCGGTCCGTCTTCTAACAGGCATGTGAGATGTCGAATGTATTTTATGTGTTAAAAGTGAAAATTGCTTTTTGATGTAGTGTCACTCACAGTGAAAAATGACATAGAAAAAGATAAGTGCACCATTTTAAGCCTTTGACGAAGGCAATGGCAATTTACTAAGATGACAATTTAATAAGAAATAACTGGGTACTGACAGCTTTCAATTAATCTCTGAAATTGAAAGAAGAAAAAGAATGAATAACTCCAAGTGTCAGATAATTAATTTTACTTATAGTTAGCTTTGTGTAATGTACATTCTGCTTACTTTTGACTAGGGGATGACTTCATTTCAAATCAAATACTAAGGAAGTACTCTGAAAACCTGACTTGAGAGGAACAAATCTTCCTCTGGTTGGGAAGTTTTCTCTCTAATCCCATTCACCTGCTATTGGAACTTCTTCAGTAGCTCACATCATAGGCAAATAAATTGCACATTCCCCAAGAGGCCTCACACCTCACCAGAATGAGCTGATTTTGCTTAAATCACAAAGATGGACAGCGAAACTTGATATTGACAGTGACATGGAAACAAAATGAGAGCCAATGCCAAGTGCTATGGGTGTGCCAACCGCTGAACCAAAGGCAAAATCAAGGCAGGCCCCAGTCACAACAGAGATAACTTTGAGCTTGAATGGAACATCATTCAGGACTGTCATCCCACCACAAGGCCCTCATAAAGTGCAAGAGTTCTGCCTGGATATAGCTTGTCATCAGGGAAATAGTCAGAATGGTCTGCCAATCTTCTGTTCAATCCATAATCCAGCTCTAGCTATCCATCTGGTCACCCAGCATGAACTTGATTTTTTTCTCCCAAACTCTTAATTTATTCATACTGTTTTTATCCATTCATTGGCCATATTAGGAATGCCCATGAAGGGGGCATGTATGACAGATGCCAATATAATCAGAAAAGCCCTTGCTTGTAGTGAGCCTACATGGTCTAGCTCCTACATGGTCTAGGTCTTAGAGACCATAGACTTTGGAGCACAGGCCAGTGTTACCAGTTGAGTGACCTAATAACAAATTATTTGTTCTAGAAGAAGCCATATTGCTATCTTGGGTTTTTCTATTTAATGAACTGTTTGTTGTAGGGCATTTTTAGGGTGTGTATTATTAGTTTCCTGTGACTGCTGTAACCAGTTACCACAAACTTATTGGCTGAAAACAGTAGAAATCTGTTCTCTCACAGGTTAGAAGGCTGAAAGTCTAAAATCAAGATCACTGGGCTGAAATTCAGGTATCCTTCCTGAGACTTTGTTCCTTGCCTCTTCCAGCTTCTGGTGGCTGCCAGCACTCTCTGACTTATGCTCACATCAGTTCAGTCTTCAAATCTCTCTCTTCGTATTGCCTTCTTCTCTGTGTCTTTCTCTTCCTCTGCACCTCCCCAACTCGATGGCTAATTCAGGATAATCTCCCCATCTTAAAACCCTGAACTTAATCACATCTGATCCTTTCTCAGCCTTCTGCAGACTTCAGGGAGTTAGGACATTCCCCTTTAAAATGTTTATTAAAGAACAGACACTGTCTAGCATGTTGTTCCACAAAGGATCATGGGTCTTACCCAACATTGTGTTACTGATAATTAATGAAGAATATGAGCGAAGCATAAACACAATCTCAGCATCCCAACGTCTGTCTTCAAAGGGGTCTGGAATGTCTAACACAGCTTCCTAAAACTATTTTTATGCACTGGGATGCATTTTGGTTTAGGAGTAACTGATAATATCGCCTAAAAGTGTGATACAAGTTAGTTCAGGCAAAGCCATTTAGAGTTAGGGCTTCTCAGTTTTTAATACTTGATTAGTCCTATAGACTACCTATGTAGTCAATGTCTATTTCCCAGAAGGCTGTATCCCATAAATCCAAAGATTCTAGGTTAATTTTTTGGAGCAATCAAGACCAGGAATGACCTGCTAAAACCTTAGGTAAGAAGTTCTGGGTTATCTTCCTGCTAGTAAATCCCAGCACGGTGTTTACAAGAGGTTCTGGTTTTGTCAAGGTCAACACTTCCTAGAGTAAGGGGTGGGAGGAATATCTAGGGAGAGAGAGAACCAGGGAGAAGAGATAGACCCATGGTTAATTCCCTTTATCCCCACACATGAATTATGGCTGAGATGTGAAGAAACCTTACTATTTGGAGACCAAGTATGTAAATAAATCCAGAAAACTATTTCCTTAGGTCTATCCTGAAATGACTTTGCTGGTGTAGGTGTTGTCTACACCAGGAGTATAGTGCATGCAGCAGGAATGAACAGGACCTGTGTAAAAGCAGGGGTTGTGGGCATCATGTCTGCTGTTTGAACAGAATTTGGTGCATTTGCTTATACTTAGGATGCCTCGGGGACTTTAGCTAAGAGAATGGTCATCAGTGTGTGTAATTTATTTATGGGATATTTAGATGCCTTTATTGTGTGAGATTAAAAACAATTAAAAACCTACTTCCATCTGATGAATAAGAGAATGACTTGGATGGAATAATGGAGCTCCTCTTTGTATTTATGGGCAGATCTACTTGAGTTTCAGTTAACCTTTGTTATGGAGACAATAATAAAAGTAAGATGATTCTCTTTCACTTTGATTTTGGCTTTTGCATGGAAGAAACTGTGTATATTTGGCACCTGATATTTACACTGCCATCTGTCTGTTGGTTTTCTTGCTGTGAACAGATTCACAGTAATGTGTGGAGAGGAAATCGTTATCAGAATCTTTTCTAAGAAGGTCAACTCTGTGTGGTATCTGAATGCCCTTGGGTGGTGAGGGTTGGAGACCGCATTGCTTTATTCAGCTTTCCTGGCTCTCTACCTTAGGATGACCTGCTCATCATAAGACCACTGCTGGTCTCCAGCTTCTCTTTATATCTTGTTAAGGCAGGATTTAAAGTAAGGACAAAAGGGCAAGATCTCTGAGTAGCTACTTTCAGTGTTTGGTTTGACATTTTTCAAAGTATCGCTTTCAGTAGAGGAAAGAGGGAGGGTGTTCTTCTCTGCTGTATCATTAGGATCCTACCTACTGTTGGTTGAAAAAGTGGGTCTCAGAGATTCTGTGCAACACTTCAAGAGACCCCCAGGTTTTAACTAGTTGCCTTATCATTCCCCTAACAAAGACCTTTGCCCTTAGCGACTGTGCTCATGATAGAGCCTGACATTTCGCAGAGCACCTTAGGGTTTTAAAAGCGTTTTTTATAAATAATACCACATTTTCTCCTGGAGTAGTCCTCTGGAGTAGTCTGGGCAAATGTTAATCTTCGATTTATAGATGAGAAGATGAAAGCTAAGAGAAGCAGCTTGGCCTGGAGTCATGTCATTGCTAACAGAATGAAGGCTAGAACTCATTTCTGCAGGAACTTAATCCAGAGTCTTACTGTTAACCGTGATAGACATACTCGAATTCCTTCAGGGCCCTTGTGGATAACAGCTGAGTGACATTGGGTAGGGAGAAAAAAAAGTGGTGCACTCACAGGTGATCTAAAGGAGTGTGAACAATTCTATAGGGTATGGTATTGTCAATCTTCCTTCCTTCTTCCTCTGTTCCCTGTCAGCACTATTGGAGGCTTCCTGGGTCTCACATAGCCAGACATTTGTCACTCCTGCCTTTCAACTTTGCAGGCAGTGTGAACGTAAGTAATGGTTATCCAGGAGGGGACCTTGCATGAATAAGGTTGACTAGAGGCCAGTTGTTGGTAGTGTTTGGCAGAATAGTATGTGAGAGGTAGGTCTAAAGTGACAAGGAAAAGGTTTTGACAGGTTAGCCGAAGACCTTCTGTTGGTTCAGTTGCAGAAATCTGAGCTATATGGGATCTGATAGACCATGTAGTTAAACTCTTGCTTTCATGCATTTCAGAATGTGTGGGTGTTAGAGCGGTTGGTTTTCTACTACCACAGTAATGCCTCATAACAAACACAGAACCTCAGTGGCATAGTGCAATAAATGTTTACTGCTCATGGGGCTTGGCTGAGCCACGGGTCAGCTCTGCAGCTTTGATGATCTTGGCTGGCTGTTGGTCGATCTAGGCGGGCCTCAGCTGGGAAGAGCGGGGCGGCTCAGCCCTGCTACATCTGTCTCTCATGTCCTGGCAGGCTCGCCCAGGCACGTTCTCAAGGTGGGGGTGGTTGTGTTGCCAGAGCACAGGGGGCAGCTGACAAGGTCTCTCAGGACCTAGCCTTGGAATAGTAAACTGTTATTCTGTTGGACAAAGCAGGTCACCTGGATAAAGCAATACGCCTCACCCTTTTGGGAGCAACTCCAACTTCAAATGGCAAAAGGCATGGGTATAAGAAGGGGAGTTACTGTGTAACAGGGGTATTACTACATCTCTCAATCCCAGCTACCTAACAGTTTAAGGATAGAAACAGGATAGAGCCAGGCCTTTTGCCTCACCCCCACATTAATGCCTTTCACTTCATTTCCAGAGAATCTCAATTTGTCTTAGACATGCCCCTCACCCCAGAGAAGCCCCCACGTATTCAGGGCCTTGGGTTTGCTGCCAGGCTTCCTTCTAATTCCCCAGTTGTGCTGTGGCCTTGTTCTCTGCCAACACTCCCCTAATCCCTGCCACAGTATTAACTCTTAATTAAGGTGTTCACTGATAACGTCCGGTGGTGGCTCCAACATCTTTACTACCAAAAAATATTGATAATTTCTTTTTCCTGTAGACTCCGTGTTTGGAAATTGCCCTGTACCAGAATTCTTAATAATTACTTTTCCCTTTAAAAATATGAAGCATGTATAGACTGCCAAATAGGGCTTCTGGTTGGCATGAGATACTGAACTGAGCCAAAGCGAGACAAAAATAAAGACTGTCCCTGCTTCAGCCAGCTTGGACCTGCACTTCATGGCTAAATGCCCAAGTGTGGTCAGGCCTTTTGGTTTTCATTTCTATCTTCACTGATTCCAGATTGAGAGTCGTGGTAGCAAGATACGCTTCTATCTTGAGGTTTTTCTTCTAATTGGCCCTCTCTGAAATCAGAAGATGCTTCCCTTCTATCAGTCACTCAGTCTGGGGTTTTCTTAAATGAGGCATGGGAACTTGATTACTCAAAAGATAACGATTATTCAGACTCAATCACAAAGGTCGTTAATCTGCCCTCTGTTATAAGTTGAGGCAAAGGTATAGGTTCATATTAAAAACTGAAGTCATTTAATTCTCAGAAAAGACTGTCTAAAAATCAAGAGAAAGCAGGATAAATTAAAAAGAGTACTCTCTTGGGCAGGTAATTTAGTTCATGTGTTTCTGAATTTCTGGTGATTTGAAATTCAACTTGCATAAAATATGCTAAGGGTGGTTTTAGAAGTTTCAGCGATTTCAATTTACTGCTGTATTTCACATGCATGAATTGTGTTCCAAATGCGTGCAGGTTGCTTTTTATCTCTGTATCACAGGAAAGGTTAAATACAGAGATCATTTTATGCAGCTGGAATATTTGGTTCTTTGTATGACTGTAGCCAACTAGAGCAGTCAATGAGCATTTCGAAAATGGTTGCAAGCTGTGATAAAAAAAAAAAAAAGAAAGAAAGAAAGAAAGAAAGAAAGAAAGAAAGAAAGAAAGAGAAAGAAAGAAAAAGACCTTGTGTCCATCCAGCTTGGGGAAGAGGACTTTTTCAGTGTGGTGTGGCATCATGTTATTTGAAGGACTTTGCATATATTACAGAATATTGCAAATGCTGGCTAAAGTACCTGAGTCATTTGTGAGGGGGAGAGTAATCCCTGTATGCTTTTAAAAATTTATCACTCCTTAATTAAGATACAGGACTGAGAAAAGTGCTGTCTAATAAAACTTTTTGCTTTGATGGGTATGTTTTACTTAAATTTTTTTCCCAAAACATGTTTATCCATTGTATAACATATTTAAGGTTATCATATTTTAATTCAGAGAAGCAGAAATTTTGTCCTTTAAGGTTATGAGCTGAACAATGGCATAATGTTGACATAATGACACATACAGTGGAGGACTAATTAATGGCTTCTATCTCTTTATACAGCTGCATGGTTGCTCCTTTGTCTGTGACCATCTAAGCATTATCCTTTTCAAATTTACTAATACAGTTGACCCTTAAACAACAAAAGTTCTAATTGTGTAGGTCCACTTATATGCTGATTTTTTAAAAAGATTTATTTACTCATTTGAGAGAGAGTGCATGCGCCCAAATGGGGGGGGGGGCGAGGAAGGGAGAGTGAGAATCTCCAAGCAGCCTCCCTGCCAAGTGTGGAGCCAGATACAGGGCTCAATTCCAAGACCCCGAGATCACAACCTGAGCCTAAATCAGGAGCTGGCCACCCAATGACTGAGCCTCCCAGGTGCCCCATATATGCAGATTTTTTGATAAGTACAGTACCATAAATGTCTTTTCTATTCCTTATTTTCTTTCTCTTTTCTGTAGCTTACTTTAAGAATATAGTATATATTACATATAACATACAAAATGTGTTATCCAACTGTTATCAGTCAACCTAACAGGAGCTGTTCAAGGGTTGTTTGTAATTACATAAGGTACATCATATCTGTTCTTTTTTCATTTAAATACAATCAATAATCTTTCCTCTGTGGTGATGTTTTTAACATAAACATAGCACATCATTTCATGTATTTGTTCATGAGGGGCTAGTTCCTTGTACAATCCAAAGGCAAGGAAATGTACTTGCATTTTATATTCTTATCTGCATTTCAGATTTAATCTGATTTCTTAGGAGCATTATCTATTTCTTTTGAATTGTATCAAATACATAGGAAGAGATTACATTTTTTTTTTTTAAACAGGCTCCATGCTCAGCATGGAGCCCAACTCAGCGCTCATGACCCCAAGATCAAAACCTGAGCTGAGGTCAAGAGTCCAACCCTTAACTGACTGAGCCACCCAGACGCCCCAGGAAGAGATTACTTTTTATCTTTATCTGCATCATTTACTATATGGACATTAACATAGCATGTTAATTGGACTAAATTGGGAATCATGCCAGGGCTCAAGCTTTGAGTAATACCACATGAACTTCTAACGTATCTCTGGCACAAAATATAGCAACATTTAAAATTGCTTGAAAGTCTGTTATTGTTGGGTTTCTGACTGATGGGGAAGTTTTGTATCTGCATTGACAATAGAGTAGCCATTAACCTTACAAGGTTATTGAGCTTTTATGTATATGTCTAGTACAACTGAGGAACTAAATACTCCTTTTGAAAAAAAAAAACCAAAAATAAAAACAAAAAAAACCAGCTTTGGGGCGCCTGGGTGGTTCAGTCAGTTAAGCATCTGCTTTCAGCTCAGGTCATGATCTCAGGGTCCTGGGATTAATCCCTGCGTCAGGCTCCCAGCTCAGCAGGGACTCCACTTCTGCCCCTGCTCCTGCTCAGCCCCGCCTCATGCCCTCGAGCTCTCTCTATCTCAAATAAAATCTTTTAACCCCCCAAAACAGCTTTATTGAGGTATAACTAACATGCAAATAAATGCCCCTACTTAAAGCTTTCAATATGATATGTGTTGGCAAACATATGCAACCATGAACCCACCAACATAATCAAGGCAGTGAGCATTTTCATCGCTCCAAAAGTTTTCTTGTGGCCTTTTTCAATCTCTCATTTCCCTCCCTGTCTACCCCCACCTCTGTCTCTAGGCAACCACACATCGTATTGCTGTCACCATGTATTAGATTGCATTTCCTAGAATTTTGTATAAATGGAACCATGTGGTATGCGTACTTTTTTGGTCTGGCCTCTTTCATCATTATTCTGAGATTCATCCACATTGTAGCATGTATCAAGAGTTTATTCCATTTTATTGTTACAGTAGTTTAGACTATGTATATACCACAGGTGGTTCATACATTCACCTGTTGATGGACGTTTAGGTTGTTTCTAGGTTGTGGTGGTGGTGGTCGGGGGTGGGGAAGGGGTGTTTGTTTTGTTTTTTTAAGATTATTTGAGAGAGACAGACAGATGGAGGTAGAGAGAGCACAAGCAGGGAGGAGAGGGAGATGCAGGATCCCTGCTGGGCAGGGAGTCCGATGTGGGACTTGATCCCAGGACCCTGGGATCATGACCCGAGCTAAGGCAGACGCTTAACCGGCTGAGCCACCCAGGCGCCCCTTGGTTGTTACCAATAAATCTGCTATGAACATACATGCCCAAGCCTTTGTGTGGATATAGGCTTTGATTTCTCTTAAGTAAATATCTAAGCATGAAACACCTGGAACGTAGTAGTAGGCATATGTTTAACATTTCAAGAAATTGCCAAAATGTTTTCCAAAGTGTTTATGTTTTACATTCACTGAGGAATGTGTGAGACTCCCAGTTTCCCCACATCCTTACCAAGACTTGGTATGGTTAATCTTTTTAATTACAGCAATTCTACCGGGAATGGAGTAGTACCACATGGTGTTTTTATTTTATATTTTCCTAATGACTAATACTAATGAACATATTTTCATGTGAATGCATATCAGTATACAGTATATTCATGAAGTCTGCTCAAGTCTTTTGCCCATTTTTTTAATTGGATTGGTTTTTTAAGATTACTGTTGTGTTTGAGTTCTTTATATATTCTCAATACAAGCCCTTTATCAGATTTATGATTTAAAAATAGGTTTCTCAGTCTTTGGCTTGTCTTTTCATTCTCTTAAGCATCCTTTGAAGAATAAAAGTACTTAATTTTGATGAAGCTCAATTTTTCAAAGTTCTTTTATGACTCATGCCTTTAGTGTTGTATCTAAGAAATTTCTGTTTACCCATGATCACTAAGATTATCTCCTGTTTTCTTCTAGAAGTTTTCTGATTTTAGGCCTTATTTAGTCTATGATCCATTCTGAGTTATCTTTTTATATGCTGGTAAGTATGACTGAAGTTAATGTTTTTGCAAGTGGGTATGTAATTGTTGCAATCGTGTTTGTTGAAAATGCTTTCTCCGCTGCATTGCCTTCTCATCTTTGCTGAAAATCAGTAGCCTATATATCTGTGGTTCTATTTCTGGATTCTATTCTGTCCATTGATCTTTCTTTCTTAACTTCAACACTGCTCTACCTTGATTACCTTTCCTCTGTTGTTTTTCAGCTTTGTTTCAGTTATTCTAAGTTATTTGAATTTCAGTATGAATTTAGAATCAATTTGTCATTTTTTATTAAAATGAAAGCCGCCTGGGATTCTGATTGTCCTTGCATTTAATCTATACTTCAAACTGCAGAGAACTGATCTCTCTCTTTCTCTCTCTTTTAAAGATTTATTTGTTTGCCAGAGAGAGTGAGCACACACAAGCAGGGGGAGTGGGAGAGGGAGAAGCAGGCTCCCCACTGAGCAGGGAGCCTGATGTGGGGCTTGATCCCAGGATCCTGGGATCATGACCTGAGCTGAAGGCAGATGCTTAACCAGCTGAGCCACCCAGGAGCCCCGAGAGCTGACCTGTTAACAATATTAGGACTTGAGACTTAAGAGCAAGATATATTTCTCCATTTATTTAGGTCTTTAATTTTTCTCAGTAGTCTTCTATAGCTTACAATGTAGTTTTGTCACATTTATCCTTAAGTATTTCATAGTTTTTAATGGTATTTTAAATGGCATTTAAAAATTTTATTTTTCACTATTTGTTACTAGTATATAGAAATACAATATATTTTAACTTATTGGTCTAGTATTCTTCAATTTTGATGAATTAATGTATATTCTGTAGCTTTTCTGTAGATTCCAATAGACCATTTTTATGAATAAAGGTGTTTTACTTCTTACTTCCCAATATGGATGCCTTTTGTTTCCTTGCCTTATTACCCTAACTAGACTCTCCAGAACAATGTTGAATAGATGTGGTGAGAGTAGATGTTCTTGTCTTGTTTGTCACCTTAGGGAAAAAACAGTACTCTTACTATGAAATATGATAGTAGCTCCATGTTTTTTAACAAATGCCCTTTATCAAGTTGGGTAATTCCCTTGTATTTTCAAATTTGCTGAGATTTTTCATCAGGAATGGATGTTGGATTTTGTTAATGCTTTTTATACATCTTTTGGGAATAGAATCTTTTGGCTTGTTCATATATGAATTACAGGGTTGCCTGGAGAGCTCATTTGGTTGAGCGTCTGACTCTTGGTTTCAGCTGAGGTCATGATCTCCTGGGCTGTGGGATTGAGCACCCTCCACATGGATTCCTCTCTCAGTGGGGAGTCTGCTTGAAAGATTCCCTTTGCCCCACCCCCTCCCCTCATTCATGCTCTGTCTCTTTCTCTCTCTGAAAATTAAAAAAAAACCTTTGAAAAAAATATGAATTACATTAATTTTTCAAATGTAAACCAATCTTTTCTGAAATAAATCCTGTTTGGTCACAATGTATTATCTGTTTTATATATTGTTAGATTAATCTAAAATTTTTATTAGAATTTGTATATCTGTGTTCATGATGGTTATTGGTATGTAGTTGTCTTTTATTATAAAGTATCTTTTTGGTTTTGGTAACAGCGATGTTTGCTTAACGAAATTATTTCAATTTTGTGGAGAAGTTTTTGTAGAATTGATATTATTTCTCTAAGCGATTGGAAAAAGTTAACCAGTGAAGTTATCTAGGCCCAGAGTTTTCTTTGTTGAAAGATATTAAATTAACAAAGTCAATTTCTCTAATAGCTATGGTACATGTTATTGAGTGAGCTTTGGTGGTTGGTGTCTTCCATGGAATTTTTGCATTCATCCAAGTTCACAAATTCCGTGTCATAAAGTTCATCCTTTCAATGTTTGTAAAATCTGTACTGATGCCCTATCAATTTTGATATTGGTAAATAAAAAAATCACAATTGATAAATCATGTCACCTCTCTTTTTCCTGGTCAGTCTTGCTATCAGTTTTATTAATCTTAAGAACGAGGTTTATATTTCATCGACTTTTTTCCATTGTTTTTATGCTTTTTATGTATTGACTTCTATAGTGATTTTTATTATTTACTTTCTTCTACTTTGGGTTTCATTGTTATTCTTTACCTACTTTAAGGTAGAAGCTAAGGTCATTGATTTGAATTTTTTTTTTTTTAAAGATTTTATTTTATTTATTTGACAGAGACAGCCAGCGAGAGAGGGAACACAAGCAGAGTGGGAGAGGAAGAAGCAGGCTCCCAGCGGAGGAGCCTGATGTGGGGCTCCATCCCAGAATGCTGGGATCACGCCCTGAGCCGAAGGCAGGCGCTTAACAACTGCGCCACCCAGGCGCCCCTGATTTGAACTTTCTTATGTTCCTTTGTAATTTGTTGCTATATATGTCCATAGGTACTATTACAGTGGTATCTCACAAGTTTTTATTTTTATATTATGTTTTTATTATATCTCACGATTATATGTGTATATATTACATACATATATAAAATTTTATTTACTTCCGAATACTTTCTCATTTCTCTTTTGATTTCTTCTTTGACTCGGGGTTTATTTAGAATTGCGTTATTTAGTCTCCAAATACTTGGGAATTTTCCAGAGGTTTTTCTGTTATTGTTTTCTAATTCCATTATAGTCAGATAGCATACTTGGTATGAACCTTTTTTTTTTGTATGAATCATATTTTGTACTGAATCCTTTTAAACTAATTGAAGCTAATTTTATGGCCCAGAGTATAGTCTGTCTTGAGAAATGTTCTATGTGTTTTTGTCAAGAATGTTTATTTTGCTGGGGCGCCTGGGTGGCACAGAGGTTAAGCGTCTGCCTTCGGCTCAGGGCGTGATCCCGGCATTATGGGATCGAGCCCCACATCAGGCTCCTCCCCTATAAGCCTGCTTCTTCCTCTCCCACTCCTCCTGCTTGTGTTCCCTCTCTCACTAGCTGTCTCTATCTCTGTCAAATAAATTAAAAAATCTTAAAAAAAAAAAGAATGTTTATTTTGCTATAATTGGTTGAAGTATTCTATAAATGTTAATTAGGTCAAATCGGTTGTTAGTGTTGTTCAGGTCTTCTGTAGCCTTACTGAGATAACTTATGAAGTTAGCATTGAGTCTCTAACAATAATTGTAGATTTGTGTATTTCTTCTTGCAGTTCTATCAGCTTTTGCTTATGTATTTTGAAACTGTTTTTAGAGGTAATAAACATTCCGTATTGTTAGGTCTTGATAAAATTTCCCTTTTATTGTTGTAATATGACCAATTTTAATCTTGGTAATATTCTTTGGTCTGAAATCTACTTTCTGTGATAATAATATAGCACTCTAGCTTTCTTTTGATTAATTTTAGCATATCTGTTTCTATTCTTTACATTTGTCTATTTATCTATAAAATGTGTTTCTTGTAGGCAGCATATAGTTGGATCTTGCTTTTTTATCCAGTTTGACGTCTCTGCCTTTTTTTTTATTTAAAAAAATTTTTTTTAAAGATTATTCATTTATTTATTTGACAGAGCGAGAGACAGCCAGCGAGAGAGGGAACACAAGCAGGGGGAGTGGGAGAGGAAGAAGCAGGCTCACAGCAGAGCAGGGAGCCTGAAGCGGGGCTCAATCCCAGAACCCTGGGATCACGCCCTGACCCAAAGGCAGACGCTTAACAATGGAGCCACCCAGGTGCCCCCATCTCTGCCTTTTAGTAGAGTATTTAGACAATTTACTTTTAATGTGGTTATTGATATGGTTAAATATAAGTCTGATGCCTCCTGCCATTTCTTTTCTATTTGTCCTATGTATTTGTCCCAGGGATTTTGGCGGGGGGAGGGGGCAGTTCTCAGAGTATCTTTATCTCACTTTCAATTGTGTAACATTTTTTTTTTTTAGTTAGAGAATTCTAGATTGACATTTTTTCTTTCAGCACTTTAAAGATTTTATTCCACTGCTATCTTGTTAACATAGTTTCTGATGAGAAATATGTCATCCTTATCTTAGTTTTTCTGTACATAAATGTCTTTTTTTCCACTGGCATCTGCTAAGATTTTCTCTTTATCACTGTGTTCGAGCATTATAAGTGTGATGTATCTTGGTGTGGTTTTCTTCACATTTTTTTGTGTTTGAGTTTTATTGAGGTTTTTGAGTCTGTGGATGTATAGTTTTTCCCTATCCCTCCCCTCTCCTTCTCTTGCTCTCATCTCTGGTATTTCCTGCTGAAAACTCCAGCTGCTTTGGTCTCTCTGTTCTCACAGCTCAGGGAGTCTGCTGGTCTTCTCTTGGTCCTCCCCACCCCCGTTCCCCAGCCTGGAAACTTACTCTTGGTTTTCTGATGTGATAAAATCAAAGTATGTAGAACTAATTGGTAGGGCTGTTTTGAAGAATGAAATTGTATCTATAAAGCACAGAGGTAACAGGTACTCAATAAATATAAATTCTTTTTCTTTTATATACTATTATATACTGCATATACTTTTCTCAAGAATAATTTTGAGGAATGGCAGTTCATTTGCCACTCGCAAAGCAGCCCACAGGGAAGCCTGTTTCTCCTATTCATTCTTCCATGGCCCTTGGATCCTATAACATCTTATCTCACCAGCTTGCTTGCCTCACTATGGTTACCTTTGTTCTTTCTTTGTTTCTCAAAACACTTTTAATCCTAGGGGGAATATTGCTAGCAGTCTTTACTAAAGATTAACAGAGAGAAATTATAGCAGACAACAAGAGAGAACTTTAAATTTAATGTTTGTTCTTAATATTTTAGACACATCAGACATTTTCAGCCACAGCAGAATTCTCAGGGACAGTGTGCTTACATTATTGGCCTCAACTTTGTTAGGTCTTGTCTTGGGGTTTCTTTTCCCACTCCCAGCCCCTGCTCTCGATGTGTGTTTCTGTGTGTTTGTGTGTGTGTGCATTCCTGTCTTAAGTCTCTCTCCTTTTTCTTTCTCTTTGTATCTCTGTTTTTCTCTTATTGTCCCTCCTGCTTTGCACCCTCACTCTGCATTAGTCTTTATGTCTCTATTTGTCTCTCCACTTCTCCCCTATTCTCTCTGATTTATCCCGTTGCCTACTCACTTCTTCCAAATTCCTTTTACTCTTCCACAGAGGACAAACTTGCTCTCTGCCTTATCCCATCAACACTTGTAGGTCTTCTTTGTATATACACACATTTAGGATAGTGCTTTTGTTCAAAAAAGATCCAAAAATTTCTCCAGATTTCCATCCTCTCTAATACAAAAAAGGTATCATATTGCAAAGTTTATGAGATCAACTTCATAGGAAGGGTGCCCACAGTTGTGTTAAAGGGAGACATTCCCCTGTTATAATAGGAAGTCTAATAGAAGCTTCCTAAATTACTTTACCTTGGTAATTGATTAAAAATTGTTACAACCAGTGTGGGCTCTCTTAGCACAGTGGTATGCTTCTGAGCAGAAGGTCAGTGTTGGTGAAATGGGTGAGAAACTTCCTGAGTTCTTGCCAGTCTTTCAAACAGGTCATTGTGTCAGAAACTAAGATAGGCAATGCTGTGTTCTCTATCTCAACATCCATGTCCATTGCCTTTGTAGCATTGATCCCAGTATGTAATTATGTATTTATCTGTTGACTTGATTGTAGACTATATTCTCTACTAAAATATTACTTCTGTGAGGCCAAAAGATCATGTCTGCTTCATCAACAATTCACTGTCTGGTCCTAAACACAATGTCTGCCCTTTTAAGCACTTGACAATGTTTACTGCTGAATCTAGAGATTTGTCTGAGAAAGTAGATTCTTTCAAGCACAAAGTAAAGACCACTAAAATATGACCAAAAGGTTGCATTTATCAGCCAGTACTGATGTTGTTAGTAAGAGAGAGAAGATGGTGTCTTTTCCTAATAATTCTGCTTTAGGGTTGTAAATAAGTAGACTGGCAGTCATTGTTTCTGTGAAGCACCATCTCTTCTTAAGAGAGTACTACAAAGCTTTGAGCTAACTAGAAGAAAGTGTGTTTAGACTGAGGCCTTACTGTATGGGTGTTGGGGATATGGTTGGGGGTGTGGAGTCGGAGATAAAGAACAGAAGGCGTTGACAGATCAACCCCAGATCAGAGTGCCTCTGGATTCTGTACAACCTTTGAGTAGACAGCTGTGTAGGAGAAGGGAAGTGTGTGGGTACATATGTGCCAAGTGGGATTATCAGATCTGTTGAGAGAATCAGATCTCCAAGAGAGTCCGCATGAGTTTATTATATCACGAAGACCTGGCAGTAATAATTATACGAATATAAGCATGGAGGAATATAGACTAAAATGTCAGCAGTGTCTTAGGTGCTGGGATTCTGAATGATGTTTTTTTCTATTTTGTACTGTTATATGTTTTTCCAATTTTTCTACAATGAACACATTAATAGTAGATAAGGAAAGTTTTAATATATAACGTTTGCCATTTATATGGGGTGCCAATTATTTGTTTCACAATATCATGGAATGCAAATTAAACTCTACCCGGAGAAGCACACAGTGTTACTGAGTTATCAAGTAATTTGACAGCCTTGAGGCTTGCAGTGTTTCATTGATGCTAGAGTACGTAAGGTGTTTAAAAATAAATACCTTTACTTAAAAAACTTTTATTTTTTTATAATAATTTTTATTATATTATGTTAGTCACCATACAGTACATCCCTAGTTTTTGATGTATAAAGTTCCATGATTCATTATTTGCGTATAACACCCAGTGCACCATGCAATACGTGCCCTCCTTAATACCCATCACCAGCCTATCCCAATCCCCTACCTCCCTCCCCTCTGAAGCCCTCAGTTTGTTTCCCAGAGTCCATAGTCTCTCAAGGTTTTTCATTTTCTGCACAGCACTTATTTTTGTCCAGAGGTTTTGTGGCTTTTTGACATGCAACTGGACCTCTATACCTTATATTGGACCTACTGGATGTATGCGTAATTTTAACGAACTAATTTGACTCTGGAAAAAAATATTCCCATGTCTGTTTTTAGTGTAAATAAATTCTGATCTAAAGACTAATAATTGGATTGGAGGCTGTGATTATAAGATTATGCTATTAGTTTTGACATTTTATATTCACTTCAGGCTTCCTGTATTATGTTTTATTATTCATGTTGCAGAATATAAATAAATGTGTTTCATTATTTGCTTGGGATGTTTCATTAAAGTTGAATGGGTTTTATTTTGGCATACTTTAATGTCCCACTAATTTCTCTATCTGCAAATAATCTGCTTTAAAACGGGTGTATTTAAAAACTAAAATAAAAACCCAGCCAGTTGGTGTTAACTTTTGTATTGCTAGTATTATTTCTATCAAGTTTTCCTTGGAAAATTCATTTACCCATTGTATTTGAAATCTCAATCTTTTCTTCTCTTGTTACTGTCATCCCTTAGATTTTTAAATGATCAAAATAATTCACGGTGAACTCTAGACTTGCAATGCCCAGTATGGGAGCTGCTAACACCGATGACTACTGAGAACTTTAAATGTGGCTACTCCAAATTGAAATGTGCTATAACCATAAAATACACAGTGGATTTCAAAGATTGATTACGAAAAAAATAAGTGAAAATATTTATTAATACCTGTTGAAATTATATTCTGGCTCTATTTAAATAAAATGCATTATTAAAATTAATTTCACTTGTTTTTTTTTTTTACCTTTTTAATGCAGCTATTAGGAAATTCAAAGTTACATTTGTGATGTACATTTGTAGATGACATTATACTTCTATTGGACAGTGCTATTTTAGAGCCTGCTTCTTTACCGAGAAAATAGTTTCTACCAAAATCTATGGGAAAAATGAATGCTGTATGACTTGGCAAAATGGTATCCAAGTTCTCTGCCATTACATTAGTGTCCACTGGAGCTGTTTGAATTGGTTTTTGCTGTATGTTGCAGCACAGGAATTCTCCCTTTTCTGACTTTTGAGGCATGTTTTCAAGAAACTTTTCATATCAATCATTGGCATACATGAGTCTCATTTTACATTGGTTGAGGCTGAGCCCCTGTACATCAGATAAAGGTTAACACAGAAAACTAGCTGACAAGAATATGAACTCAGCAATCAAGAAGTCAGTGGAATAGACCGTCACTTGCTTGGGCTAACAATGGTTGTTGGTATCTGCAATTAAGTGTGGATGTACCTGTATATTCATTCCAAGGGACTCAGCATACCATGACAGAACACATTCACAGCATACTTTTTTCAGATTTTAAGAACTTTTATGTTTTACAAAGAATCGTTGGAGCCTAAGACACTCTTGAGCATGCCCATGTTTTTACTTCGTTTACTTTTTTTGTCATGCAGAATGAAATGATACATACCTAAATTCAAAACTTGGGTTTGGTATTCTTATTTCTCATGTAGCTGAGATGATATTAAAAAGTAGAGGTTTCCATAAGAGAAGTGTGTCTGTTAATATTTTTCTGAAAATATAACAGAATACTAGTTATAAATTGAAGCTTCTTTTTGTGGTAATTGTATTGATAGAAATGCCATTTAGTTTTAAAATAGTAAATATAAAACGATAAAATTGTACTACTTTCCATTAGCGATATAGCTAATTGCTCTTGTGTATTTTAATTGACAGATTGTCACTTGTGTATTTTAAAGATATATTTTTTTAAAGATTATTTGTTTGAGAGAGAGTACACGGGTGGGGGGAGGGGCAGATGGAGAGGAAGAAGCAAATTCCCCGACGAGCAGGGAGCCCAGTGTGGGGCTCTCTAGGACCCCAGTATCATGGCCTGAGCCAAAGGCAGGCACTTAACTGACTGAGCCACCCAGGCACCCTTATTTATTTATTTTAAAAAGAGTAAGTGAGGTAGAGAACGTGAGTGGTGGGGAGGGAGAGAATCTCCAGCAGACTCCTCACTGAGCACGGAGCCTGACATAGGGCTGGATCCCAGGACCCTGATATCATGACCTGAGTTGGACACTTAACTGACTGAGGCACCCAGGTGCCCCACTTCTTGTATATTTTAAATAATCACTATGTTAATAATTATTTTAAGTCTGCTGCAATTTATGTATAGCTAATTAGTTTACATGTACATTTTTATGACTATTAGGGCAATGTGGTTAGCATTTGTTTGAAATTTGGAATTCTTTTGACATAGAGTCTGATGTATATATGTTAAAGGAACAGGTAGCCAGTATTTTCACATTTTTTTTGTAATAATATTTGAAGGTAGATTTATACTGCTCTTTTCCAAGAGAAATGTTTTCTCTCTAAAGGGATTTCATTGAACTTCTAGTAGCATTTGACAACGTAGGGAGGCTGGCATGAATTTAGTACTTTTTAAATGCTCTAAAAAAACACATTTCTGTATTTCTTTTGTTTCCCACGGGTATTTCCACTGTTGTCCTGAGCCACAGGCTGCCAGCTCAGGTGGTTTGGGGTATGGTATGAGTTTTACGAAGCAAAATATATAATTATCCTCAAATATGGTCCCTTAAAAAATCCACTAAATTAAGTGAGCCTCAGGGTACAAAGTGAGACCAAAAGATACTCTTTCTTCCTGTTTTTCAAAAATGTGACTGTAGAGTAGAAGTCACGGGGGGAGGCAGGTAGCATAAATGGATGACACATGATGCATGGGGATTATAGAAAGGTAGATAGCTCATGCCCTTTATGTATCAATTAGGAATTCTATTTGGTAGCAAGAAAGACAGACTGAAAATAAAAGTGGTTTAGTCAAGGTAGCTTTTTTCTCTTATAAAAGTACTGGGGCACCTGGCTGGTTCAGTCAGAAGAGCATGTAGCTCTTGATCTTGGGGTCATGAGTTCAAGCCCCACGTTGGGGGTAGAGTTTACTTTAAAAAAATGACCTTAGGCAAGAAGTCTCAGGTCACAGTGGTAACTTCATGGTTATCATAGATGTAGGTTCTATATCAGGCCACCACCACCACATAGCAGACTATCCTAAACTCCGTGTCATAAAACAAGAATGTACCCTTGCTTATAAGTCTAAAGATCAGCTGGGAGAACTTCCTAGTCTTGGTTTCACCTGTATCTGCAGATAACACGGGGTTCAGTAAGTAGCTCTGTTCATCTTGACTTGGTTCTCTTCTATATTTGGGGGCCTGGATTTAGAATGTCCTCAACTAGAGCAAATGGGTCTCACTCTACGTGACCTCTCACCATTCTCTGGCATGGGATATTTCACATATCAGTGAAAGGTTTCCAAGAGAGAATAGAACCATTCAGAGCCTGTTGAAGTCTAGGTTCAGAACTGATTCTCTGGCACTTCTGCCACATTCTCATGATCAAATCAGGTCATAAGGCCAGCCCAGGTTAAATGGGTTGGGAAACAGGTTTACCTCTTGATGGGAGATATTGCAAAGGATTTGAATACCAGGATGCATGAAAAATTAGGCCATAATAAATCTACCACAAGGTTTTTCTATCTTTGAGCTCTACCTGAAGTGGGGATGGATCCATGACTGCTCTTTTCACCTCATGGTCTAATACAACTACTGGAACTTGAGCCATCACATTGACTTTCCAGGCAAGAGGCAGTAGAAAGAAGAAGGAAATAGGGCTCAGGCCCTATTCTAATGAGTGTTTCTTAAAGTTTCACTGAAACACTTGTGCTTATAAGTCATTGCCCAGCTCTGGCTATCATAG
Organism: Ailuropoda melanoleuca; assembly: GCF_002007445.2. Lineage (NCBI taxonomy): Eukaryota > Metazoa > Chordata > Mammalia > Carnivora > Ursidae > Ailuropoda > Ailuropoda melanoleuca. Next base: position 79,878,554 of record NC_048230.1, on the reverse strand, counting down.
AGATTAGGAAATACGGTCTTTAACTGACACCTTTTGCCAAGCAAAATTAGGGTTTTGATGTTATGGAAGCCAATAGTGAGTCAATAACCAGCAGTATCTGACACATTAACCATAGGTCCCAACTTTCATTTGACTTTGATTGTTGGACAATGTTATGAAATGTCCTGGCTTTAAAAAACAAAAAAAAAAAACAACTCACATAGAGATTTTATGTGAAATTTCCTGAATTTTGTATATTAACACTTAATTTGAATATTTTTAAATTATTATTTTGAAATTTTAGATCTAGAGGGAGGTTGCAAAGATAATACAGAGTTTCTGTACACTTTTCATCCCTAATGTTTTACGTAACTGTAGTACAGTTACTGAAAATAGGAATTTAAAAATGATGTAAAACTATCAGCCAGGAGTTAGAAAGCTTTTTCTGTAAAGGGCCAAACAGTAATTATTTTAAGTATCTTCCACTACTACTTAACTCTGCCATTGCAGCACAAAAAACAGACTACATGAACATATGGGAGTATCTGTGTTCCAATAAAACTTTATTTACAAAAACAGGTGGCAGACCAGACTTGGCTCATGGCCCATAATTTGCCAACTTCTGCTATAAACTAGGCTTACAAACCTTATTTGATTTCATCAGTTTTCCCATTAATATCCTTTTTCTGTTTGATCCAAGATCGCAAATTACATTTAGTTGTGATGTCTTTGTCTCTCTAAGCTAAGACAGTTGTTCATTCCTTCCTTTGATGAACTTGACATTTGAAGTATACTAGTCAGCTATTTTATAGAATATCTCTCAATTTGGATTTCTGTGATGGCTTCTCGTGATTAGATTGAGGTATGCACGAATGCAGGTGTGTGTATATGCATGGGTTAGTATACATACATAAATTTCCTAGCTCTGTCCACGGAGAGAGCCTAAAGTCAGTGACCCCTCAGGAGCAAAGAGCACACTTAGCACCCAGATCTTGATTTCTTAACACTATTTTCCAATGAAAGGAACCAGGGCTCTTTGCAAAAGTAATTGATTCCATGCCTGGGGCAGGAAAAATATGAGAACTGCCCAGAATATTTGTGTTGTCAAAAAGTAAGGTAACACTCTCAAAAGAACAAAAGCATGTCAACAGGATACATGGACCAATCTGACGGTGTTCCAAATGGACAAAACTGGGATAATTTGAGCAATCAAATATATAATGAGAGTTTTGGATTGTAACCTAGAAAAAAATAAATATCCCTAAGTACATGCAGATATAAATAAATAATTGAATATATACTTGTAGTGAAGGGACTGTTCTCCTTTAGGGAAGAATTCCAATTAAATAAATGGAATTAAGTAAATTTCACTGAAAGAAAAGAAAGAACGTTACCATTAGGCAAATACCACAGTAATCATTGCTGCAGACACAATCCACTGATGGATGCTAGAGTTAATGCGCTAAAGTTTGGGGAGAACAAGGTATTTGCCTAGTCAAAAAGTATCCCCGAAGATATTTAGTAACTACAAAGGGGGACAAATAGTAACCTTTTACCACATGTCAGATTCCACCTTTTGATCACCAAATGATCAAAAATCCTTATGCTGCTTTTCCTTTCAGCCATATAATCAAAGATCTATTCATATTTTTCTCCGCTTAAAAAAAATTCCTATACTGTACTTTGTCATGCACTTGATTAATTTCATTCTCACTTAGAATCAGTTACCCTTATCAGGATTTCAATTTATTGACACACACCACCTAGCTGAAGATGAATTTCAGGAGTGAAATTGCTGTGTGTAGCCATCACATAGACAGACAAGGTTACCAAAGCTACTGTGTTTTGACTGTATGTATGTTTTAGTTAGCTTTTTAAATTTAAACTTTGAACAATCATATTAAGGAAAAGTAGCTGATGGCCCAGCAAACAAGATCCATAAATCTAAAGATCCATGAGTTTAGAAGGAGCGCCACTGGATACTAAATTAAATAGGAATGTGAATACTTAGAATGAAATAATCCATTACAAATTACAAAGCCAAAAAGCTAACGATGGAAATATCACAAAATCAGAAAAGCAGTGTATTTTTATTAGTAGACTTCCACTCCACCTCTGTGATACCTTGACCCACGTACATTTGGGCTGAAAATGCTTTTATTATCTCTTTAACTTTAAATGTAAAAATTATTTTGAGGGGTGCCTGGGTGTCTCAGTCGGTTAAGCGTCTTCCTTCGGCTCAGGTCTTGACCCCAGGGTTCTGGGATGGAGCCCCACATTGGGCTCCCTACTCAGCAGAGAGTGTGCTTGTCCTCCCCCTCTGCACTCCGCCCCCATGCTTTCTCTCTCTCAAATAAAATCTTTAAAAAATAAATACATATAAAAATTATTTTGAAATATCTTTTATAGTGTAAATAGAAACATAATGCAGCCCTTCTATTAAGATATCTGATTATGATTTATTTTATGTAAATACACCTTAGAAAGGTTTATTTTGGCATTACAGCTTATCAGTAATGACACGTAAACTTTTTTAATTATCAAATTTTGGAAAATCTTTGTCACATTTTTTGAATATAGGAGGCCTAAGATTCCAGTACATTTTGAAGTTTGCTGGTGCAATGACTAATCTTAAATACTCTTTGATGAATTGCATCACCACTTACTCATCAATGTCTTCCTTGTTATGACTGTGATGGGTTTTATGTCCTCTTCATAATCTTCATTTGTGTTAAATCAGGAGGAATTTCAGTATTTTCCAATATTCATATGATTTGGTCCTCTTTATTAGTTGAATTATCAAAAAAGAATCAATCTGTTACTTTTCTTCATTTTTCCTCCAAATGAATGCTTTGGGTGTGGTCTGAAAATTTTGAGGTACCAGAGGTTTCTTCAATGTCAGAATGATTTTTGTTGACTTATCGTTTTTAGTTTTTCCTCCATTCTTTAATAAATATGAAAATGTACCTTTCTTACATGATCGAAGCAAGTTTTAATGTCTCACTTGTTTTCCTGAGACCTTGAAAACAACCTACCAGATTCCAGTTAGATGGTATGTTCAACCCTTATCAACTTTCTAAACAAAGATTTTGTGAATCTTTGAAAATACATCTTAGCCTAGGAAGTGTAGTCCCCATGTCACAGAGCTTAAGAAGCTTTAGAAAAGGCAGACTTCCAGGGGCATCTGGGTGGCTCAGCTGTTAAGCATCTGCCTTCAGCTCAGGTCATGATCCCAGGGTCCTGGGATAGAGCCCTGCATCGGGCTCCCTGCTCCGCAGGAAGCTTGCTTCTCCCTCTCACGCTTCCCTTGCCTGTGTTCCCTCTCTCACTCTCTCTCTCTGTCAAATAAATAAATAAAATCTTAACAAAAAAAAAAAAAGAAAGAAAGAAAAGGCAGCCTTCCTCTGTTCACATACCTCCATAGCTGCAGGGCACACTCACACTGCAATGTGCTCTCTAGGCCTGCGTCTCTGTGCTGTGATGCTGGGTCAGTCAGTACCTGGAGGTGTTGCAGAATTCCTGAAAGCCATTGCTGCATTGGGATGACCAACAAAAACTGAACTGTAATGGAAATTTACTGCAAAACACATAAATATAGCCCAATAATTACAAACCAAACACAACCTCAGCTCAAGTCCCCCCTTAGCTAGAGCCCCAAAATAACCGTCACCACCCCAACTCCATGCAACACATAGAGAAGTGTGATGTAGGAAGTTGGAATGTAAAGAGACAGCTGTCTCAACTAGTTACTGTTAAAATATCTTACTTTTGCATGTTTTGTGAAAATACAACCATGTGAACATATTGCTAGGGTCTCTTTCAGGGTCTTGATGTCCATAAATGAGTAAGTGGCCTTAAGCCTTTGGCTTCATGATACATCTGTCCCTGTTCCTTATTGTGCAGGAAAGGTATTAGAAGCCAAGTCAATGAGGGTATTGATGATAAATCAGTAGTTGAGTGTTGGCAATCCGAAGAAATCCTGAAATGCGCTAAACTCTTACACTTGAGAGAAATGTCTTGAATTTAACAATAATCCTTAAAATATACCCCAGTATTAAAAAAATTTAATAAAATTTCCAAAACTGTAGATTTTTAAAACTTAATTTCAGTCACCCAGGCAGGGCCTTTCTTGGAATGGGCCTCTACAAGTGAGGGAGCCTGGATTTTATGGTTCGTTCATTATTTATGACTCAGTTTTTGTTACTGATTTCCTACCACATTCTATTTGCAACCCACAAGCAGATTGGAGTATAACAATGGCCTCTTTGGATTGGCTGGGAAGAGGTGTATTTCTCGTATTTGGGTACATCCTGAGTTAGCCATATACTGTCATGAAAATGTTGTATAACAACCAGCCACACAATTATTTTTTCTTTTAAAGATTTTATTTATTTATTTGACAGAGAGAGACAGCCAGTGAGAGAGAGAACACAAGCAGGGGGAGTGGGAGAGGAGGAAGCTGGCTCCCAGTGGAGCAGGTTACCCAATGCGGGGCTTGATCCCAGGACTCTGGGATCACACCCTGAGCCAAAGGCAGACGCTTAACGACTGAGCCACCCAGGCACCCCAGCCACACAATTATTTATACATTTATTACGTTCACAGCTCTACAGGGTTCCGTTGATCTAAGCTAGGCTTGCTTATATATCTTGGGTCAACTGTAGGTTGACCTGATGGCTCTACTAGTAGTTAGCTGGACTTGTATATGTTTATTGGGTGGCTGTTAACGCATCTAGGATGGCTTTGGCTGGGGTGATCAGGGCCATACTGTTTCTCTTCTTGTGTCTCTCTTTCTGCATTCAACTACCCTGGACACGTTTTCATGGTAATGGCAGACACACAAGAAAAGTCAGAAATGTACAAGTCATTGAAAATACAGGAAAACTGCTAATGTCCCAATGGCCAAATCAAGTCACATAGCCAAACCAGGGAGGAAGGGACCTAAAATGTTATTGGTGAAAATCATGGATGCAGTGAAAGACAAAGAATATGGGCCATCTTTTGCAATGAAATTGCTTATGTTTTTTTTTTTTTAAGATTTTATTTATTTATTTGACAGAGAGGCAGGGAGAGAGGGAACACAAGCAGGGGAGTGGGAGAGGGAGAAGCAGGCTTTCCACTCAGCAGGGAGCCCGATGCGGGGCTCAATCCCAGAACACCAGGATCATGACCTGAGCCAAAGTCAGACGCTTAACGACTGAGCCACCCAGGTGCCCCCAAATCTCTTATGTTCTAAACTAAATGCTTGATTTTCTTGACCAACACATAGCTACAGTCTGAATGTTTGTGTCCTCTACACAAAGTTGTGTTGAAATATGTAGGGCTTTGGGAGGTGGTTCGGTTGTGAGAGTGGAGGCCTCATGAATGGCATTAGTGTGCTTGTACAAGAGATCCTGAGGAGCTCCCAGCCCCTTCTACCATGTTACAATGCTACCCAGAAGAGAGTCATCACCCAGCCATGCTGCTGTCCTAATCTCAGACTTCCAGCCTCTATAACTGTGAGAAATAAATTGCTGTTGTATGTAAGCTACCCAGGCTGTGGTATTTTGTTATAGCAGCTCAAATGGACAACAGCACCATTTAAACCTGCTCCTCTCCAAATGCCTCCCAGCTCAGTAAGTGGCACTGCAGTCCACCTGGCTCAGGGTGAAATACCTTCTCTGGCACCATAGCCAATCCATCAATGGATCATCTGTACTTTCAAAATATATCTAAAATCAGACTACTTCTCAATGTCGCTACTACTCCCACACTAGTACAAGTTGCTATCACTTTTTGGCGCCTTCCTAAATAGCCTCTTAATTAATATTTCAACCTTTCCCACCTGCTGTGTCTCCACTACATCTATGAACAGTTTTATTTATTTTTTAATAATAGCTTTTATTATATTATGTTAGTCACCATATAGTACATCCCTAGTTTTTGATGTAAAGTTCCACAATTCATTACTTGCGTATAACACCCAGTGCACCATGCGATATGTGCTCATGAACCATGAGAGACTATGAACAGTTTTAGAATGTAAATTAGATCATGCCACCTTCTGCTCAAAGCTCTCTAGTTGCTTATGCATCAGATTTACAGTAAAATCCAAAATCTTAACCATGGCCTGTAAGGCCATTCACAGTCTGGTTAGTGGCTACTTGCTCTTGCCTTATTTTTACACCATTCTTTCCTCACTGGCTCCACTGTAGCCACATGGCCCTTCAGTGTTGTCCCATGAACATTCCTGATCTCAGGACATTTGCACATGCTATATCCATAGCCTAGAATACTGTTGCTCTCACTGTATTACTCAAATGAATATTGATGAGTATCAAATACTCACTTCATTCAAGTTTCTGTTCAAATGTCACCTCTTGGGAATCTCTTTCTTGATCTCTTTTTCTAGTAACTTTCTGTCATTCTCATTCCTGCCCAATTTTTTTCTTCATAACATGTGTTACTAGTGGATGTTATAATGTGTATTTGTTGAATGAAAAATACATAAAGGAAGTGGAATAAAGTTCTAGAAGCATTGCACCTAGCATAAAGATATTCCTAAAATAGTACACAGAACTGATAGCATGGGGAAACCTTACCATTGACAGAGGAATGTCTACCACTTCTGGCCATTTAAAATGTGTAGTTTGATGTGATAGCTAATAACCACCTTTACCTGGAAAGTTTTTGGCCATTCTTTTTTCTGGAATATATCTGTCAGTGTCTATGAGAAACATGGAGGCAAATATGAATTGTTCAACAGGAAGCGTAACGTTCATTGGCTGCATCCTTGCTTCCTGCTAACTCTAACTTTTGGCCTTGGGGTGCTCTGGTATGCTAGGGAAATTTGAATAATTGCGGAATAAGGCCAGCATCTTCATTTGGGCCAAAGGAAGGGGGAGGGTGTGTCATTGTGGGAAACTTTATGTCAGGGACTTTATCCTTTTGCTGTGCTATGAGCTCCTGTGGCAGCCTCAGGAAGACGGAGAGCCAATTTTTAGTATCGTGTTTCACTTGTTGAGATGAAATTCACATGACATAAAATTAACCGTTTAAAGTAAGCAAGTCTGCTGGCATTTAACACCTGTAAAGTTATACAACCACCGCATACATCTAGTTCCAAAATGTTTCCATCATTCAGAAATAAAACTCCATACCCATGAAGCCATTCACTTCATAATCCTGACCCCCAAGGCCCTGGTAACCATCATCTGTAACCATCAGTCTGTTTCTCTTTCTGTGGATTTACCTATTCTGGATGTTTTGTATGAGTAGAATCATACCACATGTGACTATGTCTGTGTCTGTGTCTGACTTCTTTCCCTTAGCATGTTTAGGTTCACCCACATTGTAGCATGTATCATATTTCATTCCTTTTTACACTCGAATCATACTCTCTTGTCTAGAAATACCACAATCTATTTATCCATTCATTTGTTGATGGATATTTGGGTTGTTTCCACCTTTCAGCTATTGCAAATAATGTTGCTATAAACATTCCTGTACCAGAATTTGAGTATTGGTTTTCAGTTCTTTTGGGTAAACACCTAGGAGTAGAATCACTAGGTTACCACGGTGACAACATACTGCTTTAAAATGCATAAAATAGGAGATTGGAGTTAAGATGGCGGAGGAGTAGGGGACCCCTTTTTCAGCTGGTCCCCTGAGTCGAGCTGGATAGGTACCAGACCAGCCTGATATCCACAGAATCAGCCTGAGACACAGGAAGATACATCTGAATCTCCACAAATGAACATCTCCAGTGCTGAGTATTGAGGTACAAAGCGGGGAGCCATGAAACCGCACACAGATATTGGAAGATAAACGGAAGGGGGAGGGAGCCGCCGCATTCGGGTGCTGGGAAGCGGTAGCCACCTGCACGGGGGGAGCGGGGGTGGACTCGCGGACCAGCACCCGTGAGAGAGCAGACTGAGACCGTGAGCCGGGGAATGCGTGACCAGACTGAAACGGAACTCCGGTGTGCTTACTGGAACCAGACTGAGACCGGGAGCTCCGGAGCGCGCGGGGGTGGCGGGTGGCTGGCGGTGTAGGAAACAAAAAGGACAGAGATGTGCCGGCCCTGGAACTGAGGGCTGGGACGCCAGGTGTGGGGCACACATCCCAGGATGCTGCAGGGTTGAGCAGCACCAACAGAATCAGAGTTAAAGTGGCCAGAACATAACTGGAGAAAGGTCCGCGATCCCTCTGTTCTGAGACAGAGGCTGAGATTCGGCCACTGCTGCTCTGACTCTCAGAAGAGGCACAGCAAACCTCCAGGGAAAGCTGCCAGAGAACAAAAACCTGGAAAGACCGACTCACAGTGTGCCCACCCCGATCCCCCCTTGCAGGGAACACGGAGACTCTACCCAAACAGTGTTGCCTGAGTATTGGCGCGGCAGGCCCCTCCCCCAGAAGGCAGGCTGAAAAATCAAGAAGCCCAC